>NC_033800.1:24111657-24177755 GCF_001876935.1 Asparagus officinalis
CCCCCCCCCCCCAAAAAAAAGAGATAAATTGCAAGTAACTATCCCATTATCTTGATTATTGAGCCGTAAGTAAGTAATAATAAAACAACCGAGGGCTTTATCTGCAATTTACCCACAATGAAAAGACAAAAGAGCCCCTCATGGCGCATCCAATCGCACGGCACAGCCATCGAAAAAAGTCCGCCGTATATGTAACGCTAGTCGCTCTTCTTTCCCGTCCCCGCCTTGCTCCGCCACTCGTCTCCCATAACTCCGTCAATATTACAATTCTACCCCTAGGGTTTCTCTTCGCCATCTCAATCCCTTTTCTCTCTCGGTTCGTTCGATTTCTTTTCCGGATCCGTGTAAATTTTGTTCCTTTTGCTGTTTTTAATTCTCAATTTCTCTCTTCTATTTTTTGGGCTATTTTTGCAGGTGAGAATCGGCTGAGATATGGATTATATGCCAGTCTACCAAAATTTGGTGGAGATTTTCCCTCAGGTTAGATTAATTTTCTCCCCACCGTCATTGAAAACTTATGTTTTGGACCGAAATACAAACTGGTGCAAAAATTTCTCTATGGTTGATGTTCTTGTCAAGGGTTTGAAGGAGTTTATTTGATTAATCACAATTAGAAGTATGATCAACCTTAAGGCGAAACCAGTTTTTACAAAGAGAGGTTGAGGGAGGACGTCAAGACAAGAAAGGGATGATTTTTGTTTGAATTTAGAGTTTTGATCTGATCCATCTTGACGCGACATGTGTTCTTCCCTTACTATGCTTAATTGCAGAACACTGTAAGCAGCTAACACTTGTTTGGGACCGCTTAAACCCAGGCGGTGCCTAGACCGCTTTCTAAAACAAGATCTTGAAACATGCATTCTTTAGTTGACATTCTGTGACCTCCCGAGTTTGCGTCTTGTAATTTGGTGGACCGTATAAAGGTCTAACATTTCTAGGGGCTAAATCAGGCTGAAATAAATATTTTATCTTTTTTTAAAAAAATCATTTTATATGTTTATTTTCCTGTTGAAAATGGATAATGCTAACTAAGCTACGAACTTTGTAATACTTACTAGAAACATAATCTCCTGGTTCTTCGTCGTGAATAGATATAAAAAATTGTGAGTCTCCAAGGAATCCAAAATTTTCACTTGTAGTACATAAGTCATATACACTTAGCTAGTTACGTATTGAAAATGCTCTGCACATCTTATAATGTCTAATGATATTGTTCATATTTACACGTGAAGTTGAATTTCATTATAATCTGGATGGATTTTGTGTAATTGTAATCAAGCTAATTATCTTTATTGTATGTTTAGATCTGTTGCTTTTGTTCCTAGAAAAGTGAAGCTCATGTTCTAGGACTTAAATGTGTATTTTTGTTTCAGGTGGATTCCCGATTACTCAAAGCTGCTGCTTTTGAACACTCCAATGATGTTAACGAAGCAGTTGAGTTTATTGTCTGTGAGGTTTTACCATCTTTAAGTGGCCCTTCTGAGTCATCTGACACTGCCCACAATGCTCACAAGGCATCTAATGAGGGTAAATTTGTTTTGTCCTTTTGGCATTAATTGTTTTTTTCTCAGTTCCATAGGCATTAAGACAGTTTGTTCATGTTTCTCTTAGTCAGCTTCTTTCTGTTATCTGACATCATTTAAGCTTCCAGTATTTTGCTATGTTTTTTGGGTACTTGTAATTGGAAGACATGCGTACCTGATGTGTACCCATACCCATATCGGAACTTCTTGAACACTTCTTGAATATATGCATATGTTTATACATGCGTATACTTATTATATAGTACATGTTTTAATTTAAAACACTCGTCATACGCTTCTTTGATGTATATTCTATACTTCACATCTAATATATTAATCTTATGTAAATGGGGAAAAAAGATTGATCTTGTGTGAATGATTAATTTTAATATTTTATATTTTATAAATTTACATAAGATACATATATAGCTGTGTCTCTGTCCCCTGCCATTTAACAAAATTTCGGTGTCTTATACCCATAACCATACCCGTACCACTTGTCTTTTGTGATCGTATTTTATGACAAAATTGCAGTCCAGGCCAAATGCTTTTTCCTCTTAGTTATGTGAGAACACATTTGTTTACATACCTAACCATATATGCGTGTTTATGGATGTGCATGTCAGATTTATGTTCTTCTTTCTTTTTTTAGTGCATAAAAGTGCATCTCATGTGCTGTCTAACAGCAGATCACATGTTGCAAGTGCAGTTCAGCTAAAGGAACATTACCTTGATAATCAAGAAGCTGAAGCAATTCAACCAGAACCAATGTCATGCAGAACTACCATATCTGGTGCCCCTTCTAGTTTCATGTCCCCTTTTAAGGGAGTAGCAGAAGAGAACTTTATTGATCTCGAAAGCAGTAACAATGATTCTTCATTGTTTATTTGGGAAAAAAATTCAGGCTTAATTGGGTATGACTCCTTGATGAAGGATATTTGCAGATCTGTAAGTGAATGTGAAGAGCAACTATCAAGCTCTTTAGTTCAAGGTTCTGATACGATATCTGCTTTCTTGGAACCTGCTCATGATACATCATCTTCTGTTAATGAAAAGAGTACGGATTCTGTAGCGTGCAGTGCTCAAGTGCCAGAGGATGTCACTGATGCTTTTGGTGAAATTGAAGCTTATTCTAAGTATTTAGCAGATGGTCATGATTCGGCCCGTCATACAGAAATGATTTCTATTGATGATGACAATGTACCCGTCATTGTATCTACTCGATCAGGTCATGTTATTAACATTGACCTTCTTGATGATTTTGTAGCGGATGCCAGAAACAGTAAGGTATGACTTATGCCGTCCAATTTATAGTATAATCTGTACGGACTTTTTTTGGCCTGTTTTAGCTGAAAAAATTATCTATATGTAATTAGATAAGATCTAGATTCTAGTTTGCATGAGTATTGCCCTGCATATAAAACCTAATCATCAAAAAATGCATTGATGGCATACATTTGATGTCTTTTTAAAGGAAAAGAATATCAAAGTCAGGTTCTACACAATAAAAAGTATAAGTTCATCTTTACTTGGAATTATATGATTTTAGTTGGAAAAGACCAAACTTACAATTGTTAATCTCAATATGTTAAGAAGTTTTCTAGGATCCACAAGGGTCTGAAATGTGATGCAATAAAAAGTATGTGATAAAAATATCCTTGAATATATTAGATACTTATACTGGGCTCTTTTCTGTGCATTTTGTTTTATTGGGATTCATCACAAAAGTTAACATGTTAAACAGTTTTAAAATATCTATCAAAACTGAAGTTTTGAGTTTATTTTCTTTGCAACCATGATCCTTGTGCTTTTTGTGTGGGTAGTAAGATATTTCTTCTCATATTTTGAGCATTTAAGGGAAATCTTCTGCTGAGACGTGCTGGTTTAAAATGTTAGATATCTCCTGCATGCCACAGTTTGTTGCTAGGATTATCTGAGCACCTCATCTTTTGAATTTCTCAACTGTCTAAGCCTATGAATTACAGGCACTATTGTTAGGGTTAATTTCACATCAACCTTTTTTCAGTATACATCCATAATAATGTATCACTTCTCTTTGTGGATATTAACTACCAGATCTCCTGACTGATCAATGCTATTAAAAGAGTTGTTAGTTAGAGTTTTCATGTGCAAATCACATGATGGCATTAGATATTTTTTTACCTCACTTAAAACATGTATAGCGTAGCAGGTATATCTGCAGCTAAACATGTAATAACATGGTCTTGGGGGTGGAAATTATGTACCTCTTTGGATAACATATGAATATTTTGTACAGATAAACATATACAATTTTCGTCATAACAAGGAAAATATCAAGAAAAAAGAAGTAAATACATGAAGCACAAGAATAATGTCATCCCGCTGGTTTTTTTAAGTAACTCTTCCCAAGCTCTATATGACATAATCTTCATCTTCCCAAAATACCCCCTTCCAAGCTCCAAAGCTCAAACCTGAACCCAAACTTGAACCCAGGCTCAGGCCTGCAGCATCTTCTCCATAGGTAGCGAAAATTGGGTCCACGCCTTCACCACCGACCTTCACTGAGCTTGTACTAGTGAATGACAAATCCTGCCCTTTGATAGAGCCACAGAAGGTCTATCTGGAATTGGGAGATACTGAAGGGGGCCTCTCTGCAATTAACCCTAGTTAATATCGTGTCAGAATAGGTACTTCAAGAAGACACTTGATCCAATTTTTTACTGCAAGTTGGGTGGGTGTTTTTCTTTTCTCGTTTTTGGTTCAGTTGTTGATAGACACCCCCATTAATTAAGTTAATCTTTTTGTTTTTTTTATGAGAAGGATAAGTGCAATAACTCAATTTTATTAAAATAGAATGAAGAGAAAGAATACATATGTGGAGGGAGAGAAGAGAGTTTGCAACTTGGAGAAGTCGATAAACTACCGGTTTCATGGTCGGTGTGAGTGCCGGTAAGTAGAGCTGAATTATAGATAATATCTGTTGGAGTCGAACATTTACTGTTAATTGCCCGTTGGTTTCTTTTCCCTTTCAAATCAACCAAAGTGTTGCAACAAGAGTGCACTCCATTTCTTTTTGATCATTGAGTAGAATAATTGGCGTTCGCCAATCATGCCGAAGATCTAATATTAAAGCAGGCCACTAAAAGTGCTCATAATTTGTGATGTTGCCATATCTGTCTTGCGACACAACACTCTAGGAGAAGATGTTGGGAAGAATTTATTGCATTGTGACAGAGAATGCAAGATTAAGGAACACGCACTTCATGCTACACCAACTTTTTTTTCTGTAGGTAGGTGGTCAAGTAGAGCTGGCAAAACTCATACTTCGTATTTGAGAGGAACTTGAGATGACCAAAGACATAAGGTGTGAACTTGGGTGATCTATAGTGGTGTACTACCAGCAAACTGAGAAGACTCCATTATTAGAAAGTTTCCAGACCCTCCCGTCGAACCTACTAGAAAGTTTTTGTGACTGCAAAAGATTCGTGAGCTTTCGTAAACAATGGAAAACATGTTGAGAAATTAAATAATGAAAATATACCAAAGGGTAGTAATGAAATTATTGAGTGATTATTGATGAGAGGAAGTATAGAAGGTTAGCTATGAAATTAAATTAATAAAAATACATTTATGGGATGTGTTATGCTGTGACTACAAGAGCTTTAGCATTTGGTCAGTCGTGGGTCTATCTGCTAATATCCAAGGTGAAGGTGATAAGTTGCAATGGGTCTAAAGTGCAGGTTCTATCTGCTCATTAACCTTTTCTTTATTATATGGTGTTAGGTGTGAAATAGAGAATAGGGGAAGAAAGAGATTTTTATGATATATTAAAGTATAAGTTTCACGGGATAAAGGGAGAGAGATATGCTGTTCATGGTGAATTCTGAAGTGATGGGGTTTGGATTAAATGGTTTGAATAAATCCTGGTCATATTTGGTCTTATTGAGAGGGATGGATAATCTGGAAGCTTTGTGGAAAATAGAGCAATAATTGGTAATGGGTAAAACAGGAATACGAAAGAGGAACAAAGGAAAAGATGGAATGATTGTTTGCACACAGTTAACTTTAGGAAGACTGAAAATGAATTTATACATTAAAGCTCAATCGGATCTTATATGGGCCCAAAGATTCTTTTGCTCACATGCTTCTAGCTTATTTCTTTAGGTGTATCACAAAATGTTTCATAAGCCTTTACAGTTACGCATCAGCCATACGTTACCTCACTTTGATGCTGAGTTGTTTGACCCCTGATAAAACATGAAACATAATTTGAGTAGTTGTATCTTTGTTCTTTCTCAGCCTTTTTATTGGTGTTAAATTGTTCGTAAAAACTGTTACAAGTCCTAGCATTGTCAGCTCTTTTACCTTAATAAACAACTTCTGAAATTTGTGCCGTATAGCATGCAGAATGTCACATTCTGAACTGAGACATCTGCGAACTCATAATATTTGATGATTTCTGATGTTTCATGAAAAGTTGTTATATTCCTGTTTCTTTCTGTTCATTTATAATTTGTTCTCACTGCTTCTTGTCTTTGTCCTGCTTGGTGTTATCTGCTTTCTCTATACTTGGGCAGAGAGAACATTATCACTGGGGCAGTATTTGATAGTTTCTATATGATAGCTATTGTAGGAGGCTTGACGACTTATCCTGATGTTCATGGCCCCTCCCCACACCAAAAAAAAAATAAAAATAAAATGAAATAAAATTAGTGGTCCATTCCGTCAGTTGTCTGGAAGATGCGCTTCATGTAGTTAAAAGGCTTATTATTTATCAGGATGCTGGTGACCTTGGATAGATAAGCGAAAACAATTCCAATGAAAATGAATGCTTGATGCCCTACCATTAGTTATATATTGCGTATATTGGATCTCCTTGATATTAGATTCCTGTATCATGTGTTACAACCATTTTCTGATTTTGGAGAGCTGATTGATACCTCAATTTTTATTTAACTTTTAGTTATTTTGCGTGGTTATTATCTGTAAGGCTGTTTTGCTTCCTGCTTACTATGAGTTGTTTTCCTTTCAAGGCCTGAAACAACCTCCTGAGTACCAGGAAGCTACCTTCCTATTCACATGTTTTGTGGCATCCTTAATTTCTTATATTCATGTCCAACGTACCCTTAATTTCGTATCATGTAAAAAAAAAAAAGAATCATCTCTTTATCATATGACCTTTTGTGCTACGTACGTAGGTACAAAGGAAGCATTAGTATTCTATTTTCAATCATATCCCATCTATTGATTTCAACAGAAGTTGACACAATTTCTAATATTATCTACCTAACAATGCACAGAAAAAATTAGTATCTGGTGTGGAGTCAGTTGTTAATATGATGAAAGAGGCAGAACTTCTTGAGGGGAGGGCCAAACAAGCGAAGGAAGAAGCTTCCTTAGCTGGTCAGAATATCCTTACAAGGGTCGAGGAACTTAAACAAATGTCACAACATGCACAACAAACAAGTGATAGGGTTTGTCTCAATGATCTTGCTCATTTTTCCTTATGTAGCTGCTCAAGTGAATAAAAAAATGCTGAAAATGTTGGTTGAATTTGGCAGCATGCTGGAGAAGTGTATGGTGAGAAATCTGTCTTATCAACTGAAGCTAGGGAACTGCAGTCTCGTCTTCTCAATTTATCAGATGAAAGGGATAAATCATTTTCAGTCATTGAGGAGGTTCGACCTTTATCTTTTATCATTATCCATGTACTCTGAAATACTCCTATATTTATCACTAATAATCAGGTTTTTTATTTGACCATCTAATTTAGAAATCAGCTAATGTTGGCTTGGCAATTTAAATACATGATATCTGTTTTACATCAAACATTTGAACCTTAGATGCATGGAAATATAGTAGAAATTCATACACATGCACCGGCACAAACATTTATTCATGCATATAGATAGATATAATTTTGAGATGTAGAAGAATGGAAGAATTGCCCTAGTTTCTTCTTAAAGCATCAAAACGACTCAGTGCACCTTTTCTTTAAAAAGAAGTATGAAACAATATGAAACATTTCATATTGACAAACTTTTGCATACCGAAAGTTACAATTTGATAGCATGATATTTTTTTGTTCTGAAATATCATATTATTGTTTAACTCTTTTTTTTGTAAAGAAACAAATCTTCTACTTATAGTATCCTTTACAAAAATTATTGAAGTGATTCAGGGTAAGGATCATTTAATACCACTGGGTAACCCTAGATGCTTATCTAGGTTGTTAGTTAGAACATCAACTCATCTTGCCAGTATACCGCTTAGTTTGCTTTGGGAATCATTCCTAAATTTTAAATTTCTATGTTGTGATTAATTCTATTTCCAAGATTCACAAGGGACTAGAATACAATAAAAGCTCAGTTTTAGTCACTTGGAATCGTTCGGCATGGATACATTTGATACATTTGATTATAACCGTTTAAGTTAACATTTTTTTTTTATTTTGAAGATTTTGTTTATCCAACAAGAGCAAACAATGGCTTTACTTGAGCTTGCCTTTTATACGTGCTCAAAGTTAGAATCGCATGCAATTTTGAGTCATAATCTAACAACAAACGAAAAGGTTGTGGTCTAATGTCAACAGTTCATGACTAAACAGGTCTTGCTATTCACCAACATAACCTTATAAGATTTGTGCTGATTCCCTCTCTTGTCATGATTTCCTCCGCCATTGGCACCAAACTAAAGAATTGACTTCAAGTCGACGGCAAGTTCCAAATTTGTCAATTATTTCATGGTGCCCTTTCTCTTGAAATTTTATATGGATAGGCAACGATGATGACTGAATCTATTGACCTGCTTGGAAAATTCTCTTGCGCTTTTGATATTGGCTTAAAAAAATTTAATTAGCTTTCACTATGTCTATTAATCTGGAAACCTCCCTTTATCCAACTAATATCTCTGACGATATTGGATGCTAATGCTGTTGATTTAAATGTTTTTGTACACTGTATTTTCTCCCATTTAAACACCTGATTGATTCAGTGTTCATATTTGGAGAGTATAAAATGTGTTGTGTATGACGTGTCAAGCAATGAACATATCCAGACCCTTACGTGCTTAGGTGGCTCAGATGTTTTGACAACCTCTTCCTCCCAATCCTTTCATTTTTCCTGATTGATTCCGTACTTTTTGTTATGCATGCAAGCGAGTCCATTCCTTTATAATTCTAGATCTGATATATTTATGTCATTAATTAGATTCGTGAAGCTCTTGAAGCAAGAATAGCTGATGCAAAGGATGAAATAGCTGCAGCTGAGCAGGAAAAGCTCGAGAAGGAAGAACTAGCCCAGAAGGCTTTGAAAGAACAAGAAGCCTTTATGGATGCCATAGTACAGGAGTCCAAAACATTCCAGCAGCAAGCAGAGGAAAATGCCAAGGTAAATTACTGATGTTATAAGCACTATTAGTATGTGTTAATTTATAAAAGGTTTGACCCTTGTGTTATGTTGTATTGATTACTTTCTTTGTTTATTGTGGGAACAGTTGAGGAACTTCTTGGAGGAGAGTGGTAAAATTGTAGATACATTGCAGTAAGTTTTTACGTTGTAGTACTCTCTGTTCTTTTCTTTTTTGTCTGAATTATGTCTCAGCATAGTCATGCAATAATTTGTAAGCTCCCATTACTTTTTTTTCTTTCATTGATTATGCACGTCTTTCTTCACAGTTTTGGTATAATAGCCACTAACATAGTGAATATTTTCTATTTGTCTTCCTATATAGGGGAGAAATTGATGTGATTTGTGAGGATGTGATGTTGCTCAAGAGAAGAGTTGATGAGCGAGCACCACTGAAGGGATCGCTATTAATGTCCACTTACAGCTCAGCCTCTTCATCAAGCTCATCCGGTCATAAAAGTATTTCTTTGGGAAGTGAAAACAGTAGAAAGATCGGTGAAGATACCTCAAGCAGTCAGGAGCACGATATCATTATTGCCATCAATGGCATCTTAAATGTTGATGCCTTCGGCAAGCAGAAATCAGCTTCAATTGATGACTGGGAGTTTTTGAAACAGGATGCTTGCCCGTTCTAAGATACACTGAAACATCATTTAAAGAATCCTTGGAGGTTTTGCTTGTGGTATATTTGCAACATATACATCTTTTTCTTTCCTGCTGTGTACATCTTTTAAGTAAGTTTTGAAGCCATATTATTGCTTGTTTTTACATTATAATGTGTATATATATCTATAGTTCATCATTGGAGTATATGCATGTTTTTGATAGTTCCATACTGCTCAATTTCGCGCATGAAATCAGCAGCTCATATTGCATATAGAAAATGTGCTTCAACAATCTGTTTCTGGCTGCTAAAGTCTACATCTTTAATGCTGATGCTGTAATGTAAATGGACTTTGTGTGTTCTTCTGCTTTACTTGGTTCTTTTATATGCGTCTAGTTACGTGCGTATGTTAAGAGTCCCTATCTTTACGAATGCGGAGCCAACCAACAAATGATAAAGTTTTTCCTTCTTTTTCCTTTTAATAACAAAGTTAGATCATTGTGTTTTGTGTATGGAAAAGTTAATAACTATCCATATTCATGTATAATCTTAAAAACCATCACTTTTCATTATATTGTGAGGGGTAGAGGTCATTTTCACGTGCAGGACATGTAGATATCACGTACGCAGTACAGGTTGGTGGTGTGCGCTACAATGATAGCGAGGCTATCTGTCACGCTTAATTTTCGAATCGGGTGGGGGCAGTAGCATGCATGAAAATGACCTTAACTTCTTCACTTCTTTACCTTTTTTATGAAAAGAACCTACCCATCACCGTATCCTGTTAATTATTGCACAAGTCAAAGCAATAATATTTTGCTGGATTATGTGGAAATAATGTAGAATAGCATTACAAAATCGCAGATGGTTTTTACATGCTATAATTTTCAAGGATGGGTTAATGAGAATGATTATCCTGATCTCGCTTTGAGTAAATTTTGAACATGTTTGTTCGTTTATTATTATGTTGTTTGGATTGATCTAAATTGGATGTATAAGTATCGAAGGAGTTTGATGTAATTGGAGTTGCAAGTTGCGAAAAGTTTTGAAGTTGCCTTGCAACGAGACTAGCGCATCAACACTTTCATGAGAGAGTATCGAAATGGGTCTGATCCATGACACTAACAACTCTATGTTTAGATAAGTTTTCTTAAGAATTTGTATAGTGATTCAAGGATAGACATCAGCAAAATGATTACAAATATTGTGCTGCAACATATTTTACGAAATGGAAAAAAAAAAAAAAATCATGGGTTATGGTCATCACCACCATGATCATCCTGCCCAATTAAAGTGCCAGCCCTCATTTCTACCCTCAAACTTTTATAGGGTTATCTTTATTTCGGTAGAGGAGAATCTAGGCATGACCTTCACACCAATACACAGAGGATCCTAAAGACCGGATCTTTGATTATTCCATTTTGAGTCAGATTTTGATTTTGACCCACATTGAATGATAACCATCAATGAAGATTTTTTGATTCGCATTGAAAATGACAACCATCAACGACCCTAACACTTGTAGAGCGCCCCTAATTCTGGTTCGCGCCGCAACTCATCTTATCCTCCTCCTCCTGAATCCAAGGTTAATTATTGGCTGGGATTAGCAGATGCAGTTGGGGTGCGCATCCAGTGACATGTGCGCGTCATTTTTCAACATCGCAGTGGGTCTTTGATGATGAACCCATCCTTTTCACACAAGATTCTTATAGCATGACACCTCCCAGCTGTTCTTATCTTTATCCCTACCATATTTTTCCTTTTCCTTTTTCTGAGCTTGGGGGGAAATTTCCTCCCCCCCTCTAATTGTTACGTTCAGAAAATGTCAAGCTTTTGGACGGAGGATTGACAGTAAACGCGATTAGGATCTAACTCGGGTCTTGACTGATATGATATTAACATATATCATGCATCTCTTTTCTTATAATTCTCATCAGTAATACGCTCAAATCAAAAGCGATGGATAAGATGTGTGACATATTACCACCACATCAATTAAGGAGCTAGAGTGTCGTAGGAGACTATATATGTGTATGTATAGTACTTTTGCATGAGAAATTTCGTGGCTCCTGCATACCTATGCTAAAATTAATGATACTCTATGACTTATTTCATGATAAGTTTTAAAAAAATTGCTAGTGTGGTCCCACACATCTCGACAAAGCATCTAAAAATAGTATTAAGAGAAATTCTATAAATAGAGGTACCAATCTTGAGGGCTGTTTTACCATTGATACACGACAAAGCTAGTATGTGGGGAATATAATATGGACGGAGGAGAGTATATAGATACTAACTTGAAAGAGTGGTTCCTATATTAGATCAATAAAGTTATGTGTGCGTGTGTGTATGCGTGCGTGCACCCCATAAGAAAATGGAGAACCATGTGTGCCTGGCGTTGACACACATTCAAACCACTACAATCCAGATCATCAATATAACTAAATCCTATTTAAAAACTCAAATGTGTGTCACACTAGCATCATATATACTACCAGCATCACGGGGGAACACACGAAACCTCGTATATACATTACAAATGAGCAAAAATCATAAGCTACACATGTCCACCAACAAACTGCATCGCGAAACCCGTATGAAGTTGTTCGTGTATACCTGAAAATTTCCACATAAAATTCCCACAATTAATCAACCCTACATTCTATTTACCCACAATAATCACAACCGAAATTTCCATTCTCCCTATCAACACAATCCTCTCTTTGCGATCCATCACAACGTTGTATACAAACACCCACTAATTTACGTACTTACCCGGCAATCCCCACGTTAGTTTATAGCCTAGCGTGAAAACTCAACACCATCTCCTCCTCCTCCTCCTCTCAAAATCGACGAAAACTTGTCGATCTTCGTGCGGAGACGGCGGCTGGCTAAGCGTACTTGTGCCAACAGATGAGCATGGAGATGCAGGTCCTCATAATGTAGAACTTCCCTTTCTGTTGCCTCGCCATTCTCCTCAATTTCTCTAGCTTTTGCCCCATGTTACTCATTAACTAATCGATTTCTCTCTCAATACTTAGCTCCTAATTAACTAGTAGCTATTTGCATGGAGTTAGAGAAGAGTAAAGCACTAGCTAGTGAGACCGCTCCACATTGTCCTTAGTATTTAAAGTGTGAGTTTAGGTTCCATCAATATCACTGAGGGTCATGACTTTCACGTAAGTGAGTGAGACAATTGAAAATGAGAGAATTAAAATCAAGAAATAGATAGATTGTAATATTATGTTATGGGACAAATGGGGTCCCTTTGGAACCCCGGCCAGTTCACGTGCTACTTGTTTCCTAACAACGCCAACATCATCATCCGAAAACCTACTTACTCCGACGTAGCTTGCTTCTTCCTACGTGTGGATCCCATGATGATGTTTATGCATATTTTTCTGTGGGAATATATGGGCTACAGGTACATATGTTGGGGATTCGAAACAATCAAATCGAGCAATTGTCCTTTCGGACCTTGTGTTTGAGACTACAAATAAAAGATAAAAACTTACAGGAAAATAAACAAGAAATAACACACCAGATTTAACAAGATTCGGCAATCGTGCCTACGTCCTCGGGAGTCACACCACACAATTCTTTGATTAATATTGAAGAACATTACAATGCCCACAAATGGGATCTAATCTCTCTGAGATCTTTCTGAAGAAATTCTCTCAAAACCCTCTTTTTCTAATGTCTAATATCTTCTAAGGCGTTCCATATATATAGAAAACCTAAAACCAAAACAGACTAGAAATTCTAAAACCAAAAAGCAAAACAGATTAGGAATTCTAATAACCTGTTACCAAAATAGATTAAGAATCATGTTACTAAAACAGATTAATCCTGTTACTAAAACGGATTAGAAAACCTGCTATCCAATAATTTGTTTGATTCCAGCTTTGAGTCTACATCCCTTAGACTAACAATCTCCCACTTGGAGACCAAAGCACAATCAACGAGCTCACCCGAACTCTCCCTTCAATCTCCCACTTGGAGACCAAAGCACAATCAACGAGCTCACCCGAACTCTCCCTTCTTCACAAGCATCCCCCTACACGGAAAAAATCCATTCTTCAATCATCATCAACCCGGCGATCCCGCCGATCCTCCTGGTGTGGCTCCGCCTTCATCTCCTACATGTGAAGACCTACTGAAGTTACGCACAACTTTAGTTTGTCAATGATCACTGCTTTCGTCAACATATTCGCATGATTTTGACTCCCCAAAATCTTCTCTAGATGTAACTTCCCGTTCTCAATCAGAGAGCGTATAAAATGGTATTGTACGTCAATGTGCTTTATTTTGGAATGATATACTGGATTCTTAGCAAGATGTATAATGCTATGACTGTCACAATAAAGAACTCCTCTCCCTTGTTTCAGATCCAACTCTTCCAGTCACCTGTTTAATTAAATCATCTCCTTGCTTACTTCAGTCACCGCGACATACTCAGCTTTAGTTGTAGATAAAGTTACAATCTTCTGCAGACGTGAAACCCAACTCACTGCTTTTGACGCCAAGGTATAAACATACACCGTGGTGCTCTCCCTCGTATCATGATCACTGGCAAAGTTCGCATCCACGTATCCTTGCAGTACCAACTCCTTCCTCCTGAAGCATAATGGCTTGTCTGTTGTCCCTCTCAAGTAGCGCAATATCCACTTCACGACCTCCCAATGCTGCTTTCCTGGATTGCTTACAAACCTGCTCACAACTCCTACTGCATGGGCAATGTACAACCTCGTGCAAACCATCGCGTACACGAGACTCCCAATGGCCGAAGAATATGGCACCCTGCTCATATGCTCTCTATCTGTATCTGTCTTAAGTGATTGCTCTTCATATAGCTTGAATTGGCTTCTAAGGGGCATGCTAACAACCTTAACATTCTGCATATTGAACCTTTGAAGTACCTTCTCGATGTATTCAGCTTGACTCAACCTTAATGTTCCTTCAGCTTTATATCTACTGATTCACATCTCTAGAATCTGCTTCGTTGCACCCAGATCTTTTATAGCAAACTCCTTTGCTAACTGCTTCTTTAAGTTGTTTATCTCCTCTAAACTTGGTCCTGTAACTAACATATCATCAATATACAATAACAATATGATAAAACTGGACTTGAACCTCTTGAAGTAGCAACAATAATCTGAATTGTATCTTTTGTAGCTATTGTTTTGCATGAAGTTGTTGAACTTTTTGTACCACTATCTCAGAGCCTGTTTCAATTCGTACAAACTCTTCTTGAGCATGCATACCATCTCTTCCTTTCCCTCTTTAATGAAGCCAACATGTTACTTAATGTAGATTTCTTTATTTAAGTTACCATGAAGAAAGATAGTCTTTATATCTACCTGTTTAAGGTAGAGATCTTCTGCAGCTACCACGCTCAACACCACTCTGATGGTTGTGAGCTTTATAACAGGAAAAATATCTTTGTGTGACGCCCCAGGTTTCACGCAAGGCTGCAGTCTAAGACAAAACCCAGAATATCAAACCTGCCAAGCGCCAAGCACCAAACACCATGCTACGACATGTTTCATCATCACAGCCACTATCTCTCTAGTAAAAACAATAAATAGGTGAAAGCACCGACAGGCAAAATAATAGAGATAGAACAAACCAGGTATACACAGAAGCAATAAGAAAATAATCATCAGTGAGCCCAACTAAAATAGAATAGAAAGATCTCTGAGTCTGAAATAAACCTCAAGTACAATGAGTCAAATAAAGTATCACTATGACTCTCAGCCTCTACAAAATGAAATACAAGTCTAGAGTCTTAACATAAACAACTAACTGTGGAGTTCTGAAATAACTACTAAAATAATAAATAGCTAGATGGAATCTATGAAGAAATCCCATCAACTTGCGACTCTCCGTGCGCCGGACTCGCTGCCTGAAAGGGGGGAAAACAACGAGCATCAAAGTGCTATAGCGAGATCATCTTCACCTCTCCCAAGGGGAAGGGGTAGGAGTATATAGAAAATAGAGTCAGTATGTATAAGTATGAAATCATTCATATAACTCAAACTGGAGATTAGTATTTAGGAATCCATAGCACGAGAGTTAGTACGTCGAGCAAAATAATCCAAAGAACGAAACCGTCATGTATATACCATGTCTCAAATTGTGACTTCCTAAATGCCAACTCCAAACTCTATGAATGAAAAACAGCAAACAAAAGGAAACATTCTAAACCTCAAACATGTCGAATAAATATCTCATCTCAAAACTACACTTGAGTAGTCGGCTCTAATATAAGAGGATCTCATCCAAATCAAAAGTTCATCATAGGCCATGTCGTGTATGTCACGATCTCAAAGAATGTACCCTACTCACAGGTGATCTAACATGGAATCAAACTACAACTAATAATACATACAAGTGTGCATCTCCTTATACAATAGCGATACTCTTGTAATACTTTTACTCAATTGCTCTACAGAAATAGGTTTAATCTCTCTATTCCGGACACATGAAATAATAATATTATTATAATACTCTTACTCAATCGTTCTGTGGTAATAGGTTTTATCTCACTATTCCGGATACATGCACATACTATACTCATCATATTTATTTATCTACTTAATTTGCGACAAAAAGTATGTTAACGTAACATATTCTAAGCATACATGCACATATCTCGGTGAGTGTGTCCATATATGGTATTCACCATCATCTCAGGTGTTAAACAACTCATAAACATCATAATACATTAGCACAAGGTCGAGAAACTCTCTCGAAAACCAAACAAGACTGATTGGCGGTCGACCGTGATTATGCGGCGGTCGACCGCGATGGGTTCTAGGGCCTACTCAGGCCTCTGTTCTGCACGCGGTCGACCGCCACTAAGGCGCGATCGACCGTGGGCCGATTTTCCAGTTTGTGCAGATTCTACTCCATGTTGTGTTCATATTGATTATTCAGTGATTCAAACTTGTTTTAAACATGTGAAACTTGCATGAAAGCATGCCAACAGCAGATAGAAACTTCTGAAAACAACTCAACATAAATATCATGATTATTCGCATTAAATTCATATTCAAAACCCTAAATCATGCATAAAAACTCAAAACGAAGAACAAATCATCTTTCTTTAATTTAAACAATGTTTTAAATCATTTTAAAATCTTAAATACTTCTGTAAATTCGTTCTCAAACTTTTTCACATGGAAAGACCTAGTCTTTATACATATAATACAAAAAAATTGACTTTTATTCATGAACTAGTCAATTTGGCTCTATCAAACATGTTAAAAACTCTTTAAAAATATTTTAAAAACTAGGAGGGGAATTAGCAAAGATGAACTCACCTGAGATTTGTAGAAAAACGTTTAAGATGCCAAGCCAAGGAAGATCTCCAATCCAAAAGTCGAAAACTACACGAAAATTCCACTCGAAAGCCTCCAATCTTCTCCAAGAATCAAATTAGGGTTTATGGGGTGTTTGATGGCTGTTAGGGTTCTTAGAAAACTAAAAATATCATGTATAATTGATATATAAACCAGAGAGAGTGAATATGGGCTTTAGAAAACCGAAACCAACTCAAAACAGGAAATCTGCTCTCTACAGGTTTCGCGATCGACCGTGACGGTCGACTGGACTGCGGTCGACCACGACGGTCGATCGGACTGCGGTTGACCACGACGGTCGACCGGACTGGAATTTTCCAGTTCCTCATATATTCGACCATTGTGCATGTTTCGACTCTTTTTTTTCTCATGTATGAACTCGCTCATACTCAAAACATATAGTATCATACTCAAATACCATTTAATAATATTTATCATACTAAATATCCATATATCATAATTAATCATATATTAATTATATTAACACAAATTTTTAGGGTTTTACACTTTGTATAGTCCACTTCTTCCCGCTGTTGGAACCCCTTCACGACTAATCTGGTCTTGTAATTCTTGCTTCCATCACTCTCCTGCTTAACCTGATAGACCCATTTGTTATACAATATTTCCTTCTGTGCAGGTAGCTAGACTAACTCTCATGTCTCGTTAGTGTGTAGAGAATCCATCTTCTCTTGTATCGCATGCTCCCACTTGTAGGCATAAAAAATTACCTATAGGTTCTCACGCATAGCTCGGGATGAAAAAAAGACGATGAATGTTACTATTCAAGTCAAGGAGGATTATCTGAGTCAAAGAAGATCATCCGATATTATAGAGAAGCTAAAAAGCACATGAAGTAAGTCGGCGAAGCGTACGAGTCTGTGAACCACGCTAAACGATAAAGGAACAACTCAATCGGATGTTGTGCTTCGCCCACAAAAGGGTGAAGTACCAAGTGTGTCTCATCCATTCCATGAGTGTCTCGCCTATGGGAAGTTGTAAATCTCTTCGTCAGATTTCCAACGTATCTTAGATCATCTCATTCCGAGATCGGACGAGGGAGTTAGAGCTAAAATACACGAGACAACACAAACTGTCTCGGAAGTGCGAGACAGTCACAACTGTCTCGAAAGCCGAGACAGTCATGACTGTCTCGCACCAAATATGAAGAAGGTTAAAAGACAAAAGTTGTAGATCTCTTCCTCATCTTTCCAACGCATCTTGGATTATCTCATTCCGATATCGGATGAGAGAGTTAGAGCCAAAATACCCGAGACAGTACAAACTGTCTCGGAAGTGCGAGACACACAACCCTGTCTCGCCCGAGACAGTACAAACTGTCTCGGAAGTGCGAGACACACAACCCTGTCTCGGCCATAGAGTTGGTTACTACACGTTTTTTGATGGTTTTTTGGCTTCATAACTACTTGAGATCAACCATAAACGTGGGGAGATAGTTACAAACTGAAAATAGGCCACTAACCTCAAAAAAGATGGTATTTAAGTAGTGGGACGACGGTTACAAAAGGGGGAGAGCATTTTTAGAGCAATTCGAAGAGGATCGAGCAAATTGGAGCAGATCTGAGCATAGAGAGCAGAGAGAAAATAACAAGAATTGAGTTCCTCGTGTGATTCCTTGAGATTCGAGCTTTGACTTTATCTTAAGAAGAGTGATCGTCTTACTTTGATAAGATCTTCACTTCAAATTCCTACTTCGATAAACAAAGGAAGAATCTCTAAACCCCTTCACAATCTGTGATTTGGTGGTCCACGAGTCAAAGCACTCCCGGCACAGGCAAAGATCCCACGCAAGCAGCGATCCAAACAATGATCCTGCGTTTATTTCTAAGGAGTTGGTAATTTGATTTTTGTTGTAAAGAGTAGTTTTACAAAGTACGAAACTTACTCCTTTGTATTCATTGTAATCGATAAATAGTTATAATGAATTCTACAACAGAACCTATTCCTGACGAAAACACCACTGTTGAGATTCACTCACTTGCATAGCCTCCTCATAGCACTCTGGTTCTTCACTATCTATCAAAAGTAAATAATTAAGTGATGAGAGATATATGAGATTCGGTTTGGGTAACCTGGATGACCTCCTAAGCTCCACGCCCTGGGTAGTCATCTCTACACTTGGAGCCTCCTCCGTTCTTCGGTCAGAATTGACTTTTTCGCCCCCATCTGGAAGTTCCTCCAAATCCATGTACTCAGATCCATCTGTATCCGTAGTGCTACTCCTACTGCTTTGGCTATCATTAGCACTATCTATGTTCTTGTACATCACCTCCTCATTGAATATCACATCCCTACTTCTGATGATCTTCCTGTTCTTCTCATCCCAAAGATGATACACGAACTCATTAATGTCGTATCCAATGAATGTGCACTTCTGTGACTTAGCCTCTAGCTTGTTCCTGACATAATCACTGATATGAACATATGCCACACAACTAAATAATCGCAAATGTGAGAGATTGATCTTCTTACCACTCCAAACCTCCTTTAAAATCCCATAATCTAATAGAACTGATAGCCCATGATTAATCAAGTAAGCTGTCGTATGCACCACATCCGTCCAAAATATCTTAGGCAGATTAGTATGTAATTGCATACCCCTGGCACGCTCTGCCAATGTCCTGTTTATTCTCTCTGTAACGTCATTTTGCTGCGGCGTGCCTGGAGTAGTCCTCTCCAAATGAATCCCATTTAGAGAACAGAACCTCTTGAACTCCTCCAGCTCATATTCTCCATCATTGTTTAATCTCAGACACTTCACCTTCATATATGTCTCGTTCTCCCCCATGGTCTTCCACTTCTTAAAGATCTTGAACACATCTAACTTGTGCTTCATGAAGTATATCCACACATTCCTCGAGTGATCGTCGATGAAGGTGGCATAGTATATCGAACGACCAAGAGAAGACACACTAACTGGACCCCATACGTTAGTATGAACTAACTCTAGCTTTTGAGCTTTAGGTGGCCTTCCACCCTTCTGAAAACTAACTCTCTTCTGCTTTTCAAAGATGCAGTCCTCGCAAACACCGACTTTCACGAAATCGTTACCAGTTAGCTTCCCATGTGAATATAGAATCTTCATCCCCTTCTCGCTCATGTGTCCTAATCTATTATGCCACGGATCTGTACTCTCTTTGCCAGCTGTAATTGTGAGGGTGTCACTCGCATGTGAGGTGAGGTAGAGAGTTTTTGTTTTGTTACCTCGGCCAACAACCATAGTACCATTTAAGATCCTCCACGAATCCTTAGTGAATATCGAAACATAGCCTTCTGCTCTAAGCTGGCCAACCAAAATAAGATTTCTCTTCAGTTTTGGTACGTGCCTCACGTTCTTCAGATTCCACTTGGAGCCCTTTAACTGTATTTGCACATCTCCTCTTTCAGTAACACTATAGAGTTCATTATCCCCCAAGTATACTTTCCTAAAGTCCCTTGCTACATAGTTATGAAGAAGCTTCCTATTAGTAGTGGTGTGGAACGAGGCTCCTGAGTCAATGACCCAAGAATCAGAATCGTTATCCACAGTGAGGATCAATGCATCATGCACGAAATGAGCCTCCTGCTCATTCGCGTCCTTCTTTTGTGCTTTATACGCTGAAGATATATGGCCCTCTTGGCCGTAGTTCCAACACTTTTCTTTGATAGATCTAACTTTCGAGTTCTATCTCTTCTTGGTTGACTTCGACTGATTCCTGTTTTGATTACCCTTCTTCTGGCTTCTGCCTCTCTCTCGATATTTAGAGCAGAACCTGAACCTTCTGATTCGGACGATTTTCTTCTAACTTCCTCAGATAGAATCATGCTAATAACCTCGCTCAGCTTCAACTTGTCCTTCCCGCTAATTTGCTGATTGCCATCACACAACCTGCCCAACTATCCGATAACTACGATAGAATTAATAGGGTCTGCACTTCGTCATCGAATGTGATGTCTACGGAGATGAGTTGATCAACAACCGTGTAGAACTCACCGAGGTGCATTGTGAATGAGCATCCTTCTGCCATCTTGAGATTAAAGAGTGTCTTGACGAGATACACTTTGTTTGTGGCAGACAGTTGCTCGTACATCTTCATGCATGCTTCCATAATCCCCACCGTCATCTTCTCCTTCAATATATTGTGTATGACTGTCTTGGCGAGCGACAATCGGATTTGCCCTAGAACCTTCCTATCCAGTATCTCGCAATCCTCGTATGTCTCTTCTTTTTTCCCCTTAGCCTTGCCCATCAACGGGTGATACAAGTCCTTCTGGTATAGATAGTCCTCTATCTGTAACTTCCAGTAGGCGAAGTCTGAACCGTCAAACTTTTTGATCTTAGATTTGCTTTCCTCTGCCATGGCTCTCTCACAATCCTTTTGAACGAAGTTCTGATACCAGTTTTTGAGGATTCGAAACAATCAAATCGAACCCTTGCCCTTCCGGACCTTGTATTTGAGAGTAGGAAAGTAGAAAAAATCACAGCAAATAAAAGATAAAAACTTACAGGAAAATAAATAAAAAAGAACACACCAGATTTAACGAGGCTTGGCAATCATGCCTACGTTCTCAGGAGACACACTACACAATTCTTTGATTAATATTGAAGAACATTACAATGCCCACAAATAGGATCTAATCATTCTAAGATCTCTCTAAAGAATTCTCTCAAAACCATCTTTTTCTAATGTCTAATCTCTTCTAAAGCGTTCTATATATATAGAAAACCTAAAACCAAAACAGACTCGGAATTCTAAAACTAAAAAATAAAACATATTCGGAATCCTAATAACATGTTATGAAAACAGATTAAGAATCATGTTACTAAAACAGATTAAGAATCTTGTTACCAAAACAGATTAGGAAACCTGCTATCCAATAATTTGTTTGATTCTAGCTTTGAGTCTACATCCCTTAAACTAACAATATATGTGTTAATATCCGTATAATTTGGTGTACACGATAGCTTAATGACGGTAGAAAGCTTAAACAAACATATTCACATAACATTTACTGCTATGTCATGTACTAGGCTCGTAACAATATTGTGTGATAGGCTTGAACTTGTGCGGAGTAAAGGTTCTATCAGAACAGTATGTATGAGTTGCTATGGTCCGTACACTAGTTTAGAAATTCCACACTCTCTTTGAAAGGATCACAACAACATATAGTTGTATGTGGGTTATTCTGATATGATTTGTATTCACTATAACCACAGGGATCAAATATTAATATAGTGTTACACTCAAAAATGGATTTAGATCTCTAAAATATAGCTAAAATTTCTCAATCAATAATTATTTACTATTTTGAATGGATAATTATATTTTTCTCTGAAGAGGAAGTAAAAATAATTTCAATTCACAAGTTGTAGTAGCAGTAAATTTAACAACTCAGATATTTTATCAACTCGTGTTATGATTAGTGTGGGTCGATTCTTTTAGTGATAATATGAGTAAATTGTGAAATTGTGAGTATAAACTTCCTCGGAATATCTATATAACACCCCCACTAAGGGCGCATACAGTTGGGATACTATTTTGGATATGTAACGCCTCGCCCCTGAATCCGGAGTCGGTACGCTATTAGATCTGATGGACTGACCTCACAAACCACCACATGTCTTTTCAGCACGTTTTGTCCTCACTCACGCGCTCCCTAGAAAACTTCCCAGGGGGTCACCCATCCTAGAATTTCTCCAGGTCAAGCACGCTTAACTTTGGAGTTTCTAAGAGTTGGGTTCCCGAAAAAAAGATGCATATTGGTGGTATGAGTATTCCAATCAAATCTATCAATACTAATCACATCACCCTCTCAAGGGTTGGGGTATTACAAACTCCCCCACTTAAACTCACAACGTCCTCGTTGTGCCAAATCATATCATCCAAGACTGTACCATCTGTGTGAGATTCTAGAGGTGGCTCCTACGGCCTCAAGAGGTGGCTCCCGCCCTCTCGACGTAGCACTTTGCGCCGCATAGCACTTAGCTCTCACAATTCCGGTTGGCTTGGCTCTGATACCATTTGTAACGCCTCGCCCCAGAATCCCGGAGTCGGTACGCTATTAGATCTGATGGACTGACCTCACAAACCACCACATGTCTTTTCAGCACGTTTTGTCCTCACTCACGCGCTCCCTAGAAAACTTCCCAGGGGGTCACCCATCCTAGAATTTCTCCAGGCCAAGCACGCTTAACTTTGGAGTTTCTAAGAGTTGGGTTCCCGAAAAAAAGATGCATCTTGGTGGTATGAGTATTCCAATCAAATCTATCAATACTAATCATATCACCCTCTCAAGGGTTGGGGTATTATAGGATATGCTACTTATCATATTAATATCTGCTTACCAATCACGGATAAGAATTCGGATATAGATATGCCTCGGTAAGGAAAAATCATGTCCATATTTGTTAAAATCAGATATGGATACATGTGTGTGTGTGTGTCTACACACATAGAGAGAGATATACATGCAGATACAAAACCGAAAATCTTACAGGAAAAATGGCAGAAAATAGGTTTGGACTTCCAGCGGTCGACCACGAGCAAACGTGCACGCAAGCTAGAAAAGTCTATGGACTTTTCACGGTCAACCATGATTGGCGCAGTGGTCGACCGGCCAAACCCTGTAATAATTTTTTAGTTTCTGTCATTCTGTCCGATCGACCGCACGTGTCTCTGCGGTCGACCGCGAGTCGGGCTGGGCCTGAATTTTATTTCATGTTCGCATTGGGTTTGTGTTTTGATATAAATTAAAACATGATTTTCTAGGGTTTCTTATCAGAGATTTTAGATTGTACTGAGCATATTGTGAGGGAGAACTTGTGAGCAAGTTAGAGAGATTTGGTTTAGGGTTTGTGTGAGTGATTTTATGAGGTTGTAACTCTTTGTACTCTCCGTGATTTAGTGGAATCTCCTCATCCTCTCTCCGTGAACGTAGGCAAATTGCTGAACCACGTATCTCTATGTTTGGTTTGATTTGTCGTATTTGGATTGAATTGTGCTCGTGTGTGGTTAGTTCTCCTCTCCCGTGATCACAGATTCGTTCGGTGTGCGAGCATGCTTCCGCATAGGTACGTAATAATTGGTATCAGAGCTCTAGATTTAAGATCTAGGGTTTTGGTATTAGATCGAGGAAGATTCATTATGGAAGCTAGGTTCTTAGAGTTCTAGGCTTCGGTAGAGATAGTGTTTGGGGTTGTCGTTGAAGATTTTGTTTTCCTCGTGTAGTTAGGAGATCTATTTGGAATCCGTTCTAGGGTTCCGTTGGGTAACTTCTAAATTCCATCAAGTTTGAATCTTTATTTACAATTTGGATTTTGTGATTATGGGTGAAGAAGTTGGTGAAAGCAGCAATATGGCGGGTACAGTTCAAATTAGTTTTTAGAACACTAAAATTAGTATGGTGAAGTATGACGGCAAGATTAATTTTGGTTTGTGGATGAGCAATGTTCAGGATATGCTCAATGCTCAGAATTTAGAGGAGACCATCATGGTCCATGAGAGGCCATCAAAATATAAAGAGGCAATATGGGAAAAGATGAATAGGAACACTTGTGGGGTGATCAGGTCTTGTTTGGAACATGAGCTAAAATATGATGTGATTGGAGTGATGTCTGCAATGAAGATGTGTGAAATTATCAACAATAAGTATTTTACGAAGAGTGTTGAGAACAAATTACACTTGTTGCGTAGGTCATTCAGATTTCAGATGTCCAAGGGCACCTCACTAGCAGTTCACGTGAACAACTATACTAAGTTGTTGTCGGACTTGGCAAATATTAATGAGAATATATCGTATGAGTACAATGCTATTATTTTGTTAGGCTCCTTATCAGATGAGGAGTATGATACCTTTATGGTTACTTTGTTGAATGAGAGATCTTCTATCACTTATAGTGAAGTAACTAACGCTTTGATGAATTATGATTTGAGGAGGAAGGACAAGGAGACTTTCCGCACTAGTACTTCAGGGTAGGTCTTGTAAATGAGAGGTAGAAGCCCATATCCGAGAGGTGGCAATAGAGGTAGGTCAAAGTCATGAGGCCATCACCGGCTAGGAAAGAACCAATGTGCATTCTGTAAGGAGTAGGGACATTGGAAGAGAGACTGTCCAAAGATCAAGGAGAAGGAGAATAACAAGAAGAAGGGCCCGAATGCCAATGAGGTGAACGTTGCGAAAGACGATGATTCCGATGATTCGAGCTTTTCTCTATTGATTACTCCGGAGATGAACCACTTGGATGCATCAGATTGGATGTTTGATTCTGGAACTACTTATCATGTGACTCCTAGGGAGATTGATTTTTATCATTTGAGAGACTCGATGGGGGTGCTGTGGTCATGGGAAATGATCAATCATGTGACATTTGTGGGATAGGTACCGTGAGGATTCGGATGCACGATGGAGTAGTCTATGAATTGAGGGAGGTGAGATTTGTTCTTCAGTTGAAGAAGAATCTTATCTCAGTTAGAGCTTTGGAGGCAAAGAGATTCAGGATGACCTTTGAGAATACTGTAGCAAAGATTACTAAGGAATCTTTGGTGGTGATGAAGGGAGTCCGCAGTTGGAACTTATATTATCTGAAGGGGAGCACCGAGATTGGCCAGGTTGCTTCAGCTATTTCAGAGGCGAATATTAGCAAACTTTGGCACTACATATTGGGGCACACAAGAGAGAAGTCACTCCAGGCTTTGTAGAAGCAAGGGTTATTGAAGGGAACCAATAGTAGAAAGGTTGAGTTTTGTGAGCACTGTGTTCTTGGCAAGAAGATGAAGGTGAAGTTTGGGACTGACATTCATAGGACGAGGGGTATCCTGGATTATGTACACTCAGATGTTTGGGGTCCCATCAAGACTGCATCACTTGGTGGTCGATATTAGTTTGTCATGTTCATTGATGACTATTCTAGGCGTTGTTGGGTGTACACCATGGTAAAAAATAATAAATTCCTAGATATATTTGTGGAGTGGAAGAAGAGATTAGAACTGCAAACTGGGAGAAAGATTAAGACGTTGCGATCCGACAACGGTGGCGAGTACACATCAGACCCCTTTCTGCTGCTATGTCAAGACGAGAGCATAGAGAGACATTTTATAGTTAGTCATACACCGTAGAAGAATGGGGTGGCAGAGAGGTTAAACTGGTCTTTGTTGGAGAAGATCTGATGTTTGTTGGCGCATAGTGGTTTAGAGAAGATCTTTTAGGCTAAAGCACTTTTATATACGAGCCACCTCATTAACAGGCTGATTTCATCTACGATTGAGGGGAAGACCCCTATGGATATGTGATCGGGAGAGACAACACATAACTATGATCAGCTCAAGGTATTTGGGTGCTCTGCATACTATCATGTGAAGACTGATAAGTTAGAACCTCGAGCTAGGAAGGCTATTTTTGTAGGATTCAAGCGTGGTGTCAAGGGATACAAGCTATGTGATTTAGTTGATAGGAAGATTGTGCTAAGTAGGGATGTCACGTTTGATGATGTTTCTATCTTGAAGCATCTCTGCTCTCATCAGGTGGAGAGTGACCCGACAGAGGAGATATCGCAGGTGGTGAAGATCGATGCAGCTCCACAGTATCCAGATGATACAGTATCCATTAGAGTACCAATTGAGGTGACGCCAGACGAGTACGACGATGACGAGGAGGATACGGGTCCAGTTGTGCAGGATCAGGGACCGACGATTCAGGTTCAGGGTTCTATTACGGTTCGAAGACAGTGGAGGGATGCCAGCACGGTATACCGATACAGTAGTTGCATATGCACTTCCGGTGGAGAGTATCGATGAGTTGGTGACTACTACATTCAGAGAGACTGAGCAGAGTTTGGAGGCTGATTCGTGGTAGGTGGCTATGTAGGAGGAGATAAAGTCTCTTCACAAGAACGATACGTGGGAGCTTGTTGAGCCTCCAAAGGGGAGGAAGGCGATTGGTTGCAAGTGGGTATACACGAAGAAGGAGGACATTGAGGGCACTCCGGTGAGATTCAAGACTAGGTTGGTTGTGAAGGGCTATGCACAGGAGAAAAATATTGATTACAATGAGGTTTTCTCTCTAGTGGTGAAGCACTATTTCATTCGGATTTTGCTAGCTTTGGTGGTACAGTATGGATTATAGTTAGATCAGTTAGATGTGAAGACGGTATTTCTTCATGGTGATCTTGATGAAGGAATATATATGACTCAGCCATTGAGATTCCGAGTTACAAGGAAGGAAAACCTGGTTTGCAGGTTAAAGAAATCGCTATACGGTTTGAAGCAGTCTCCTAGGCAGTGGTATAGGCGATTCCATGGTTTTATGCTTGGTCATTCGTACACTCGGAGCCAATTTGATCATTACGTGTATTTTCGTAAGTTGAAAGGAGGTATGTACATTTATTTGTTGCTCTATATTGATGACATGTTGGTTGTCTCTATTTCCAGGTCTTCTATAGATGAGTTGAAGGCACAACTTTCAAAAGTGTTTGAGATGAATGATTTAGGTAAGGCTAAGCGCATTTTAGGGATGAAGATCGGCAGAGATAAAGAGAATGGCAGAATTTATTTGACACAGGTGGCTTATTTGAAGAATGTTCTACAGTGATTTTATGTTAGCAGTGATACGAAGCCAGTTAGTATACCTTTGGGAGCCTATTTGAAACTTTCAACTGACCTTTCACTGAAGACAATTAAAGATCGAGAGTTAATATTGAAGAATCCATATGC
This sequence comes from Asparagus officinalis, assembly GCF_001876935.1. NCBI lineage: Eukaryota > Viridiplantae > Streptophyta > Magnoliopsida > Asparagales > Asparagaceae > Asparagus > Asparagus officinalis. Next base: position 24,139,243 of record NC_033800.1, read on the forward strand.
GAGCGCGGTTGGGAGCTTGATGTACGCGATGGTATGTACGAGGTCAGATTTGTCACAGGCGGTAAGCATGATCTCTAGATACATGCACGATCCAGGAGTGGGTCATTGGGACACCGTGAGATGGACTTTGAGGTACATTCGAGGTACGCTCAATGTTGGTTTGGTTTTCGAGCGGAACACTACAGGTGGACAGTTGTGCATTGGCTATATTGATTCGGATTATATCGGGAATTTGGATAAGCACCGGTCTACTACAGGATATGTGTTCACTTTGACCTGTGCGCCAGTGTGTTGGAGATGCACCTTACAGTCTACGGTGGCTTTGTCGACGACGAATGCAGAGTATATGACGATTACGGAGGCTATTTGGCTTCGGGGACTTTTAAAGGAACTTGGTATATCACAGAGGTCTGTCACTATTTATTGTGATAGCATGAGTGTTATCTATTTGGCAAAGAATTAGGTTTTTCATGCCCGGACGAAGCACATTGACGTTTGTTATCACTTCGTTCGGGATGTTCTTGAAGATGGCGATGTGGAGATTGCGAAGCACATTGACGTTTGTTATCACTTCGTTCGGGATGTTCTTGAAGATGGCGATGTGGAGATTGTGAAGGTCCACACGAAGGATATTGAAGATGGCGATGTGGAGATTGTGAAGGTCCACACGAAGGATAATCCGGCGGATATGCTCACTAAGGTAGTTCTGAGGAACAAGTTTGATCATTTTTAAAACTTGTTGCACATTCGTTTTTGTTGAGGTCGTTGACGACAATTTGGATGAACTACGGACGGCTTGATCCCTTGGGAGAGGGGGTACGTAGACAACCATTTTAGTGCAGCCGATTTTGAAGAGACGACGCATTGGTGATCTTCTTTTGGTGTCGGCTTAGTTTTGGGAAAACTTCATCGAGATAGAGAATTAAAGAGCTTACAGGAAAAACGGTAGAAAACAGGTTTGGACTTCCAGCGGTCGATCGCAAACGTGCACGCAAGTTGAAAAAGTCTCTGGACTTTTCACGGTCGACCGCGATTGGCGCAGCGGTCGACCGGCCAAACCCTGTAATGTTTTTTCAGTTTCTGTCATTTTGTCCAGTCGACCGCACGTGTCTCTGCGGTCGATCGCGAGTCGGGTTGTGTCTGAATTTGGTTTCCTGTTCGCATTGGGTTTGTGTTTTGATATAAATTGAAACACGATTTTCTAGGGTTTCTTATTAGAGATCTTAGATTGTACTGAGCATATTGAGAGGGAGAACTTGTGAGCAAGTTGAGAGATTTGGTTTAGGGTTTGTGTGAGTGATTTTGTGAGATTGTAACTTTTTGTACTCTCCTTGATTTAGTGGAATCTCCTCATCCTCTCCCTGTGGACGTAGGCAAATTGTCGAACAACGTATATCTCTGTGTTTGATTTGTCGTATTTGGATTGAATTGTGCTCATGTGTGGTTGGTTCTCCTCTCCCGTGATCACAGATTCATTCGGTGCGCGAGCATGTTTCCGCATAGGCGTGCAACAAAAACATATATGAGAAAACCAGATAACATTGAAAACAAATGTATGCATGTACACACATAGACCAACACACACACACACACAACACATACACATATATATATACATGCAAATACAAAACGGATATAGGAAATCAAATAATGTTGAAAATATATATATTTCCTATAATATGAGAGAGTTAATTAATGTGTTCAATATATCTGAAAAGCTAAGATTAGATTTCTTGATCATTAAAATTAGTCTCAAATCCATTAGCCTAAGTACTAGAACAATTGCAAATTGTAGGATTGGCATATATTCCGATATTTCGGATACAGATCCGGATATTTTATTATATAACAGTATCTGTAATCATATCTTATCGGTTATAGATCTTAGTAATCATATTCATACCATAATAGATACGGTTACAGATATTTCCGCGAATACAGATACGGATACGGATACGGTTGTGCGTCCTTACAACTCAGCCTACGATTTATATTCTAAAATTAGTCCCCACTGTCTGACCTTTCGGCCTTTCAACGCAGTCGGGTCTGGATCTTTTCATGCGGACCTGACTACCCGAACCCGCCATCATGCCCATGTACTAGACACGAGTGAAGAGAAGTCGCACTCGTGGGACCCGGGACCACGTGCGCCCCGTTACCCCTCCTCGTGCGCCTGTCTGCCAAAGGATTCCAGTGATCACATTGGAAGTTGTTAGCGGAGGAAAGGAGGGGGGAGTTTGTTGCTATAATTGGGTTTATTTGTAGGGTGGGGACCACTCTTCTGTGCCCCCCCCTGCAGTTTTGGGCGACGGACTTATTTCGTTAGGATGCGGATAAAGCCGGTACCTGCCGCTCAACAACAAAGGACTGATTTTTGACGGGTAAATAGATCTGAGCAAGGAATTGTTTGATATGCTTTAATTGTAAATGTAACAAATATCATATATCATTAATTGTATCTAATAGAGCTGTTATGCATGGTGACGAGGAAAATGATCATTTTGTTCCTTTTGATATGGAAAATCGAAAAAGAAAATAATTCAAACGTAAGATGAGATATATCAGGGTAATTAAATAAGAGCATAAATAAGAATTAATGAAAGTAGAAGATGTGCTTACAAAAGTGAATAATAAACGCATCAGATATGAATATGAATGCAAGTTTGATCCTCAATGTAAAGAATGGCAAAAACATGAACATTTATCGTGAAGAAGGGTAAAAAATGTTGTATACCAATATTTGTTAGAAGAAAATTGGATAAATGCCCTTTGTTGAAGCATTGTTTGATCCAATTTATTACAGTTTATACGTCATTTAAAATGTTCAATGATAAAAAAAAAAGCTGTGTGTTTTAAATACTTATTGCTTATGTAACCATAAAATCAATGATTAGAAATAGTGGTTTGCTTATAATTTAAGACAGAAAATTTTAATTCAAATATTTCATATAAATATTTAAACAACACTGTTATAAACTAAGTTTTGTTTGGTCATCTTTTCTTTTTTTTTCTTTTTTCTTTTTTGGATGAATGCAGAAACTATTTCCAGTATCTCAGATTGGATAAAAATGCACCATCTTAAATTTCGTAGTAAACTCTGATATTGGTAATAATATGGAACTATGCTTTACTTAATTGAATAGTGCAAAGAATTTTCAATAATTTTTATATTTTTATATTTTTTTTGAATTGTGTTTTTGTTTACTTCTGTTAAAGTAAGAGAGAGAGAATCTTGGGTAAATTTCCCTTGAGTTGAATATTGAATGTGCACATATATTTATACAAGTAGAGGAGTGTGAGGTGTGTTCTCCCAAGCAATGTGGGACTAAAACCCACTACAATACACTATTATCAACAGCCCCCTTCAAACTCATGTTGGATCAAACAAAGTGAGTTTGCGTACAAGAAACTGGAACCGATGAACATGTAAGGCATTTGTGAAGAAATCTGCAAGCTCGTCAGCGGATGAAACATGAGGAAGTAGAATTGTCTTGTCCTTGATAACTTGGTGATGGACAAAATAAGCGTCGATCTCAATATGTTTGGTCCTTTCATGAAATACTGGATTATTAGCAATCTGGATGACACTCTTATTATCATAGTAGAGAGGAGTAGGAGTCGTAACAGAAATTCCAAAATCACTGAGAAGGCGACGAAGATGAATAATCTCTTTAGCTGTTGTGGATATTGCACGATACTCTGCCTCGGTACTGGAAAGAGCAATAATATATTGTTTCTTACTTCGCCAAGAAATAAGGGAATCACCAAAAAATATACAATAACCTGTGATAGACTTTCTGGTAACGGGATCACCAGCCCAATCAGCATCAGAATATGCACAAAGCTCTAACTTAGATGTAGCAGGAAACAAAAGAGAGCGAGTACTAGTACCCCGGAGGTACCAAAGAATCCGTAATAAGATAGCATAGTGTACAGAACATGGGGTACTAACAAATTGACTGACATTACCAACAGCATGAGAGATATCTGGTCGAGAGATGCACAGATAGACCAACTGGCCAACAAGATGTCGATATCGGGTAGGATCAGATAGAGGCTCTCAATCAGTAGAGCAAAGTTTAACATCTGCTGGAGTGGAGTATCGATAGTTGCATCGTCAGTTAGCTCAGCTTGATTTAGAATATCTGAGAGATACATCCGTTGAGATAGTAGTACACCCCGCGGGCCTTGAGAAATTTCTAGACCAAGAAAATACCGAAGAGAAAGATCCTTCATGTGGAACTGTTGTTGCAACTGAGATTTTGCGTATTGTATATCTGCCACATCATCACCTGTAATGATCATATCATCTACATAGATGAGTAATAAAACTCTATCATGCGATGTAGTGCGAACAAACAGAGAAGACTCTTGATGACTTTCCATAAAGCCCGTTTTGAGCACGACATCGCGAAAATACTCAAACCAAGCGCGGGGTGCCTGCTTGAGACCATAAATAGCACGACAAAGGAGACATACATGTACCGGAGGAATATTTGACCCTGGAGGCGGTTGCATATATACGGTCTCTGATAAAGATCCATGAAGAAAAGCATTTTTAACATCCATCTGGTATAAGGGCCAATGATGAGCAGCATCGACCGCAAGGAGAGTACGAACAGTGGGCATCTGAGCAACAGGAGCAAATATCTCCTCATAATCAATACATTATTGCTAAATAAAACCTCGAGCCACTAAACAAGCTTTTCGACGTTCAATGGTGCCATCAGGACGAAACTTGACCTTATAAACTCATTTACTGCCAACAAGAGAGATCCCAGGAGGACATGGAACAAGATCCTAGGTATGAGTTTGCTAAAAGGCTTGAAATTCCTCAGCCATAGCCTGTCGCTTCTCTGGAATTTGAACTGCCTCTTAGAAGGACTTTGGCTCAACAATAGTATGAATGACAACAAGAAAGTTATGAAAGATAGGTGAATAGGAAGTAACCGAAGCATACCGGACAGGAATGACATGTGGGTGTTTTCCTCGACGAAGAGCAAGGGGAACCAAAGGCGGGGGAGATGCTGGCGCAGGTGCGTGGAGATCAACAGTATTTTCTGGAGTGAGAGTTGTGTCCACGGGATATGGATTAGATGGTGTAAGAGAATGCTCGGGTGAGGAAGAGTCAACAGAAGGAGAGGGAGAGATGTCAGGGAGATCTCGAAAGGAAAACTAAGGTGAAGAAGTGGGTGATGTAGTTGACGGGGAAGCATGATCAGTAGAGTAGAGGAAATTAAAGTCATCAGAAGCAGAATATTATGGAGAATCTTCTTCGAACTGAACATGACGAGATATATAAACTCGACGAGTTGCGGGATCATAACAACGATAACCTCGATGTTCTTAACTAATTCCTAAATAAACATAAGAAACAGCTCTGGGAGACAATTTATCACGTTCATGAGATGGTAGAAGAACAAAACATCGACAACCAAAAACACGAACTAGATCATAACGGGGAGGATGAGTATAAACACTACTATAAGGAGTAGCACCGAAAAGAGAATTAGATAGAGTGATATTAATGGCATGAGTCACGGTGAGAATAGCCTCAGCCCAGAAACGACGAGGAACAAAGTAAGAAATGAGCATTGATCGACCAGTATCGAGGATATGACGATGTTTGCGTTCAGCAACACCATTTTGCTCATGAGTATAGGGACATGACTGTTAAAAGATAGTCCCATGAGAGGACATGATAGAGCGCATGGTAGAGGATAAGTACTCTTTAGCATAATCAAAACAAAAAACTTTAATACGAGATTGCCATTGAGTGAAAATCATAACAGTGAAGGCTTGATAAGCAGTAAGCACATCAGAGCGATTCTTAAGTAGGTAAACCCATGTAAAATGAGAGAAATCGTCGATAAAGCTAACATAATATAAGTAGCCAGACGAAGAAGGCAAAGGAGTTGGCCCCCAAAATATCAGAATATACTAAATCAAATAAGAAAGTGGATACAGATGTACTCATTTTAAATGGTAAAGCAGTAAATTTAGCCAATTTGCAACCAGTGCATGACTCAATACTAGAACTAGATGGTACATGACCAAGTACTCCAGACTGAATAAGACTCTCCAGCCTTTTATTAGACACATGACCAAATCATCTATGCCATAAATTGGCAGGAAGCAAGGTAGAGGGTTTTGACGAACGAACAGAAGCAACAAGAGAACGTGAACGTATGGACTCTGGAAGGTGAAGATATTCCAGAAAATACAATTTGTGCCTCCTACGACCCGCCCCAACCATCTTGCCCGTTTGTGGATCTTGCACAATACAAGTATCAGAAGAAAATGAGACAAACAGGCCCGCCATGCATAAAGAGCTAATAGATATTAAATTTAAAACAACTGAGAAGCCACATAGACGGGACCAAGTGTTAGACGACCAGATGGATCATTTTGTGGGGGTAATAAAGCCATACTGAGTAATGGACAATGGTTGTCCAACAGCTGTATAGATAGGAGGAAGAGAGTATGAAGTAAAGACAGAGGATAAAAGTGAGGTATTACAAGTCATATGAAAGGAACAGTCAGAGTCAAAAATCCAGAGATCATTCATACCAGAGACCGAAGGATTAGCTGAAGAACCAACAAAATGCATACCATAGAGTTGTGCGGTGGATGTAGAGGTGATATGTTGAAAAGCATCAAGTCAACGGCGAAGACTTTCAATAGCTTGAATAGTTGAGTCTGAAGTAGTAGAAGGTATAGCATTGGCCAGCAATCCTGATGTACGAGAGGGTTAAGACTGAGGGGGTCGCCGACCATGACCAGTACCTGAAGAACGTAACTCTGGATGAAGCTTGAAGCATGTCTTAATGTGGTGTCCTTCCTTCTTGTAATATTTGCAAGAGAACTTAGATCGAGCCTGCGGAGAGGGAGCCTGTGGAGAAGTATGATTCATAACAAGAGCAGTGGCAGGTACAGACAGAACAATCTCGAGTGAAGAGGAAGGAGTGTTTGTTGACAAATTGAGTCGTGTTGTCTGCTGCCGGGTCTCATAAGCAGTGAGAGCTCCCATAACTGAGGCCAAAGTCGAAAATTAAGGCTGATGAAGTAGTTGATTAGCCATAGTTGAATATTCAGAAAGGGACTAAAACAGTTGATGCACCTCATGCCGCTCGTACCAGGCTAGCCAGTCTTCATATGTGGAATTACGTCCAGGAAGCATGGAGCGTAACTCTGTCCAAAAAGCTTGCATTTGTCCAAAATGGGACTGCAGAGATGAACTACCTTTACGTTGTAGAGCAATGTGTTGCAGAAGATATGCCTCCCGTGCACCCGAGCACTCACTGAAATGCTCAGTGAGACGAGTCCACATGGCCCGAGCAGAGGGAAGCGAGCCAATCTCGACAGTGAGACCAGAGCCAACACAGCGAGTGAGATAATCAATGACACGAAATTCCTGCAATTGCCACTCTGAACTCTCCTTGACATAGAGAGCACGAGCAGTCTGAAGATCGACATCACCACTGCCAGAGGTAATAGTACTGGATGAAGCAACAATGCTGATGGACGGTGGATTTGGTCCTGTACCAGTGAGATGATCAAGCAAACCAGCGCTACGCAATGCATTGGTGACAATGGTGGACCACTCTGCCCAGTCACTTTGATTATTGAGGGGCAAAGGTGGTTTGGGAATCTTCTCTGAAGGATCCATATAACAGCAATGTTGAGACGTTAAGACGTCGAGATGCCGTTACTGACTGCGAAACGACAATGTCGTTCGTTTGAGGCCGAGAGACGACTTGAAACGGCGATGCCGTTAATTTGAGACTGAGAGACGCTCTAGAAACGATAATGCCGTTAAAATAGAACCCGAATGTTAGAATGAAACCCGAAGGTTTAAAATAGAACTCGAATGTTAGAATGAAATCCGAAGGTTCAACGAGAACGCAAAACGCGTTAAGAGGCCGTAAAGCGGCAATGCCAAAAAATCTCGCAGATGAACTCAAAAAAAAAAAGCATTAAACGGCTGCAAAGCAAGAAGGCCAAGATTTGGCAAAAGAACGTAGAAGCGTTAAAAAATTTTATTGGAAGGGAAATAGCCCTAGCTTTGATACCATGTTAAAGTAAGAGAGAGAGAATCTTGGGTAAATTTCTCTTGAGTTGAATATTGAGTGTGCACATATATTTATACAAGTAGAGGAGTGTGAGATGTGTTCTCTCAAGCAATGTGGGAGTAAAACCCACTACAATACACTATTATCAACAACTTCAATATAATATTTGTTTTGTTTAAAAATCATGACTGGTACCAGGAAATTTCTGAAATTTATTTTGAAAGGTAATATGACTATCATTGCTGTGCAATGTACTGCATTCTTTTGTTTGGACTTGAACGCTTATCATTTGTGCATGAATGAGCAGAGACAGATGGGGACTTGACTTTTTAATATGGAAAGTTCTCACTGGTCCTCTCTACACCCCATGTTGTCCTAATATTAATATATATACACATTATGAGTTTACTCTATGATATCTGTGGGGTATAATGCATTTGAAATGGTGATCTACTTTGGAGTTCAACATGTTGCTTGCTCTGGGAAGTGGTAGTGGTAGGGCTCAAAGGCTAGTAATGTGTTTTATATAATAGATGTCGTTGTAAGAAAATATTATCAAGACTTGAGAGCATGGAGAGTAGGATCAAACCTGGACCCAGATGGCAGATTTCTGCTCATATTGGTTGTTGGGGATGTTGGAGATAATTCCAGTTTGGAGTTAGAATTTTTACAAAACATATATGCATGCTTAATTTTTATGTCAACTTAAGTGGATGGTCTGCCAAAGTTTCTATCCACTCATGTTGCCTAGAGATGCTTGCATGATATGAAGAGTCTTTTTATATATATAAATGAGCGGATATAAACTTTGGTGGACAAAGACTTGTGTCCACTTAAGTTGACATAAGATCATCCACCAAAGTTTCTATCCACTCATGTTACCTAGGGATGCTTGCATGATATGAAGAGTCTTTTTATATATATAAATAAGTGGATAGAAACTTTGGTGGACAAAGACTTGGTGTCCACTTAAGCCAACACACACACACACACACACACACACACACACACACACACACACACACACACACACACACACACACACACACACACACACACACACACACACACACACACACACACACACACACACACACACACACACACACACACACACACACACACACACACACACACACACACACACACACACACACACACACACACACACACACACACACACACACACACACACACACACACACACACACACACACACACACACACACACACACACACACACACACACACACACACACACACACACACACACACACACACACACACACACACACACACACACACACACACACACACACACACACACACACACACACACACACACACACACACACACACACACACACACACACACACACACACACACACACACACACACACACACACACACACACACACACACACACACACACACACACACACACACACACACACACACACACACACACACACACACACACACACACACACACACACACACACACACACACACACACACACACACACACACACACACACACACACACACACACACACACACATACATACATACATACATACACACACACACACACACACACACACACACACACACACACACACACACACACACACACACACACACACACACACACACACACACACACACACACACACACACACACACACACACACACACACACACACACACACACACACACACACACACACACACACACACACACACACACACACACACACACACACACTAGGATTTATGCACGTGCAATGCACGTGATTAAATATTATGTTTAAGTATTTTTGACTTATTTCTTTACTAAAATTTGTTTCTCAGTTCCACTTTGATTGTTTTTCTCACTTATGTTTTTAAACTTTACTATTGTGATTATTATTTTTAATGTTTGTTTGAATGGGCTACATCAAATTTAAAATTTTCATGTAATAATTGAATTAATAAGAAATAACTATAATCTAAAGCTAATTTGAATGTTTATGTTATTTAGATTGGCATGAAACCAAGCTTGACTTAAGAAAGTATAATGTTGTAAAAGTGAAAAACACTTAAAAAGATAATGTTATAAAAGAAAGATGAATAATTAAAGCCAATAAGATAAGATGACTAATTAAAAGTGGGCTAGAATGAAACTAAAGAGAATATAAATTTTGTTGCTAATCACTGATAGACTTTAGAAAAAATCATAAAATAAAGATTAATGCTAACTCTATTATATACTTTTATATGATAAAAGCATCCACATAAGTATATAAAAAATTAAAAGAGTTCATGAAAATCACTTTTAAAGATTCCTGATTTTACTCAAAAAGTTAAGCTATTTTTAAAAATATTAAATAATTTAAATTTGTGTTGTATTTATAATGAGCCTTGATGGAGATGCTTTTGGTTTAGCAGCTTGTTCTGAATGAGCCCTGCATATTAGCTCTAAAGTGTAATATTTTTTTTATTGTGTTATATGGATATCTGCTTGGTTTGCTTATCTATCTCGTATTTCTTCAATAAGTTAATATATTATTAACACAATTTACGACGTCATACATATCTTCCATACAAATTTGAGATAGGTACGTATAAGATGAATTTTATATTTAGTGGCCTTTAATAAGAATTTTAGTTGTAAAATTTGTTACCTTCATATTTAAAGATCTTGAAATCTGACAGTACTATTACATGCTTATCTTTGATCGTGTTCTTAAAAATTGATCTTTCGTTGATAGTCGTACCCCAAATGAGGATACTTGCAGAGTCGTGCCACTATATAAAGAAAAGAAAAACATCAATTTTAATTTTTTTACTTACACTATGGTAACTAAGTATCATGTGCATATTTTTTGTCCATTATAGTGAATTTTCTCATCTTATCTAGTTTATTATATCTCACAATGTAGTTGATCAATGGCTTCACTTTAGTTTCTATTGCAAGATTATTTATATAAAATTTTATATTAAGTTTATGATTCCTTCAGTTTTTTTAGAATAAAGTATAAAAATTTATAAGTACTTACTAATTTTTCTTGTACTTTTCATGAATAATGTTTTTTTAATTAGGACATAATTGTTTAATATGTTCTTCAAGAAGAACTTGGTTAGTGCTTCTTTGCTCGATATGCTTTTTATCAATGTCAATTCAGATGATTCATGAATGTTTCTGAATTTTGAGTTTATTTCATTCACTTCTCCATTTGAAATGAAAACAACTTAATGATTCATGAATGTTTCTGAATTTTGAGTTTATTTCATTCACTTCTCCATTTGAAATGAAAACAACTTAGTTCTTTTAAAGGATATCTCTGAACTTTCTTTATTTCATTCACTTCTCCATTTGAAATGAAAACAACTTAGTTCTTTTAAAGGATATCTCTGAACTTTCTAATAGTTTCTCCATACATAACTCCTTGTATTTTTTTTTACTTTATAAATAAATATTATCAACATTCGAGATAAATCTTTATACATTACAATCAATTAATGCTAACCTATTATATCTTAATGTAATAATATCAAACATTTCCTCTTTTCTTTACCAAAAATGTAATAATATCAAACATTTCCTCTTTTCTTTACCAAATTTTAGCCTTTTGTGATTTAAACTTTTGAGAGTGTGTTTTGTAATTTTTAAACTTCTTTTCTTTACCAAATTTTAGCCTTTTGTGATTTAAACTTTTGAGAGTGTGTTTTGTAATTTTTAAACTTTGATAGTATTTTATAAATTTTAAATTTTAAGTTGGGCGCTTATAATTTTTATATTTCACGTATTGGTGATAAGTTTTTAAATGTTAGAATATTTCTCGTAACTCTAAAATTTTGAAGAATTTTTATAATTACTAAAATTTGGGTTGTTTTTTTAAAAATTTTAAAATTTTAGCAATCTGTTGATAATTTCTAAATTTGATATGTACCAGTTATAAGTTTTAAAATTTCATAATTTTTAATAATTTTTTACTTTTGAGAGAGTTTTTATAATTTTTGTACCTTTGAGATTTTTTTACTAATTTTAAATTTCTATGTGCCTAATGGTAATCCCTGGAATCCATCTATGTTGTTTCTAAGTTTTAAAATCTCTGAATTTTAGAATGTTTTTTGTAATTTAAACATGGCTAAATGGTACTTATATACCCTATTGTTTTGCTCTTGTAGTAATTATATACCCTAAGTTACAAAACATAGCAAAAAAATACCCTGAGTTGGTAACTATTTAAATTTAACTAATTGTGTTAAAAAATACATGAAAAGACAATAATGCCCCTCCTTAAGAATTAACTCCCCCCATCCCCCAACACAGTGAAAGCTCTTATTTTCTACTGTTACCCATATTAAAAAGGAAGAACAAGTTGGAGGCCACGAAAAGAAGAAGATGATGATGAAAATAATCTAATTTACGCCAAGGGGTTGGGGGTAGGTAATACAATAAATAATATAATAAATGAGGGTAAGAGAAGTATTCAAGTTGGTCATAGGTCCAGCACGTGGGAATATTCCAGAAAATATTCTCACAGTTTGTTAACAGAAGGTACCAACTTGCAAATTTTTGCCAACTCATGGTATTTTTTTGCTATATTTTATAACTTAGAGTATATAACTACTTCAAGAGAGAAACACATAGGGTATATAAATATAATTTAGCCTTTAAACTTTTGAGGTTGTTTCTATAATTTTTAAAATATTGAGGGCGTTAATTACAAGTTTTAAATTTTTAGATATCATGTTTGTTTTTAAGTTTTAAAAAGTCAATGTGTTTTGTATAATTTTAAACTTTTAAGGCTATTATATGCAAATTTTGAAACTTTTGGGTTTTTTTATAGTACTTCATGTATTATAATATGTTATCTACGTATAATTTCTTAATCTTATTTTTTCTATATTTTTGAGTTATAGGTAGTTCATATGGAGTTAATATAGGATATAATTAGTATTTGGATAGATTAAGTTTTAACTGAAATATTCAAAATAACTTTTTTTTAAATTGTTGACCTATAGATAGTTCACGTGGAATTAGATAAGATATGATTAAAATTAGAATAGATTAGGATAACAATATAATATTAAAAAAAGCTAAGAATAATATTGACCATAGAAAGATTTTTCCGAACTCGTGCTTTTAAAGGGAGTATGATACACACACACACACACACACACATATATATTAATATATATATATATACTAGATTTTATACACGTGCAATGCACGTGGTTAAATATCATGATTAAGTATTTTTGGCTTATTTTCTAACTAAAAAAAGTGTTCCTTAGTTCCACTTTAATAGTTTGTGCTCACTTTTGTCTCTAAACTTTTATATCACGATTTTTTATGTTTGTTTAAATGGGATACACCCAATTTAAATTTTCATGTTAATATTTGAATTGACAGAGAACAAATATAATTAGAAGCTAATTTGAATTTTCATATTATTTTGATCGATATAAAACCAAACGTTACTTGAGAAAGTACAGTGTTGCAAAAGTAAAAATATAAAAATAGTGTTAGAGAATATTTAAAACCAATATGGCAAAATAATTGATTAAAGGTATGCTAAAATGATATAAAAGAAAATATAAAGTTTGTTCCTAATCATTGATAGACTTCATAAAAAATTATAAATTAAAGATTAATACTAACTCTAGTATACTTTTATATGATAAAAGCATCCACATCAACATATAAAAATACTAAAAAAAATTCATAAAACTCCCTTCCAAATATTCCTAATTTCACTCAAAATAATTAAACTATTCTAATATATTTAGAAAATATTGTCTTTTATTCCTTTTGTTTTAATCTTTATTAAGCTAAGAAAAACTCTTCTTCACCTTTTTCATTTTCCTTGGCAATTCTAGAGTAGTGCCTTCATCATCTACATGATTGTGACATCAAGCTGGAATTGTATTTTTTATGCTGTTATCTTTCTTGAGCTCGTTAATCTTTTATCTTCTTGTTTAACTTTACAAAGAAGTCAAATGTATTTCCGATGTTCAACACAAACTGCTTAAAATATAGAGTTTGAAAATTAGAATAAATGTTAATTTCATATATATGAAATTCTTTGTGTTCCTAATTTATTACTTAAATAAGATTAGAAGCTACCTCTTTTTTTTATAATGAATTCTTTTGATGTGCATCCAATAAGAGTTTTTGTTATGTAAATAAAATTATATTTTCTCTATCCCTGTCATTTTTTACAAAGATCTAAACTAAATACTTGTATTTTTCATTACTAACCTGCCTTAAATTATAATATTAATATTTATTTTCTTTAGTATTTGAATAACAAAGTATGAATTTTATGAATACTTACTAATTTTTTTATATCTTCCATAGAGAATTCTTTTTTGATTGGGATAAAGTTGTTAAATTATTTTTTAACGCAACTCAGTCGATGCTTCTTTAATAAATATGCTTTATGTTAATGCCAATTCAAGTGATTTATGGATATTTTCTAAATTTTAAATTTATTTCCGTTACTTTCTCATTTGCAATGGAAATAGCTTAATTCATTGGAAGAGTATCTCTGAACATTCTGATAGTTTCTCTATATGTAATTTCTTGTATTCTTTTACCCTATAAATATTATTAACATCAAAAATTAATATTTATAAATTATAATTAATTAATGCTAAGCTATTATATTATAGTATTTTATTATTTTTATGGATTTAAATATTTATCAATTAATTTACTAATGTATTTTTGCTACTCCAACCTATTAGTAAAATTATATGTAGTTACATTAATTTATATAGTGACAGATAATTTTAAGCTATAATATTTTTAAATTTTTATTCTTTAACTGGATGTTTTTAATCAATTCTTATTACTTTTGTTTACCAGTATCAATTTATACTATTTTTAGATGCTGAAAAGAGATAGTAAACCCTTAATTAGAAATTAGACATACACACACACACACACACACACACACACATCTTAATGAAAAAAATACCAAACAATTATACTTTTCTTTGCCAAGTTTTAAAATTTCAGTTCTTTTTGGTTTTGAACTTTGAGGGTGTGATTTGTAGTTTTTAAACTTTGGGAGAGTTGTTTTAAAAAAATTCTTTTAAGTTTGGTAGTTGTAACTTCCATGTTTCATGTGTCGGTGGTAATTTTTTTAAAGGTCAAGATATTTCTTGCAACTCTAAAATTTTGAGGGTGCTTTTTTACAATTATTAAAACTATAGATTAATTTTAGAAAAAAATTAAATTTCAGCGGTCTACCAATCGTTTCCAGGTTTGATGTGTACTTGTTATAAATTTTAAAAATTTAGAGTTTTTTTGCGATTTTTAAATTTTGAAGGAGTTTTTTTATAGTGTTTGTAACTTTGAGGTTAATTTTGGTAAATTTTAAAATTTTAGGTGCATTAGGATAATATCTTGAATTCATCTTTTGTTGTTTGAAAATTTTAAAATTTTAGAATTTTAGAGTGATTTTTCATAATTTAAACTTTTGAGGGTGTTTCCATAATTTTTTAGATATTGAGGGCGTTAATTGAAATTTGTAAATTCTTCAGAGACTGCTGTTAATTTCTTAATTTCATATTTGTTGTTTTAAGTTTTGAAATGTCAGAAATTTTCAAGTGCATCATGGTAATTCCTTGAATTCATCTATGTTGTTTATAAGTTTTGAAATTTTAGAATTTCAGGGTGCTTGTTTGTGAACTTTTGATGGTGTTTCTATAATTTTTGAGACATTGAGGTGCTAACGGTAAATTTTAAAATTTTCACAAACTGCTCTTAATATCTTGATTTCATGTTTGTTATTTTAAGTTTTGATACATCGCGATGATTTTTATAATTTTAACCTTTTCAAGATATTTTGTGCAATTTTAAAAATTTTTAGGGTTTTTTTGCAATACTTCATGTATTATAGTATGTTAGCTATGCATAATTTCTTTATCTTAACAAACTAATACCATAAAGATGTTTTATATATTATATTTTTTTTTTTAAATTGTTAACTTGTAGATAGTTCACGTAGGATTAGGATATGATGTAATTATGATTAAGATATATTAAGATATAAATAAAATATTCAAAATAGTGAAGAGTAATATTGACTATTAAAAGTTTTCCTTAAACTCGTGCTTTTAAAAGGAGTTAGATATTACTATATATATATATATATATAATATAGATATATATAAATATATATATATTACTATATATGAGGAAATATGGGTATGCTGCCGGACCAAGCACAAAAAGTTGTGCTTGTAGTAAGATGTCAATATCTCGCCCTCCACTCATTCAAACTATGGAACAAATTCTATAGGTTGTGAGTGGAGGGAATGTGACACATTTCATTACCAAGCCACAAAATTGTTGTGTGCCGGGTGCTTTGGTACCAAGTCAACCCATCCTCTCTCTCCTCTCCTCTTCTATAGTATATATATTATATATATTATATTTATATATAATATATATATATATATATGTGTGTGTGTGTACACACATGTATATGTATATATATATGTATATATATGTATACAGTAAAACTATATATAACTAAGTGTTGGTTTCTACGAAGCGTGCATGCATATGAATATTGACAAAAATAGATACAGTAAAAACACTGATAGTACGTGCCATGATACGATAAAACGTCGTTACAGTCTCTGCTCTATTTATTCAGGCTGGTGGCAAGTCTGCAGTACGCTTTGTTTCCTATACAAATAGCTTCTTATTTGCAGTAGTAAGGCACCCAAAAAAGATACATACACGAACAAACGATAGTTTTGTTAACTACGTGCATACATATGCTGTCTTATTGTTATAAATTTAACAAAACTATAATTTGTTCATGTATGAATTTAACTAAACTATCATTTGTTCATGCATGCACGTGTCATTTGTTCACGTATGCAACAAATGATAGTTTTGTTAAATTCATATATAACAATAAAATAGCATATGTAAATAAATGTATAAAGATTACTATATAAATCTATTCCACAGTCTTATGGATATACAGAACAACTTGCAAACAGGAGAAGACTACGCATCAACTATTACAAATACAAATCTGTTGATCATAACAACAATAATATAATAACAATCTAAACGCCCAACTCTTTTAGTGGCTAAACATCACCAAAACAAATCCCAATATGGAGCAAAATAAATTAGAAAAAAAGAAAGAAAATACTTTAGGCGCATCTAAGATTTCTTCTATACATTTGCCTTCTCGAACTAGTCAAGTTCTGAATTATGGGCAGCTGGTATGGACCCCAAACTCCGATACATGTCCGAAGAAGCAAGCGCAAAGTCTGACATAGCCCTAAAAAGCTCCGGCAAATGTGACTTCAAACTCCCAAGGGTCTTCTCTCTAACCTGTCTACAAAGTCTCTGATGAGCTTCAATCTCATCATCCAGTTTAGTCTTCAAAGAATCAACAACAAATTTCCTCTCTGCCACCAAATCCTTCTGATTTCCTGCCTCAGGGTTCTCCCCCTCTACATCTTCACCTAATTGTGCCCTCTTCTGAGAATACCTATGGTACCAATCCTCAAAAGCTCTAGACCTTTTCACATACTCCCTCCGAGTCTCTTCACACTTCTCTTTCTGCTTCAGTTCTTCCTGTTGAAGAAGCATTATAGTATTTATAACCCCAGAAAAGCTTTGGATCGCACTTTTAGCTAGCTCATCTGGTAATTTCTCCATATACTCATGCCAAGTAACAAGGAGAGCTTGGATTGGAGGACGGTGAACTCTTGGAGGTGATGAGACCTTCTCTTTTAAGTTGCTCTCTATTGGGATTAGGTTCAGTTTTAGCCAGCTGTTGAGTGCTTGGATGTACTCTTTTTGGTGGCTTATGAGTTTTTGAAGTTGAGAGTGCCACTCACGAGCAACATCGTACAGTTGAACGGTGCGACCATGGTGGTGTTCGCTTGTTTCTCTGGCTGTTGTTGAGACGTCCAGGGATCTGATGTCGGTAACAACCTTCAGCTGGGAGTCGTGCTGAGAATACATGGTTTCCCACATTTTGGCCATCCTGATTAAGAGACAGCATGATAATTATTAATTAATGAAGATTTTATAATAGAAAGTCTGTCATATTTGTTAATTCTTTAGTCCAATTCTCTCATGTTTGTAGGGAGAATGAAGATGTGTTGATAGACCTAATACGAAAAAAGAATTGGCAGATAAAAAGACGATCCTAAAAGAAAGCTGACAAGAAGCATGTAAAGATATGAAGACTTGATGGTGGAGTCGTGGTAAAGATAATCAAAAGGGTTAAGATGTGCAGATCAGTCATAACAAGTTTGGTATTGAACAACAGTGTCAGAACAAGGGAACGTCTTGTTTTTGAAAATGAGAAGATCTCGACAAAATTCTTGAAATGGTGGTTGAATCATTATATCTACGAAGCTCTTTCACCTAATTTCCAAATGGGAGTGGCAAACGAGAATTCCATGCACAGAGAAGAATAGGAAGAGATCTCCTGATGGTCAAACAGGACAAGAATGATGAAAATGTGCATAGAATTGGACAACACCAGATTATATTTAATACTAGCAATAAAGCTTTATCTCACATTTTTGTGATTGGCGACATTATTTTTTTTCTTTGATTCAGTTCTATTAAGGGTTATCATCTCGCTGTATTTAATCATTTTCACATCCTTCTTGATTGTGTCCAAGTCGTTGCATTTATCTCTTGTCCTCCTTGCTCTATTAAAATTAATCCTATCACTTTTCCAAATTGACTCATTTTGGTGGCCTCCATTATACATGGTTAAAGCCCTTATTTTATCCTCAATAGAAGAAACTTCCATCTTTTATGGATGCACACATTTCTTATCTTTTATGGATGTGCACATTTCTCATCTTAACTCTTATTGTATTTTTTCACTCATCTATAGTAGCATTCCCATTTCTTCTTATTATACAAGTTATTCTGCACTCTAATCCATAAAAGCAAAGCTAGTCTTACAGCCAATCTCTTGAATTTCTTTATAATTTAATGGATGTTCTACAATAAAATAGGACTTTGAAAGCATCTCTCCACTTTCATCATACTGCTCTGATCCAATAAACCACATCTTTCTAAATCTCATAACGTTGACAAATGATCAATCATAGGTAGCCAAACATGATTGCAGCGAGGTATTTCTTGAACGTCAATTTGCACTTTTCACTTATTTCTTCTTACATTGTGCTGAAATCACATTCCAACCACATTCCTTAGATTCGTCTTACCATATCGTCAGGTGAGCTAATGCTCAGTCCCATATTTAACTATAAGGAACCATAAAAGTTTGTTAAGCCAATATTAGCCACCAGCAGTCTGGCTTTAAAGGCCCTGTTATGGGTAAACCACTGGCAGTGCAGCAGTAACATTTCACACAATGGCAATTGATGAGGATGGATTCAAGTAACATAGCAAGCTAATGAATCGAAAGGTCTACAACTAGCAAAGAAAATTCCCTTCACAAATGATTACTAACAACAAACACAAGAAGCATTCATCCCAATTTTCAAAATTGTCAACATGAATCCTTTTCTTCCATTGGTTAAGGGTCATCTTGTCAAATAAAGAGTATCCTCCTTAATTGTCTCAATCCAAGGTAGTTTAAGCCTAACTTTAGACCTTATATCTCCATTACCTACAACATTATCAGTTATCCTAACTGTGCTTGCACAATGTTGTATCATTTCTAATAAACTCTCCGTTTATGCAGATTGGGAACAGAGGAAAAGCAGCAAGGTCTATATAGTGCCGTACACATGGGAGCACACTTGGAATTAAGACCGCATGAAGGGTTTGTTGATAGGATGTGGCAAAGAAAATAGTTTCAGCCTTTCAGAATTTTGGATAAGCATTATGGGCAAAAATAAACATGAATAGAAGCACTGCCTCAAAGAACATTATCAAGGTTGTACTTGCACAAACAAACAATCAAACAAACAAACAAAAATGTAGCTGTGTTATGCCAATGCTACCATGAAACTAGAACCAAGAATAACAATACAACTAATCAAAAGCATTTTCTGAAGTTGCAATGCAAAACAAAAGAGTTGCAAGCTACTTACTCATCAACAAGCTCAACAAGCTTCGGGTACAGCTGTTCATCCCGTAAACGTTGGATTTCATGCACTGTTGAGTCCATGGACTGCATGTCAACTATGTATCTAGTATGCAAATGACTGACAGCTGCTTTGGTTTTTTCAATTGACTCAGGACTAGCACCACGTTTCTTTTGCTTATTCAGTAAAGCAACTTTCCTCTGGTAATCAATTTTCATAAGCTCTCCTGCCTGACCTCAGCAAGAGTAATTTCTAAGTGAATAGCCATGCCAGAAATAAGAAACCTTGAAACCTAAATGAAAAATAAGTGATAACTAGCATTATTGCATGTGCAAATGCAGGTGCAACAGATGTGAAAACTTAATCCTCCCAAATTTTATATAAAAGGGGCACTTACAGTAAAGTTCCATCGAGTTTCGTAAGATAAGTCTATAATTTTTTTTTTCATTGAAGATGAGTTATTTTATGTTACCTTCTATGAAATTGGGTATCCAGATATTTCATTTTGATCGATAATGTGATTTTAATGAAAGAAAATAGGGTACATCATAATTTGGTGGATTATTTTCAAAATATCATCCTATGAGCACTTTAGATAATGTTAAAAAGAAGAGTATGTTTCATAATTTATCATCAAATTATTATATTTAATTATTTTTAATCCCAAGTATGAAGGTATATTTTGACTTTCAATAATATGTAGATTAAAACATATGGAAATTCTAATTATTGTATTTATATTCATTCATATCTAATTATTATCATATTATATTTATATCTCTAACAACACAAATTTTTGATAGATATTTAATTAGTAAGCTCTAGTTGGATACTCATGTTATACTTTAGAATGTTCTAGAAAAAAAAAGAGAAAAGAAAAGAAGAGAAGAGAAGATTACCTATATACGCCTCACATTTATATTGGGATGTAAAATGTCCCCAAATTTTTTGGTACCCCACTAAGTTTTTAATATAATAGTACAGATAATGATAATAGGTTCATGCAAGAAACAAAATTAACAATAGGTATTGTATGGAAATTGACATGATTGCACTCTACAGGCTCTGCAGTCAGTCATGGACAAGAATCTTTTGCGATGAGCAGTGAGAGACTACCAACTAAACCTAGTAATCACCATAACCAGTTTGCCACTGTAAATGAAATAGTAGATGCAGCAGAATGAAGGCACAATATGTTAACACTCACTAATGATATGAAGTTTTCCGGTGTGTTGGTTTCTTGCAGTGTATGAGACTCTATTTCCTAGTGTCTACCATTTGTAGTCTGGAATGTACCAAGATGAGAACAGAAGAGGAACCCTCCTAACTGAAAAACTGTCAAACCTGATAGTTGATGCACTGCCACTCGAGATTAAGTTAATATCTACATGAATGCGAACAACTGTGATTAATCCTAATGGATGTAAGATGGAGGAGAATTATGCCAATTTGGATATTATGAGGAGGATGTACACCGCTTAATTGCTTATATTAATCTATATATTCTAACTTCGGGATAACGGAAGCCCGATGCTGGTCTTACTAGTTCTTTTTTTGTGTTTTTGATAAAGGTATAAGCAAGGAGGGAAATGTTACATGCTTTTTATGGCCCATGGTATATCCTAAACTAACTGTCACCAGTCCTAGTATTTTAGTGAAAGAAGTTAATGGAGGTTTTCTCTAATTTTCAAAGTTTAGTAGGTTTTGGTGCAAAACCCGAAGTTTAGAGGAGTGGGGGGTTTGTGAAATTTTCTCAATGTTATATTTCATTACAAGAGTATAAGGAACATGTCCAACAAATCCCACTGATAGCAAAACAAACGACTTTTTGACTACAAAATTCCAAATATATAAATTTCACAAACTATGTAATGAAAAAGCTATTAACTATTACATCATTTCATGTTCTAAAATATTATTCTCAATCAGAGTACTTCCCTATCAGTAAGGTTGGTGTCAAACGGAAAGGAATAGAAATATGTTATCTAATGGAAGAGACACACCGATATTTTAGGTAAAAAGTAAATGATTTATGTGTTCCTTTTTAAAGAAAACCTACCTTCACTTCTTCATATAATTCTTTTACTTTTTGACTACAAAATTCCAAATATATAAATTTCACAAACTATGTAATGAAAGAGCTATTAACTATTACATTATTTCATATTCTAAAATATTATTCTCAATCAAAGCACTTCCCTATCAGTAAGGTTGGTGTCAAAAGCAAAGGAATAGAAATATGTTACCTAATGGAAGAGACACACCAATATTTTAGGTAAAAAGTAAATGATTTATGTGTTCCTTTTTAAAGGAAACCTACCTTCACTTCTTCATATAATTTCTTTTCCCATGCAAGCATTTTATCTAAAACAGTGGCATGTGTTTCCCATTCATCATTATCAAAATCATCCTTCCAATCATCTCTATTAGGCATGCCTTTAAAGGACCTATTCCATGTTATGACCCGCATGACTCTCGCAGAGTGATCAATGTGCCCTGCAGTAAAGGATAGATGATTTTCTTATAAAATCTACATGAACATAAACAACTCGAAAGGGCTGAAAATGACCTTGTAAATGGAGCAAGTACATCAAATAATGAAATTAAGATAGATTCAGTAAGAACCTAAAGTTGCAGTCCTTCTAATGGTCATCCCAGGCTGCTTACCTTCAAGCTACAATGGAGTCAAAGCATGGTGGGACATGAAATTTCATGCAAATTATAATAGAGTTCAGTTCACTAAACAAATTACTGCAATCACACATGAGTAGGTATCTAAATATATGCAATGGAAGAAGGAAAAATTACATTATAGCGGATACCATTTACATACAAAAGAAGCAGGCAAGGAAATAATTAGATATGTTATATCCATAAACTTCTGATGCAGAAGCATCAAAATTTGCAGGTACCCTCTTCTGAAACATCCCCTTATAGTGCTTACGTGCATAGTCCAGCATAATAGCATGCCCATGGATATGCTTCTGTTAAAGAAGGATATGCATACAGCAGCTTATGCAAGTACATTCTCGACAATGGTGCATATATGTAGTTCTGGTACATATATGTTACACTTATATTGCTTCCCCTGCCTAGCCACAAAAAAAACAGCTTCACTCCACAGCTGTCTATAAATAGATAGGCCTTGCCAAACCTAATCCTGTTCGATGCGTCCTTATTGAACAAGGAAGTTGTTCTTCCCAATATGGGGTTCTCCAATAGTGATCCAAACCCACTGTCTGGACCTTCTCTACTCTACTTATGCCCTTCTTCCGGTACTTCTTCGTCCAAAATAGTACCTTGTCCTGTAATTGTTACACACTGTCAATTGGGCAAAAATCTGCTTGCTCCAATCTGATTGATTATGTTTGAAGAAGTACAGAAAATAAGGATTTTATGAGATTAAACTCCCATCCTTTTATTTTGTAGCGCTCACTTCAAAATTTTGACAACTATAACAAGGGAAAGTTTTATTCTTTATCTATCTTTCTCACATCTCCCGAAGGTCCAATAATCATCCTCTTGATCTGTATAGGATTTTAGATTTCTAGCGTTTATCTCAGAATTTATGTAGAAAAGGAGATCTCACTACTATAAGATTTTGGTGTTTTCCTTTAGAGAATACATTGTTTGACTGGTCTTTTATTATCAACTTATTTACAACACAAAGCTCTCCTTTATTTATTCTAGGTTAAGGCGCAGAACACAATGGGATTACAGAAAAGACTCTGATATATATCTAAAACATCCTAAAAGTCTGAAATTTAGACACAAAATCTTAACAGAAACAAACTATCATTGGATCTGAGTCCAGACAGAGTTGAACACAGACACTCATGGCGTGCTTGCCCATGCCTCTTAGCTTGAACCTATAGTTGTATTGAAGAAAACAAAATCAGCTTTCAGCCAAATTTATAATCTTTGCACTGATTCTAGAAATCTGTGGAAGCTAGCAGATTTTTCTTAGCCCACGAAAGATTTTTTGTTGTGCAGAATTCCTTTTAACGCGTGTAGGACCTTGTACGTTCAAGTGATGTACAATATTTGTCCTTTCTATAGGTAAGATACCTCATCAATTCATTAATGCAAATATGATGAATTGACTCCTACAATAAGGCTTCCCAATTAACCAAATATTGCTCATAAGAACTTCTATCCCCAACACCAACAAACACCTCACAATATTGAAGGTAATTGAAGTTCAAAACACTTAAAATCTAACTATTATCTATGACCATAACTTGAGAATATTTGTCACTGCACAAAAAACTTCTCAAATGACCCAAATTCAAAACCAAAATTAAAAATACCTCTATTATCCGCAAAATTGGAGTGATAATGCATCCTATTTGCCTCCAGCATCTTCGAAACCTCATGTGCGCTTTCCGAAGCCTTCAAGAAATGATCATCCAAATCAATCAGCACCTGCAACAAGCTCACGCTCTTCTTCTCCACAGCCCCCGTCCTCTCCGCCATCTTCCCCTTCTTTGTCTCCACCGCGCTCGCCGACGCCGCGTGCTGATGATGCACATTCACCCCTTGGTTCTTATTCTTCTTCTCTGGCTTCGGCGGCAACCCCCTCCGGAGGCTCATCATCGCGCCGTTCCGGCGGAGGAGGAGGAGGAGGAGGTATCGGCGGCTCCCCGACCCCCTTTCTCGGGCTCAGCCGGCTCCGTCGATTCTCCTCATTTATGCAAGAGAACCCGCCTTGCAACATCCCGATCATAATTCGCGAAGAAATAGTCCCACGGTTCCCATTCTCGCATCCGGTGCCGGTGCGAGGAGGAGGCGCGGGGCGCGTTCAGGGCTTTTGGTCTTCCTCTTTCCCGCCTCAGCCGAGGCTCCTCACTTCTTCCCTCCTTCTCATTTCCCCATCCTTTCATCCTGTTAATTGCCGGATCCGCCAGCGACTTCGAATGCTAAACTTGTTCGAGGATCTCCGCCATAGTAGCGGCCTCTGCAGCGTGAAGATGAGCGGAGAAATCCGGAGAGCGGCGCGCGCGTGGCGGAGAGAGTCATGGGCGGTTGGACCACAAAGAAGCGAGCGAGGCCAGAGGACGACGACGACGAAGCGGCCTTCGAGATCGAGCGACCGGCTGGTGATGGAAGAGATTTGAATGTTCTGGACTCTCCGTGGCCGAAGTCGCTGAAGGGCGGCGCCGGAGTTCTTGAGGGACATGATGTAGACGAACGGTGGGCGACGGCGAGCGGAAGGCGTTGCGGGGCGACGGCGCGTCCCTCATGAACGCTTCCGATCCATTGCATCGGGACACGATTCCTCATCTCGATGCGAGATTGGCCACCCCATGTTAGAAGATGAGTTTCTTTGCGGATCGCGGAAGGGAGGAAGGGAGGAGCGAGGTTAAATGTTTTTGTTTTTTGCTCGCAAAACGGAGAGGATTAGCGGAATTGAAAAAAAAAATTGATTGGTGGCCGGTTATACGGATGGTGTGACCGAGCTCAGCTTCGGGATCTGGAGTTAGGTGAGTTAGTGTCAGACATTTGGTGACTGGGGTTGTGCGTGAGGAAGTGGAATCAGTTGAGATGGGTGGGAAATTTTTTTTGCATGCGACTCTTGCAGAGTTTGGTGTGAGATTTGGGAGTAGGTGGTTGTAACGTTGAAATGAAAGTTGAGTTTGGATTAGTTTGTGTAAAAAGGCTTTTTTTTTTCCTTGGAAACCACCTTAATATAGGGGTATTGTACACTAACCACCTTTTATTTTAAACTAAACTTAATCATTATAAATACTATGTAAGGTACACTTACAGTAAAGTTTCATCAAGTTATAAGATATTTCTAGGGTATTTTTTTTTTCCATTTGAGATGAGTTATTTTATACTACCTTATTTATAACAACTAGTTTTTATGTGCGTGCATTGCACGTGGTTAAATATCATAATTATTTATTTTTAGTTTATTTTCTTATTAAAAAAATTTTCTTCACTTTCAATTTAATAGTTTTTACTCACTTATGTCTCTAATATTTAATATTGTGATTGTTTATCTTTTTTAATGCTTGTTTGAATGGGCTACACTTAAATTTAAGTTTCATGTTGATAAGTTATACTTCACAGAAAAAAGAAAGCAAAACTTCTGTTTAGAAATGAGTTCTTTTTCTTTATTCATCTTAAATCCATCCTTTGTACAATGTATTAAAAGAATGACCTTAGCAACAAATAAAATAATGAAGCCATCCAGAAAATTTCGGCCAAGCCCAAATACTGACTTTACAATTAAGACAAAACCCTGCTTTGTAATTGATATTCTATCCAAAATTTCATCTTAGAAGTTTCTGATAAGGCAAAGAAAATAAGAAGAGAATATGGAAATTTTGACTTGAATAAACAATCTGCGGCCTTGACATCAAATCTCCATCTCCATTCAAAGAGTTGAAGTTAAAGATGTTTTGAACGGATGCAAAGTAAAAAATACTTGAAAAAATAGCATTATAATAGCAAAGGAATAATTAAAAAAATAAGCCTAAAAATTAATTAAAAGTGGTTAAAATGGCACAAAAGAGAATATAGATTTTATTTCTAATCATTGATAGACTTCATTAAAAACCATAAACTAAATATTAATGCTGACTCTATTATAATTTTATATGATAAAATGTTTACAAAATAAGTATATAAAAATATTTAAAAATTAGTGAAAAACTCTTCCAAATATTCCTAATTTTACTCAAAAAATTAGGCTATTCTATAAAATATTAAGAAAATATTGTCTTTTATTCATTCTGTTTTATTTTTGATTGAGCCGAGATCAAGTCTTCTTCACTTTTATCTTTTTCTAGAGTAGTTTTGGAGTGGTGTCTTCATCATCTACGTCAATTGTGCATCAGGCTAGACCTAGATTTCTCGTGCTATGATCTTCCCCTGGGCTCATTAATCTTTTATCTTCTCATCTAACTTTACAAGTATTTTGAATGAGAACAAATATTAATTGTTGGCCTTCTTGTTTTGATGATATTTAACAAACAATTTATTACTAATGTTGTTTGTCTAGTGTATGTGTTTTCCTATTTATTATAGACAAACAACGTGTTGGAGGATGGATGGATTGCGCCATAACGATCATATCAAATGGAGGTTGGTGGAATAGTGATTGAAGCCTTGCTATTCAAAGTTGAAGATCCAAGTTCAAGCTTCATCCAAGTTTACCAAGTTGAGCTACAATGAAGATCAAGATCAACCTTGGGTAACATTAGTTTAGGTTTATATTATGTGTGTTGGTACTTTAAGCTCAATCATATATACGCACACATTATATTGGTTTCCTTGTATATATATAGTTATATATATATACAACACAAGCTTTGTTTATATTGAGGATCATTCATCATAGGAACTAAATTCTTATGCTATATCACATACTTTTTTTTTTTTTTTGAGATTCTTCTTACTTGTCGTCAAGAAAGTACACCCTTGACCTTATCAATCCTTTGCTTCTAACACACTATTTTTGGTGTCAAGAGATTCGACAATATTCAATGTTCTTACATTTGGAAAGGAATAGTCTAGGTTTCCTGAAGCAAGTAGTTGGTTGTTGCCGATGGTAGACCAGGGTCAGCACAAAGTTGGTCAAGATTATAGTTCACCCACATCATGGTATCTGGCCTTTAAGATAAATGCGCTAAGAAAAGGTCAAGGTTACAGTAGCTAGTAAGAAGTAGAACTTGTAGATGAATAATACTTGAAGAGAAATAGCTGAATTGTGGTTGCAGTATGATGTTAAATTTCATTGAAAGTTTTAAACAAAAGGAAGCACACATGAAGAAGACTTGTCAATTTAGAACTAGTATAGAAGACGGCAACATGATTGTGAGCCTCCTATTGCTACTGATCCCCTGGTATTCAGCAAATTCTAAACAAATACCTCAGGAACTTGGTCTCTAATTTCTATATTCATTGCGTATTTACTAAAGAAATTCTCCTCCCTATCATCAAACTTTTAGCACAGCAATGAATCTCTACTCACCAATCCTTTGGGAAACAAATATTCAGTGGTGAACACCTCAAAGTCATTTTCTCCAAACTCAGGTATACAAAGTGGACATTTTAGCAATATTAGGGCTAGGGACCATAGAAGATTGCAGGGTTCTAATATGAGGCAATAGATTGGTGTATATGTCTCTTCGAAACAAAATACAAGAACAATAGACTTAACTGCAATAGTGCACATCGTCGTCACTCATTCATATAGACTACCGGCAAGTAATTAAAAAAAAAGAACTAAGCAAGCATTAGGTGCTCTCATGTAGAATAAGATGCAAGACAGTGAAAATGATTAGTTTGCTCAATTTGAAAATATTCCAGAAACTCTGAGCTAACTGTTACCGAATTGAGTAAATTCACCCAACTAGGTCCTAAACTTTGTTGATTGTGTTGAATTTGGTACAATTTGAGCTACTATTCATTGTGGTTGATTTTAGTTTTTGAGTTTGGATAATGAAATTTTCTAGTGAATTTGAAAGATCAACGTGATGACTATTTTTTAAAGATTTTTAACTTTTTATATGTGATAATTAGATAGCTTGTATGGACACTCCAACAATTCTCCCACGTGATACAACAATGGATGAAGATGAAAACAAACATATAGGGCTTGATCTTGAAGGCGAGCACCATGATCAACTATCTACGGCAAGTTTTTTCCTCAAGTGATAATACCCTATTATTTATAGTGTACTGCTATCTAATGACATATACCAAATATTTGTCTTTTAGCATGAACTGGGTTTTTTTTAATAATTTTTGTTTCTCTATTTTTGTAGGCATCCGAGCATGAGGAGAATGTTGATGGCCCTATTGGTGTCGAAAATAGCGAAGGTAATCTTGTTGTTGATCCATATATCGGAATGGAGTTCTCTACTCAGGAGGAAGGTTATAATTTTTACAATGCATATGCCAGACTTAAGGGATTTGGTATTCGCAAGGGTCATACAGCACGGTCGAGAAAGAAAGATGCAATCATATCTAGAACCTTTGTATGTGACAAAGAGGGCTTTAAATATTTAAAAGATAAAAGAGAAGATGGTCGGAATATAATTCGAAAGTGTGATACAAGATGTGGATGCAACGCAAGGATGGTTATTGGACTTGATAGAAGTACTGGAAAATGGTTGGTGCGAAGTTTAAACGTTAATCATAATGGCCATATGTTAACCACCCCAAATCGGGTAAAGAAGCACTACTCGCATCGGACACTTCATCGATCTCGAGCGACAAAAAGGTTGATAGATACTCTTGACAGCCAAGGTTTACGGCCTTCTACCATTTGTAAGGTTTTAGACGTTGCTCATGGAAATGAACAAGGCTCTCTCACACGACAAGAATGCCAAGGTCATCTAAGAAGTTTAAACGAAGAAACAATGTCGGACATGAATGTGTGAACATAGTTCGTCAATTTCAAGAGAAAAAATGTATCTGATCCTCAATTTTACTTTGCACTAGATTTACAAAATTATGGGATGATGAGAAGTGTTTTTTGGATGGATGGTAGGGCGAGGACTTCTTACTTGCAATTTGGAGACGTTGTTTGTTTTGATGTTACATATAGAACAAACAATTTAAAATTACCGTTTGCACCATTTACGGGTGTTAACCATCACCGTTAACCATCACCGACAATCTATTCTATTTGGGTGTGCACTATTGACCGATGAAATGGAGGAGACCTTTATATGGTTATTTAGCCAATGGCTGAAATGTATGTCAGGTATAGCACCATTAACAATCATCACTGATCAAGATAAAGCTATTTGTAGTGCAATTCACAAAGTTTTTCCTCAAACTCGACATCGCTTTTGTTCTTGGCACCTTCATAGGAATAATTACAAAATCTTCAATCAATGCGTTATGATTTTGGTGAGGAAGTTTTTATAAAGTATTACGAATGGTATTGGAGTAAATCAGAAGAAAAATTTGAAAAGCGCTGGGAAGAAATGAGGGATAAATATGGTGCAGATAAAAGGAGCTGGTTAGTTAATTTATACAATCATCGAGATCATTGGGCTCCTGTGTATCTTAAAGATACTTTTACTGCAGGAATGACATCTACTCAGCGGAGTGAGGGAATTAATGCTTTTTTTGATCACTTTGTTAATTCCAATAATGCAAATACCGAGTTACATGATTTTGTTAAGCAATATGATAATGCTGTCAGAGCTCGACGAGCGGCCGAACTTGAGCAAGATTTTAAGTCCACAAACACAATTCCTACATTGATAATTGATCATCCAATTGAAAAACAAGCTAGGGAGAATTATACAAAGAATATGTTTACTATCTTTCAGAAAGAACTCAAGGATAGTTACTCAATGCTTCATGAGAGGTTGTCGAAGGATGGCGCAAGTGTTACTTATGCCGTTTGGAATATAGATAGGGAGGCTGGAAGCAAGAAGGTAGAAAAGCATCATGTTGTCTTCGATGCATCCAAAGAAAAAAGAATTAAGTGTTCTTGTGCAAGATTTGAGATGGAAGGTATATTATGCAAACATAGCTTGCACATTTTAGTAAAGAAGCAAGTATTAGAAATTCCATCAAGATATATTATGCAACGATGGACAATTAATGCAAGACATGTTGGGTTTGGAGTTGTTAGAAATTGCATTACAAATAGTAAAGACCAACTCTCTATCATTAAACATTGGGCTCTTAGGAGTAGATGCAACAAGGCACTAGAAGACACATTGACTTCAAGTACACTTCATGATAAGTTTAGTGCTCTTTTAGACTCTTTTTTTGAAGAAGTTGAGAATTACAATAAAGACAAGGAACATAACGATGATGGAAATGAGAGCAATGCCAGCAACAAGATGCCTACTTCATCCATACCCATCTCTATAGAGGAAGCAACTCAAATCACTATTCGTGATCCAGATAAGCCTGTTGCCACGAAGGGACGACCAGCACATGCTACTAGAATTAAGTCGGGAGTGGAGATAGCACAAGAAAAGAGTATAAAAAAACAAAGATTTTGTGGGTTTTGTAAGGGAAAAGGACATTATATAACGAGTTATCCTTTAGCTAAGGTATTATACTTAATCTTGATTTAATATTTTTTCAATGTCTTTGCATTTGTCATGATAAAGTTGCAATTTTTTTTGTAGAACAAAAATGTTGCTCGTGGAGGTCGAGAAAGTTAACGGCATCGCCAAAACAAAGTTTACGGAGGGCCAAAACAAAGCATGTGTTTCGGTTGAATGTTCACAATTTGATTTATTCACTTTTCCCTTAAGATTTATGTATGTATGGATGATAATGTGGTTTAATTTGATCCCCCCCCCCAATTTCGATGCATTTTTCATAATAAAGTTATTTTTTTTTGTAGATGAAAAATGTTGCAGGTGGAGGTCGAGAAAGTTAATGGAGAGCTAAAACAAATTAGTTTGCAAGCGTATTTCCCTGACTTACAATAACCATCATGTGTTTCGGAACATTGTGATAATTTGAACTAAAGTTATTAATGTATGGATGCAATTATTTGTTGTTTGAACCTTTTGTACCCATAATTTGCGAGATGATAATGTAGTTGTATGGATTAATAATATGTTTCAGAATAATATGATGATTTAAACAATGAGTTATGTGTTCTTTGAACCATGTGTATCTTAAGTTTGTGAGTTGATAATGTTGTTGTACTGAGTAATCATTTTATTCGGAATAATATGAAAATTTGAAATAAAATTATGTATGTATGGATGCAGTTATGTGTTCTTTGAACCTTGTGTACCTTCATTTTGTGAGTTGATAATTTTGGAAGGAGTTACAAAAATTAATGAGTTACAAAAGTTTTTCAGAACTATGAGTTACAAAACTTTACCAACGGGTTACAAAACTAGTCTAACGAGTTACAAAAATTGATTAAGGGGTTATAAATTTTTTTTTACAGAATTAAGAGTTACAAATCTTGATTAAGGCGTTACAAAACTGGTCTAAGGAGTTATAAATTTTTTTTAAGGAGTTACAAATTTTTTTCGGAACTATGAGTTACAAAACTTCAACAACGGGTTACAATACTGGTCTAACGAGTTACAAAAATTGATTAAGGGGTTATAAATTTTTTTTTACAGAATTAAGAGTTACAAATCTTGATTAAGGCGTTACAAAACTGGTCTAAGGAGTTATAAAATTTTTTTAAGGAGTTACAAATTTTTTTCGGAACTATGAGTTACAAAACTTCAACAACGGTTACAAAACTAGTCTAACGAGTTACAAAAATTGATTAAGGGGTTATAAATTTTTTTTTCCAGAAGTAAGAGTTACAAAACTTGATTAAGGCGTTACAAAACTGGTCTAAGAAGTTATAAAATTTTTTTAAGGAGTTACAATTTTTTTTCGGAACTATGAGTTACAAAACTTCAACAACGG
Source organism: Asparagus officinalis (assembly GCF_001876935.1). Lineage (NCBI taxonomy): Eukaryota > Viridiplantae > Streptophyta > Magnoliopsida > Asparagales > Asparagaceae > Asparagus > Asparagus officinalis. Next base: position 24,171,748 of record NC_033800.1, read on the forward strand.
GTTACAAAACTAGTCTAACGAGTTACAGAAATTGATTAAGGGGTTATAAATTTTTTTTTCAGAATTAAGAGTTACAAAACTTGATTAAGGGGTTACAAAACTGGTCTAAGGAGTTATAAAATCTTTTTAAGGAGTTACAAAATTTTTTCGGAACTATGAGTTACAAAACTTCACCAACGGGTTACAATACTGGTCTAACGAGTTACAAAAATTGATTAAGGGGTTATAAATTTTTTTTTTCAGAAGTAAGAGTTACAAAACTTGATTAAGGGGTTACAAAATTGGTCTAAGGAGTTATAAAATCTTTTTAAGGAGTTACAAAATTTTTTCGAAACTATGAGTTACAAAACTTCACCAACGGGTTATAAAACTGGTCTAACGAGTTACAAAAATTGATTAAGGGGTTATAAATTTTTTTTCCAAAATTAAGAGTTACAAAACTTGATTAAGGGGTTACAAAACTGGTCTAAGGAGTTATAAATTTTTTTAAGGAGTTACAAATTTTTTTCGGAACTATGAGTTACAAAACTTCACCAACGGGTTACAAAACTAGTCTAACGAGTTACAAAAATTGATTAAGGGGTTATAAATTTTTTTTTTCAGAATTAAGAGTTACAAAAATTTATTTAGGGGTTACAAAACTGGTCTAAGGAGTTATAAATTTTTTTTAAGGAGTTATAAATTTTTTTCGGAACTATGAGTTACAAAACTTCACCAACGGGTTACAATACTGGTCTAACGAGTTACAAAAATTGATTAAGGGGTTATAAATTTTTTTTTTCCAGAAGTAAGAGTTACAAAACTTTATTTAGGGGTTACAAAACTGGTCTAAGGAGTTATAAAATTTTTTAAAGGAGTTACAAATTTTTTTCGGAACTATGAGTTACAAAACTTCACCAACGGGTTACAATACTGGTCTAACGAGTTACAAAAATTGATTAAGGGGTTACAAAAGTTTTTCATAAGTATACTCTAATTTTAGATTTACATTGAATATTGCACCCTGTCATCTTATCAACATAGCAAAACTAGCATATAACTCAACCCGAACTTCATTTAAAAGCAACAAAATGTACCATAGCTGTGAAAGAAAGGGCCACAAAAATTGTGTCATCAGACACTTTTTACATTTTGTGCACTAATATATTTCTAAGCAAGGCAATATCATAACATAGCAAGTGTAAAGTTTTCAAGACACTGGTATAAAACTCTAGTCACGCTCTCATTCTGCAATTTTACATGTGCTCTTATTTTATAGCATATACAAAAAGATAATGCTACAATGAACTGGAGTATACTTATATTGCCATGTAAAATGCTACAATGAAGTTCCACCGAAGATACAGTAAGCAGTAACTTTACAATATTTAATTAGCCGAAGTTCCACCGAATGAAATAAAATGAAGTTCCACCGAAGTTTTTGCTTATTCTGCAATATCTAATTAGCCGAAGTTTCAACAACATGCTACAAAATAGCAAAACAAGCATATAACTCAACCTGAACATCAGTTAAAAGCAACAAAATATACCATAGCTGCGAAAGAAAGGGCCACAAAAAATGTGTCATCAGACACTTTTTATAGTCTGTGCACTAATATATTTCTAAGCAGGTCCATATCATAACATAGCAAGTGTAAAGTTTTCAAGATCTAGATACCTATAACAACCGAAGTTCCACCAAACAGTAACATGTCTTTTCCATTTAATGTACTAAAAAAGAACAACAGTGGACGGGAGAGAAGCATTTCTAAATAGCCAAAGATACAATAAGCAGAAACTTCGGCTAATTAGATTCGCCCACAGAAGATTTCAAGGGAGCATCTTGATGGGATCGACGAGAAGAAGAATATGCTGATATTGTAGAACTTGTTATGCTTAGAGATTGCTTGGTGAGGACCTTGCTTTTCTTGGCAGCAAACAAAACTACCCAAAAGAATCACACCCACCCTGTAACAAAAGAGTCAATAAGGATTTATCATTCGAGAATTCAATCCAAAGATCTAAAGTATGTATGCAAGATGAAACATCGAAAGTAATGAAAAATCCTAAATTGATGATATGGCAACCCATGCTTTCAATCAATGATCTGATCAAAAGAGAATATATAATTTGCCTGCTACTGTCACCTTATTACTTTCAATGCAACTACATGCAATGCAGTTTATTTTAGTTTTCACTGCAACCATATGCAATGCATGCACTGTAGTCAGTGAATCTTTACTTCACCGAATATGCAGGCTATCTTTTACTCTCAGTTAACTTTCAACAATAACAATTCACATCTTGCAGCGAGTGGAAGATTTAAGCCAACTTGAAACAATGGACCAAACATCAAAGGCGTTCTCTGCATCCCAAAGAGAATCCCACGGTGAAAATTAAGGAATTAATGACATGCTCTTCCATCTATTTTAGCTTGTGTAAAGAGTAATATTTGAGTAATTACCTTGTGAATTACAATCGTCAGAAATATGGTGAATTGCGTGCATACAAGAGAGCTGCACAAAACTTTGCTCTGTATTTTGCACACTCTCCTTGTGAGATTGTTATCGATCGCTTTTCGACAATGCTATTAATGAATTCAATCACAAAGATCCCACAATCTAAGGTTCTGCATTTAGCAAAAAAACAAAATTACGACATTGAAAATTACCTTCGAGGAAAAAATTAAAATATTACAATGTAAATGCATGAAACATGTACGGTCCTTGTTGAGGAGCGGCAACTGACACAAGTTCATGGTGCTCTAATTTCCCTAACGTCCAATTACTCTCTATGAAACTCATAAACTTATTTTTAAATTTCGCAGCATCGGCGGTATAAAGGGAAGACTTGATTGAGGAGTAGTGATAGAATTTTTTCTCCTCCCTCACTAACTCTACCATATGCCAATGTCCGGAGCTGACAATTGGGATCAAAATTCTTTCACACTCACAAAACTTCTGCTGAGAAACATTTTCCTTCATTCGTTTTGCCATCATTTCAATATTTCCTTTCAGAAATGCTTGCTACAAAGAGGCATCAATGTAAACCATGTAAGGAAACATAATAATAAATACCAACATCCAATGAAAAAACAGGGATATACTTACTGCAAGCCAAGGTCTCGTAACATGTATTTTTCGATCATAACTATTAGTTGTCTCAATCTTATAACAAAGTCGAATAACAAATGCATCGATGACCTACAAAAATTACCATGAATGAGTGAAATATTTATAACTAATATATACAACATCAACCACCAACCATGACACAATTTAGCACTTACATCGTCACTGAGTTCACCTCCTGTTAAAAGTCTATAAGCATCTAAGCGAGATACACTTGCTTCGGCACACTTCCAAACGTATGTATCACTATATGCAAGTACGTGTGAGAAAATTGTGACTAAAATTAAGTTAATTTAAAGAATTATTATTAGAATAAGTCCTTAACAGTTACCTGGTCATTTTCAGTTGTAGAAAGTTGTCTATTACTTTGTCCTCATAATCAGAGACCAGTGTCTTTCCTGGATAGTTGCGAGATCTAGGTATGAAGCCTTCTTCATTTATGCACTTCTTTTTAGGAGTCCCCTCAGGACTATCCAAGATCTGGATAACGCGTTTCTTCTTTGTGACTTCTTTGGGTTGATCTAGACGCAAATAGGGTGAAGTGACAAAGGGTCCATCCTTCCTCTTCCTCTTTCTGACAGCCCGTTTGATGGATGGGGTTTCCCTCTTATTATCATTACCACCTTCCTCATTTTGAGAAAAATCTCTAAGGAGTTGAAATGCATATAATTAACAAAGAGATACACAAACATTATACAAAAAGTTAAAAAAGCAAAAACTAAGAGAATAGAAACTCACAATTCATGTTCAATATCGACTTTCTCAATTTCTTCTTCTATATTTTCCTTGAAGTGGGTTTCATTATCCTCTATCACTTTCTCTTCCACATTCTCATTATCATTAGCTTTTGTATCCTCTTTGCTTTTATTCTCTGCATTAGCAGTTACCGTATCCTCTTTCTCCTTATTCTTTTTTATGCCTCTAGCACCACGCTCTTCTAATTCTCGTAATTCAGCAGTGAGCTCATTCAACTCGGCAGTCTTCCTAGCAATTATTGCAATCAATTCAGCTTTCCGTGATTCCTATAACACAAAAAATATACAAGCATTAGTACTCATATTGTAGTTATAGATAAAGATATTAAAAAAAGAAAGGAACATAAAAATAGTGAACTATTAGAGCAAAGATGTGAACAAACTTCTGGCGATGCCCTATGAATAAGAGGAGTATTCTTTTGGCCAATATCTGTAAGAAACTTTGGATCTCTGAATAATTTGTTCATGGTAGTCCTCCTCCACTTTCCGGTATTCTTAACACAAAATATCAGCGGTAGCCCCTCAATATCTGAAGTATACTCTAATTCTCCCACTATTTCATAAAACCAAACCTACAAAAAATCTATATAATTAGAATGTGCATAAACAATAACCATTGTCAAAAATATTTTTACAAAGTAATTCTCATGCAACTCACCAGTAATACGGAGGAAAAACCACCCATGTAACCAGCGTATGAACGCTCCCCTAAGTTCCTCATACTAAGAGACTTCTTCGCCTTATTCATCTCTTTGCATAGAAAAGTAAACACCGCATGACACCAATTATATTTATTCAAAGTGGACAACTGCTCTGCATATCGAAACGCCCACAAAGGACATGTCCTACATGTCCGCGGGCATAATATGAAGCCGATAATGAAAGCCACAATAAGTTTCACACAAGTTACATGATCTTTATTAGCCATTTCTACAATAATCTCAGCCATTCTATCGCGCATCCCCCAAATCACCGCCTTCTTTTCATCATCGACTTTCTTCTTGCGTTTACTCCTACTACCTTTCTTCTGCTTGAGTGTCTTATAATTCTTTACAATTTGGGTGTAGATTGTATTAGCCGCCGTTCCACTCATTTTTATTGGAATTCCCTCCTTTGGTAAACCGGTAATTCGGTGAATATCCTCTATACCAAATACACATTCTTTATTGCCAATCAAAAATGAGCATTTATCAGGATTAAATTTTTGAATCAAGCATTCAATTGCTATTTGCTCATTGTTCAATGATGTCGGTATCCGGAGAAAGTTGTGAAAAGGTGTCGTCTCAAGAGATTTCGTATGCCTTTCATCCAATACTATAAGCTTATCAATTAAATTTCAAAAAAACAAATATTGGATGGAATTCTTAATTGTGTTATCATAGCCCTACAAGAGAATTATAATTTAGAAGGTTAAAAATAAATATAATTGGGAAAATTATGTATAGCTAAGGATATATTACTTGCCAAAAAACACGCATATAAACACTAACATTATATCTAAACAAACAAGCAATGACTCATCAAGCAACTACATAATACATAACAGATTTGGAGAGGGGGAACAAAACATGCAAGATGATATATCTCATCAAGCAATGACTTGTTGACACATACATCAGTAGGCGGAGACATCAATTTCAACTTTCGACGCATATTAAAACAAACATTATATCTCATACAAAAATTTACTTACGACGTAAGAGGATTATTGCATTTAGAAGAGGAAGGCTTTGATTTTGAAGAAATCGAAGGCGTTGACGCTTTCAATTTGTTCGAAGTCATGAGGGCTGATGAAGAGGTCGAAGCGAACTCCAAACGAGGGGATGTCGAGGGCGAGTGCGAGCTTCAGTAGCGACGCTGAGCGTGCGTATACTGAAAAGAGAGAAAACAAACCTGTCGATGTATTGAATATAACTACGTGTTAAAAATATAAGATTTCTTTTGTTCTAAATTTCCCCTCAAAATAAAAAATCCGCAAAATTTGTCTCATCTTCAACCATTGTTGTATCACGTGAGAGAATTGTTGGCGTGTCCATACAAGCTATCAAATTATCACATATAAGAAGTTCAAAATCTATAGAAAATCGTCCTCAAGTTCATCTTTCAATTTCACTAAACAATCTCATTACGATAATTTAAACAA
>NC_033800.1:24178218-24218866 GCF_001876935.1 Asparagus officinalis
ATAGTTATATATATATATACATAGTTATATATATATATATACATAATTTAGTTTTGGTATATATAGGTATATGTATACATACATGTTTTTGTTTCCAAGTTTATATAAATATGAAATTACATCTTTCATATTTATTGTTTTGGTTTTTCAAGTTTAAATATGAAACAATTGAATATAATTGGAAAATATATTTTTGTTTCATGTTTATATGCTTACATATATAGTTATATATATATATACATAGTTATATATATATATATACATAATTTAGTTTTGGTATATATAGGTATATGTATACATACATGTTTTTGTTTCCAAGTTTATATAAATATGAAATTACATCTTTCATATTTATTGTTTTGGTTTTTCAAGTTTAAATATGAAACAATTGAATATAATTGGAAAATATATTTTTGTTTCATGTTTATATGCTTACATATGATTTCATCAACAAGTATTTTTGTAAAAATATTGTTTTCTTGGTTTATAGACTTAACAATAATCATATATATCTTTTATTAAGTCTACAAAATCATTTTGTAATGTTTCAAAATATGGTTAAGCTAAAATGTCAAAACTCATGTGTTCATATTTTCATGTTTTGAACTATTTTGCAAAATGATGATATTTCTCATTTCAGAGGTCCTTTTTAAAAACCATTTTTTGTAGCATGTTTATTATCATGTCTACAATCATCTCCCAAAGTTTTATAATTTTTGAAATTTATTTGATATTTTTTAACATGGTTTAAAGTTGAGTTTTTCTGTACACTTCAGGTCTGTGCATGTTTAGTCGACTCATTAGTCGACTCATGAGTCGACTCATAAGTCGACTCACGAAGTACAGCGGAGTTATGATTTTTTGTCTGCTGAGTCGACTCATATAAGTCGACTCATAAGTCGACTTATCAGAGAGTCGTTGCACAGTAACGACTAGTTTCCAACAGTGTTTTCTGGGGGCTTTTTTGTCTCTTCAGTTGGGTTTTGGCTGATGTCTTGGGTTGTTATAAATACCCCCATTGCCTTCAGCCCTTTAAAAATCCAAGAGAATGTTTTAATAAAGTTTTAACAAGAGTTTAAAGTTTGGTTTAAGTTTGTTTAAAAAGCTTTTAAGCATTTTCTAGTTTCAGTTTGTGAAGAGAATTTCACAAGAGCAAGTGGAGATCATCATTTGGTGTTTGAGCAGTCACTCTTCTCTCTCTTTCTTGTTATCATCTAGAGAAGTTTTCCTAAACTCATTCTAGCTATTTATTGTTTTGTTTCTAATTTCCATAAGCTAGATTTATATTGAGTTTAGTTAAATTGTTTTTATTGAATCTCTTTATTCACACACAACCTATTAAGCTTATAGTATTTACATTCATAGTATATTTTGGGTTGTGGGGTTTGTGACTTAGAGTTGTTCCTAATTGAGTTCTCGCCTTGTTTAGAGAACAATCATTTGTTGTGCTTAATTTGTGAAGTTCATTTTGTAATACACTTGTACACCGAGAGGAGTGTGTGGTGAGGACGGAGTCGATACCAAGAGGAGTAGCGTCGGTGGCCTAGTGAGAGGTGATAATTCCAAGCACTTGAGGGGGTTGATACGTGAGGACCAACACTTGAGGTTGTAGCTTGTGTATATACTTTGTGAGGATTTGTGAGAGTTGTCGGTTGACTTGATAACCGAGTGTGTAGACTTTTTGGTTAGCTAGAAAACCGAGTGTGTAGAGAAGTTCCGGCTTCCAAACCGGGTTATGTAGTGGATTCTCCTTGAGAGTGGGGAGCGGGCACGTAGGACGGAAGGTCCGAACCTCGTGAACATATAGCGTGTTTGGTTTGTATTGATGCTCTTATAACTGTTCATCTTATAACATATTGCATCTTGTTTATATTGTCCACTAGTTTGTTTCACCCTTGTGATAGTTTAAATATATCATTGCATATACCATATAGTATATCTTATTGCTAGGATATATCACCTTAGTTATATTGCTTATTCTTGGTCATATCATATTGCATATCTATCTTGCAAGAATAATTTATTAATTAGTTTTAATTAGCATAAAATCGGATTAGATTAGTATAAGACCCTAATCACCCCCCCTAGGGTCTAACATTAATGAGAATAAATGTTAATTTCATATATATGATAAATTTTATATGTTTTTAATTCATTATTTAAGTTAAGTTAGGATTGATCACCTATTTTTTCTTTGCAATGAAGTCTTGTGTTGTGCACCTAATAAGAGTTTCCACTGCATCAAACATTGTTACCTTTGCAATGTCCTAAGTCATCAGAGATTCTATAACATTTATCATTTGGACACTCAATAAAAATCAATTAAAAACGGAGATGGGATTGGAGGAGATGAAACTCGCCTCAAAACGCTGCTGAAAAATCCCAAGGATGCAAGAAAACAAGTTCTCCCTTGCCAAACACCGACGATCCCACCCTCTTCTTGGTATTTGCTTCACAAAGCTCTTAAAATTCACCAAAATATGCTCCAGGGGTTTTGAGGGGAGAGGGTGGCTGCTAGGGTTCAAATATATGAAGTAAAAGAGAGATTTTCATGAATTATATCCATATATATACTAACAAACCCGAACCAACTCAAACAGACCGAATCCAACTCAAACTGGGAAAACAGCCCGTTGAAAGGAAACTGTTTACCGAACAAAAGAAAATTATGCAAGGAAAGGCTTTATTTTGAACTATATTTATTTCATGTTTTGGTATGATACTATTTGTTCTAAGGGGGAAAACAACCATAATAAGATTTTAGGAGAAAGTGAGTTAAGACATGGCCTTATACAATACAAAGCTAGCAGGTCATGTTGGATGATTTTAAAATAAGAAAATCAATTTTTCTCCCAACAATGGAAATTGAAGTTGCGGAAAGTTGCAGATGCATTTGCCAACTATTGGCAACTAACATGTGGATGAAGGGCTTATGACCAAAAGGTCAAACTCCATTATTATTATTATTATTATTATTATTATTATTATTATTATTTTCAAGGATGTATTTTTGAGGATTTTATTTATTTTTTATTTTTATTATTATTTGATTTCCTTTTAGGATGTCGAAGCATCAAGCCTATTGAAGGAAAAGCAACCAGTTTCCCCCAAAAAGTAAAAGTAAACTCTAACAAAAATCACATGCTTCACACATAAACAAAGTACAATAGTGGGTTCAAAATTAACCACGAACAACTCTATATCGTATAGAAATAATAGAGATTTAAAACTTATTACTGGAAAAAAGACAAAGGCACATACTTATTAAAGGAGAAGAAATTGTTGTGAAAATTGTTGTAATTTCTTGATCTAAAAAAAGAGAACAAACATATAATATAGTTATCTGCTTTAAATAATCCAATCAAAAGAACATAAAGGATCTGACGCATCTTTGACAGCAGAACCCAAGGTCAACTTTATGCAAAACCAGTTAGAAATTTACCCAGTTCTCATATACTTACAAACAACACTCCATCAAAAATTATAATTTATACAATAAAAGCATATAATGAGGGACAAAATTATATCTTGCCTAATTATTTGATACCAGTTCTGAAGATTTGTGAAATAATGATACGTCGTGATATGAAAATCAACGGGAACTGATGACGAACGAATGCTGGCAAACTCAACATTATATTTGTTTCAGAACCTGAGGCAGGAACCTGTACCTGTAAATAAACAAAAAAGATGAACATTTATAACTATCAGATGTCCCAATCGCTCTCGAAAATTTGTTCACATGTCGGCATTAAACAAATTATAGCAGAAATATCTATCAGTATTCTCATAAGCAAATGGCTCAAGAATTTAACCTGTAGATGATGCACGGTACAAACGGGGCGTGCAACTTCCCTCATTCGTCTCCCAGATCCATTTGAAGATTGGTGATTACTTTCGATTTCCTCATGTTAAAACCCATCACAATTTAATCATAAAGCAGTAGAAAAGTTACCCATATAAAAAATAAAATTAAAATAAATAAATTACATACATAAAAATAAACAACATAAAGATCAAAATTTCAATACGTATTTTTGCAAACACTCATAGAAAGCTGATGGGAAAGTAATCTGCTAATTTATTAAGTAGATACATTAGTACATAAAGGATATGTCACTACAAAAAACATTGTTAGGATCCAGGATGTGGTGCTGGCAGTGTCAGATTATTTGAACCTGGCAAATATCAACATAATAGCTGATATGGACTGATACGCAATGGATATGCAAATGAAGGTCTTAAAGGCATAAGTGAAGGTCTTCAGTACAAGTAATCAGAGATTGAGGGAGTTATTAGCAAGATTAGTGCCAGCTCAGCTCAACCACCAGCTCAACTGTTTTCCAACTGTTTCTTCAATTCTGTTTTTTCTGTTTTGCTGTGCACGTGCACAACCCCTATCTGTTTCTTTCTTTTGCTTCTGAGGAGGAGAACTGTATGTAGTATAAAAGGAGAAGTTGTAAGAGTTGTTACTCAGGAAATGAATAAGAATTTTGTTCTTTTCCTCAACTCATATTTTCTTCCTATTCATTCAATTCCTTCTCTCGTCTACTGTGTTTGAATTGTTCCCAGGTTCTTATGCCCAAGAATACAGGGAAAAGATTCAATAGAGGCTCGCGATCCTCACAATTGGTATCAGAGCAGCTGGAATCTGAGGCTAGGGCTGAAGATAACATGGCGGATCTGGAGGAAGCTTCTGCTGATGAGGCGATTCAAGCAAGGAGGATCTAGCGAGTAGAGGATGCCATCAATCAACAGAGTTCGCTCCACCAACAGACATCGGCTAAGGTGGAGGAAAATTCTGCAAAAATAGATGATCTTGCTGCTCAGATTAAGATTTTGGTTCAAGAATTCAGGAGCTTCAAGGATTCTAACCAAGAAATCTTAAGAACCGGACAGGGAAGTGATCAAGGATTCTTGAATTCAGGAGCAAGAGAGAGCAGAGAACTGCCAAGAACAGGAGTTAGAGATTCTAGCAGGAGGGTTTATGATCATGAGACCAGCTTCCAGAGTCGAAGAGATGTAGATTACTATGGAAATTCCTTATCAGTACCCAGTTTTGGTAATATCTCATCACAAAAGAATTCTTTCTTTAGCAATCAGAAGCTTGTTCAACCCAAATCTTTGCGCTTAGACTTTCCTTCTTTCTCTGGTAATGAAAATGTGTTAGCTTGGTTAGATCAAACTGAGCAGATTTTTGATTATTATGATATCAAAAATGATGAGTGGGTCAAGGTTTGCTCTTTTTACTTGAGAGATGAAGCCCTACAGTGGTATAGGTGGCTTGTTAGAAACATTGAAGATTATGATTATTGGGATATTTTTAGGGAAGAGCTGATTACTAGATTTGGACCTAGTGAATTAGCAAGACCCTATGATGCTTTCTCTACTTTGAAACAAACCAGTACAGTTAGGGAGTATCTTGGAAAATTTGAACAAGCATTAGGGCTATTAGATGATCAACCCTCTAGAAGACACATTCTTGAAAGATTCATTGGAGGGCTTAAAGATGAATTGAGATATGAGGTGGCAGCTGCAAGGCCTACTTCATTAAAAGGGGCAGTCTCACTAGCAAAATTATTTGAAGATAAACAAAGGAATGAGAAGAAACCTAGGGGAAATTGGAACACATCCAATGTAGGGGGTCCTTCAGTTAACACTCCTAATAATTTCCCAGTCAAAGATAATTCCAGAGTCTCACCTCAGTTTAAGAAAATGACACCTGAAGAGATACAAAGGAGAAGAAGCCAAAATTTGTGTTTTACCTGTGATGAAAAGTGGTATAGAGGGCATCAATGTAAAGGGAAACAATTATTCATATTGGAGGGAATTCTGGAAGGGGGTATGGAAGGAACTGAGGATGATTGTGTTGAGAATGGTGAAGATTCTTTGGCAATTGAATTGGCTGAAAGTTTAGTCAAAGGAGCTCCTTCTATTTCTGTACAAGCACTAAGTGGAATCAATGCTTCACACACCATTAGAGTGGTAGGGTATTACAAGAACCAAGCAGTGAGTATACTGATAGACTCAGGGTCAACACATAATTTCATTAATGCCAAACTGGTTAAGAAGTTGGGGTTAAATGTGACAGAGTCTCATGATTTCAATGTCTTGGTTGCTAGTGGAGAACTAATCAAAGGAGCAGGAGTTTGTCAAGAAGTGTTGCTGGATTGTCAAGGGGTAAAGATCCAAGTGAACCTGTTAGTCATGCCCATGGGTGGTAGCCAGATTGTGTTAGGGGCAGACTGGATGAAAACATTAGAAGATATCACCCTTAATTTCCAGAAATTGAGGGTAACATTCATGAATGAAGGAGTGAAAAGAACTTTACAAGGGGTAATTCCAGAGGAGTTGAAGTTAGTTGATGAAAAGGCCATTGCAAAAACATTTAGAGAGCAAGAAGAAGGGTACCTAATTCAACTTTGTAGTGTGCAGTTGCAGGAATCCATTACAAGCAGTGTTACTGAAAATCTTCCAGCAGACATGCACAAATTGTTACATGAGTTTCAGGTGGTGTTTCAGGAGTTACCCAGTCTTCCTCCTCACAGGGATGTGGACCACAAAATTCCCTTAGAGGAAGGATCTAAACCAGTTTGCATTAGGCCCTATAGGCATGCTCATTTCCTTAAAGAAGAAATTGAGAAACAAGTAGAAGAAATGTTACAAAAAGGGGTTATAAGGCCTAGCAACAGTCCATTTTCCTCTCCAGTAGTCATGGTGAAAAAAAATGATGGGAGTTGGAGAATGTGCATAGACTACAGATCATTGAATAAGTTTACAGTTAAGGATAAGTTTCCCATTCCTATCATAGATGAATTGCTAGATGAATTACATGGAACTCAGTTTTTCACTAAATTGGATCTTAAATCAGGGTACCATCAGATTAGAATGTATGAAGCTGATATACCCAAGACTGCCTTTAGGACACACCATGGACATTTTGAATTCATGGTTATGCCATTTGACCTTACAAATGCACCATCTACCTTTCAGGCCCTAATGAATACTATTTTCAGAAAATTACTGAGAAAGTCTGTATTGGTTTTCTTTGATGATATTTTGGTTTACAGCAAACAATGGCAGGATCACTTGATTCATTTGAGACAAGTGTTTCAAATCATGAAAGAGCATCAGTTGGTGGCTAAGTTGTCAAAGTGCAGTTTTGGTCAAAAACAAGTTGAGTATCTTGGACATGTGGTATCACAGGAGGGTGTAGGTGTGGATCCTAACAAAATTAGTGCAATTGTTGAATGGCCATTGCCAAAAACACTAAAAGGATTAAGAGGCTTCTTAGGCCTAGCTGGATACTACAGGAAATTCATCAAAGGGTTTGGAGTGATATCTTACCCCCTGACACAGCTTTTGAAGAAGGGGGCTTTCATCTGGAATGATGGTGCTGAAGAGTCTTTCAATGCCTTAAAGCTAGCATTAACTAACCCTCCAGTCCTTGCTATGCCAGACTTCAATCTAACTTTTGTGATAGAATGTGATGCCTCTGGTACAGGAGTGGGAGCTGTGTTGATGCAAAATGGCAGACCTATAGCCTATTTCAGCTTTGCCTTGAAGGGAAGGAATGCCACACTTTCTACTTATGAAAAGGAATTACTAGCCATTACACTCTCCACAAAAAAATGGCAGCAATATCTACTTGGCAGAAAGTTTGTGATTAGAACTGATCACCAGAGCCTTAAGTATTTGTTAGAACAAAGGATTCACACTGGCATCCAAAACAAATGGCTTGCCAAGTTACATGGGTATGACTACACTGTTGAATATAAACCTGGCAGGCTAAATAGGGCAGCTGATGGCCTTTCAAGAGTCCAAGAGGATGAAGAGGAAACTATCAATGAGACCATAGAAGTCTTAGCAATATCTACTGTTCAAAATGATTGGTTAAATGAAGTCAAGCTCATGTGTTCTACAGATTTCTTCTTCAAAGAACTTGATGAGAAGTTACAACAGGGTCATGCACCAGCTGAAGATTACTGTAAGAAGGATGGGGTATTCTATTATAAAGGCAAAATCTTAATTAGTCCTACATATTCTCAACTTAAAACCTCTCTACTTGAGGAGCATCATGCTAGTCCTACTGCAGGGCATTCTGGCATTACTAGAACTCTGCACAGGCTTAGGAGAGCTTTTTACTGGAAAGGGATGAGGAAGGATGTCCAAACTTTTGTACAAACATGTGATGTTTGCCAAAGAGCAAAAGGGGAAAATGTTGCTTCTCCTGGACTCCTACAGCCTTTACCTGTCCCTGATTCCATTTGGGAAGAATTATCAATGGATTTTATTACTAGCTTGCCTAAGAGTGGAATCAAGTCAGTCATTTTGGTGGTGGTTGATAGATTGACAAAGTATGCACACTTCTTTGCACTTTCCCATCCATACACTGCTCAGTCAGTAGCTCAGGTGTTCTTTGAGGGTGTTTTCAAGCTCCATGGCATGCCTAAGTCAATAGTTAGTGATAGAGATCCACTATTCACTAGTACATTTTGGAGGGAGCTGTTCAAATTGCAAGGAAGCCAGCTTAAGTTTAGCACTGCCTACCATCCTCAAACTGATGGGCAGACTGAGATTATAAATAAAAATTTAGAGGCCTATTTGAGATGTTTTTGTTGTCATAAACCCAAAGAGTGGTGTCAGTGGCTTCCTTTGGCAGAATTTTGGTATAATACCACTTGGAGAGTGTCTACACAAACTACCCCTTTTGAAGCAGTATATGGCAGGCCTCCTCCCTCTTTGCTCTCCTACATTCCCAAAAGCTGTAAGGTGCAGGCAGTTGATGAAGCTCTTTTTTCTAGAGACATAGCCTTACAATTTCTGAAGGATAGCCTTAAGCGTGCAGCTGAACAAATGAAGAAGTCTGCTGATTTGCACAGAAGCTATAGGAGTTTCAGTGTTGGAGATTGGGTGTTTCTCAAACTTCAGCCTTACAGACAAATCAGTGCTGCCTCACATAAGCCTCATAAACTCTCTCCTAAGTTCTATGGACCTTTTCAGGTTTTAGAGAGAATAGGAGAGGTTGCTTATAAGATTGACCTTCCAGCTCAAGCTAAAATTCATCCCGTTTTCCATGTTTCCCAGTTGAAACAAAAGGTTGGTTCTAACATCGTAATTCAGGAGGATTTTCCTTCTTATGTGGAAGAAATAGTTGATGAACCAGAGGCAATTTTGGACAGGAGGTCAATTATCAAGGGAAATCATTTAATATCTCAGGTCTTGATCAAATGGAAGCAACGTACCCACTTGGATGCCACCTGGGAGTCTTATTGGGATTTAATCAAGAGGTTTCCTGCTTTTGACCTTGAGACAAGGTCCAAATTATGAGGAGGGAATTGTTAGGATCCAGGATGTGGTGCTGGCAGTGTCAGATTATTTGAACCTGGCAAATATCAACATAATAGCTGATATGGACTGATACGCAATGGATATGCAAATGAAGGTCTTAAAGGCATAAGTGAAGGTCTTCAGTACAAGTAATCAGAGATTGAGGGAGTTATTAGCAAGATTAGTGCCAGCTCAGCTCAACCACCAGCTCAACTGTTTTCCAACTGTTTCTTCAATTCTGTTTTTTCTGTTTTGCTGTGCACGTGCACAACCCCTATCTGTTTCTTTCTTTTGCTTCTGAGGAGGAGAACTGTATGTAGTATAAAAGGAGAAGTTGTAAGAATTGTTACTCAGGAAATGAATAAGAATTTTGTTCTTTTCCTCAACTCATATTTTCTTCCTATTCATTCAATTCCTTCTCTCGTCTACTGTGTTTGAATTGTTCCCAGGTTCTTATGCCCAAGAATACAGGGAAAAGATTCAATAGAGGCTCGCGATCCTCACAAACATAATATCATTTGCTTGAATGAGTACAAATAAGAGAATCATAGACCAACATGAAGAGCATTTGTTAAGAGCAAGGAAAACATAGTCAACTCAGTGAATCTAATTGCCACAAGTTAATTTACACAATCTAACCCAAAAAGTTTGGGATAAGAACTTTGTTGTCGTGTACTTGGTTCATTCGACAACGATGCCACAATCAAGAAGACAACATGACAAGTAACCAGGAGTTCAAGAACTTGTCATGGAACTCTGGCATAGTCACATTTTAAATAAAAACAATTGAAAACTGGTAATAAAACTTACGTCTTTAAGAAATTTGATACAACCTGGTTTCTTTAATGTTTGGAAAAGAGAAAAAAATAGTGACATCAGATTTCCAGTATTCACGCACCTTCATCTATGAAGATACGAGTAACTAAAAGGAATTCAAAGAATTATAAATATGGAATTTATTGCAATTTCTTGCCTTACATATATTGATATGCGATATTGTATGTGAAAGGATTCCAACTGTAAATAGAGTTCTATTTAAATAATGATAGCATAATTTCTTAAACTTTGAAATTTTTACTTATCTCTATACATCTCTCTCTTTGAAATATTATTACTACTTATCATCAATAGTAATAATACGTCACTAGTAGAAAAACTAGCAACCTAGACGGAACAAAGTAGACGGAATTTTTTTCCGTCTAGTTAGGGTCAAACTAGACGGAATTAATTCCGTCTAGTTTGTTCCGTCTAGGTTGAAACAAACTAGACGGAAATTTCCGTCTAGTTTGTTAATCTAGACGGAAAGATCAACCTAGACGGAAATTCCGTCTAGGTTGCCTCAACCTAGACGGAAATTTCCGTCTAGGTTAAAGGTCAACCTAGACGGAATTTCCGTCTAGGTTGCCTAGGGCAAATTAAACCCTCTTCCGTCTAGGTTGAAACAAACTAGACGGAAATTTCCGTCTAGTTTGTTAATCTAGACGGAAAGATCAACCTAGACGGAAATTCCGTCTAGGTTGCCTCAACCTAGACGGAAATTTCCGTCTAGGTTAAAGGTCAACCTAGACGGAATTTCCGTCTAGGTTGCCTAGGGCAAATTAAACCCTCATAAACTGTTTCTCGAGACTCCGATAAGTATATGAGTATAAACTGCTTCTTACGACTCCAAAGAGTATACGAGTATAAACTGTTTCTCGATACTCCGATAAGTATAAGAGTATAAACTGCTTCTCACTCCAAAGAGTATACGAGTATAAACTGTTTCTCATTCCTCCTACCGGTATAAGAGGTTAAACTGCTCCCTGATACTCCAATAGGTATATGAGTCTAAACTATTTCCTACCATTGACGGGAAGTTCCTGGAGGATATTACGCTAATATTCTTAAGGATAACCCGGTCGGACAACCAAGTCAAACCCAGTTCCAAGAGAGAAACTGGGGGTGGATTATCCAATGCATCGGGAAGTTCCCGAAAGAATACCACATGGGTATTCTTAGGGATAACCCAATCATTGTGGAATTGGTGAATAAGAAATTCACGTTCGAACTCTGAAGGTCAGAATGTCTCTTCTTATTCTCTAACTCTTATGAGTTATTTTTGTGAGAAGAGATCCAATCTTCTGATCGGTTAATCTTTCCTCACCAAACCATCCGCTGATCAAATCAAACGACAGTGGACCCACCAACATTCCCATCTGCCAGTCATTGGCGTTTCTCAGACTCAACGTGCTAGGTCCTAAACGCCTAACATTAAAGTCTCCCTTTGAGTGGTAATATGGGTTGGCACTTTCTTTGCTACCCGTATTCCACTCTCTTTGCGTTCTGGTCAAACCTATAAAAGTTAGGGCCAAAGCCAAAATCCCCTCTCGATTCCTCCAATGAACGAGAGGTCCACCTTCAAATCGAGCGATCAAACCTTCCGACAGTTAGGTCGTCTCAAACTCCTGCTTGGTCAAACATTCATACAGTTAGGGCCACAGCCAAAATCTCCTCTCGATTCCCCCAATGAACGAGAGGTCCACTTCCAAATCGGGTAATCAAACCTTCCGACAGTTAGGGTTATCCGAATTGTTACGATTCTCGGAGTGGAGATCCCACTCTTAGTTTCATCCTTCCGGATTCTGGGGGTGGAGATCCCACCTCGAGTTTCCTTTCCAGCTGTAGATAGAATATAAAATTCTTCCTCTTCAGCACCGGGAGATAGAATATAAAATTCTTCCTCTCCTCGGACCTTTCCGATGCTCGGAGTGGAGAACCCACTCCCAGTTCATCATTCCGGATTCTGGGGGTGGGGGATCCCACCTCAAGTTCCCTTTCCAGCTGTAGATAGAATATAAAATTCTTCCTCTTCAGCACCGGGAGATAGAATATAAAATTCTTCCTCTCCCGTTTCTCAATCTGTCTTTGCTTTTAGAAAAGACACGATTGTCAAATCCGGGCACTCGATGCACGGGGAATTTTATCCCGAAGCCTGAGTAGGGATAAGTCAACGCCTAACACGCGTTGCCGGGTAGTCTATTCCCGTGAGAAAGACGAAGTCTATGTATTCAAAATCATAGCATTAAGTCTAAGGGAAGTAATTCTCTTAGCGCAACGTTATATGTGAAACGGGTTTTAATAATTCACATGCTAGCCCGATTCAAACGGTAATCGGTAAAGGCACATCAAACCCGTTGATGGCTGGGGGTTTGCCAAAAATCCCAAAGCCTACGTCTAACACGCGTTGCCGGTTAGTCTTTGACCGTAAAAAAGGACAAAAGACCACATATTCAACATTGTGGCAAGATGTTATTAATAACACCATAATCCGTGCCTCACACGCACGGGGAATTTTATCCCGAATCCTAAGCAAGGATAAGTCAACGCCTAACACGCGTTGCCGGGTAGTCTATTCCCGTGAGAAAGACGAAGTCTACGTATTCAATATCGTAGCACTAAGAGCGTTAACTCTCTTAGCACAACGTCACGTGCGGAACGGACTTAAACAATCCGCATGCTAGCCCGACTCAAACGGTAGTCGGTAAAGGCTAATCAAATCCGTTGAAGGCTGGGGATTAGCCAAAAATCCTAAAGTCAACGCCTAATACACGTTGCCGGGTAGTCTATTCCCGTGAGAAAGACGAAGTCTACGTATTCAATATCGTAGCACTAAGAGCGTTAACTCTCTTAGCACAACGTCACGTGCGGAACGGACTTAAACAATCCGCATGCTAGCCCGACTCAAACGGTAGTCGGTAAAGGCTCATCAAACCCGTTGAGGGCTGAGAATTTGCCAAAAATTCTATAAATGCGAGTCATTGACGCACCAACTCCACTGGTTGGTCTCGTGACTTGAGCATCCAACAAATTCAGGATAAAATCCACACATGCAGATGAATCAGCTTTTACAGATTGGTCCTGCAAACCCTCCACAAAATTTCAGCCGAATTTTCACAAAACCCCCCAAAGATTTTGGCCAAAAAACCTCTCTCTTTTCAAGTGGGAAAAGGGTTAATTCAAATGGGGGGGACCATAAACCTCTCTCTTGAAAATTCAAGTGTGAAAAGGGCTATTTCGAATGGAGGGGACCATAAGCAAACGGAGGGGACCGCTAGGGGGGAGACACCACTAGGTGTCTCGGCTTTGCCGAGACACCTCATGGGTGTCTCGGCAATGCCGAGACACCCCTTTGGTGTCTCGGCCTTGCCGAGGCACCCAGGGGTGTTTTGCCCGAGTTTTGACCCCCGCGCGACAGTTCGATACCCCGAATCATTTCTTTTACCCCCCAATGTTTCCACAAAAGTTGATTTTCCCGCGCCGACGGTTGAAAATGGGGGTGAACTTCACACATCAACTTCCAGCGGTTCCAAAACCCTAAGGCGGACACCGGTCAACGCGTAACCTTGGGTCAACGCCGGACAGCGCGTTGCGTCAAAAGTCAACACGTGACGACGAAAGTCAACACGTGACGACAAAAGCCAACCTACGCGGTTCAAAACCCTAAGGTGGACGCCGGTCAACGCGTAACCTTAGGTCAACGCCGGACAGCGCGTTGCGACAAAAGTCAACACGTGGCGACGAAAGTCAACGCGTGACGACGAAATTCAACCCAGGCGGTTTCAAAACCCTAAGGTGGACGCCGGCCAACGCGTAACCTTAGGTCAACGTCGGTCAGCGCGTTGCGACAAAAGTCAACACGTGGCGACGAAAGTCAACGCGTGACGACGAAATTCAACCCAGGCGGTTTCAAAACCCTAAGGTGGACGCCGGCCAACGCGTAACCTTAGGTCAACGTCGGTCAGCGCGTTGCGACAAAAGTCAACACGTGGCGACGAAAGTCAACGCGTGACGACGAAATTCAACCCAGGCGGTTTCAAAACCCTAAGGTGGACGCCGGCCAACGCGTAACCTTAGGTCAACGTCGGTCAGCGCGTTGCGACAAAAGTCAACACGTGGCAACGAAAGTCAACACGGAACGACAGAAGTCAACCCACGCGGTTCAAAACCCTAAGGTGAGCGCCGGTCAACGCGTAACCTTAGGTCAACGCCGGACAGCGCGTTGCGACAAAAAGTCAACCCCCAGTGATTCAGAACCCCAGGTCAACACGATGTGACAGGGATAGCAAGTTCAAAAGTCAACTCAATGACACGAGCCAAACTCAACTCACCCGCTGTAGACTCAAGACTCCGACGACGGCCAGGCGATAAACGCAGCGCCGGAACAATCTCGGTTACTCGACAAAGCACCGGATATACCGAAGATCGAAGGAGCCGAGAGTTGAAGCAAACCACAGGTCCCTTAGGCCGACTGAAGGTTGGACCAATCATATCCAAAGTATTCCGGTCTCTTCTATAAAAGAAACGAGTCCGAAACACTTTGGAGGGGGTATCTGTAGGCATCAAAAATTGCCAATAGGTCCCCGCACACAGCTCGGTATTAACGATCGACGATTGAACGTCACTACCCGGTTCACAAGGGTTCAAATGACGCCGGTGAACGATTGAAGCGAACCGACGGACTATGTGAGCCGACAGAATGTCAGAATCACGGGGATATGGATTGACCGGAAACCCCGCGACCGCTGCAAAAGGAGCAGCGCCCTTCGTGTCCCGTTTACTCCACTGAGAAGTCAACCATCGGGACTAACAGAGCTCTTCGCCAAGATCCCAACGCATCCGAGATCACTCAAATCCGAGTTGGGACGACGAATCAACGGCAAACACACCCGGAAGGCCTCGGACCAAACTGAGGCACCCGGGGTGTCTCGGCAAGCTCGAAACACCCGGGGGTGTCTTGGCAAAACCAAGACACCCCAGGGGTGTCTCGGCCAGGCCGAGACACCCCAAGGGTGTCTCGGCCAAGCCGAGACACCCTAGGGTGTCTCGGCCTGGCCGAGACACCCCATGGTGTCTCGGCCTTGGCCGAGACACCCATGGGTGTCTCGGCCAAGGCCGAGACACCCCCCAAGGGGTGTCCTCAAGATGGTCCCCCCTCTCTCCTTTTTGCTATAAATAGGCTCCTATGGCCTCATTTGAAGGGGCTCTTGATTTTGGGGGGAATTCCAAGGCTGAATTATCTTAGCCAAGGATTGCCTTCTTCGGAAGCGGCGAAGCCCTGCCGGAGCGAGGAGTCAGAGTTTTCTAAGAGAGCGGCGAAGCCCTGCCGGAGCGGGGAGGATTTTTGGAGAGCCTTGGCGAAGCGTGCCCGTGTGCTTCAACAAGAGGAGGAGAGGCCTTGATCAGAGCCTTCATCGCCCGTCAGATCCTTAGTATCGGCCTTAGCGTTGATACTAAGAAGAGCTATTACCTCGCTTTAGCCGAGGTATACGCTTATAGCTTCTAGATCTCACGCGGATCGACGAAGCTCTGCTTCTATATCCCTCCGCGGATAGACGAAGCTCTGTCCGATTTATCCGGATCAGAAAGTTTCTAGATCTCACGCGGATCAACGAAACTCTGTCCGATTTATCCGGACCAGATCTGAGTGCCCCGGTGGTCCACGGATATCAACATCCCCGTCACAGGCAAAAGACCCACGCAAGCAAGAGATGACAAACAGATCTTGCGTTTGTTTGAAAAGAGTTGTATTTATTTTGTTTTCATTGTGTACCGGTCTTATAAAAAGGCTATCTTTTTATTTCATTGTAACGATTGAAGTTGTAATGAATGCAGCAATGAATACAGCAACTTTTTCCGCAAACAACTTGTTCTGCGATTGCTTCGGATGATACAATATCTAGCACAGGGCAAGCCAGAGAAGTGTTCACAATCACTCCTGATCAATTTGGTCAAATGCTTCAAGAAGCTCCAGCCAAGCAACGTGAAGAAATTAGAGCTGAAATGAAGATGGAGATGGAGTTGGCTATCCAACAAATGAGAGAATTGCAAGCTCAACGGCCTCAACCTCCTAAATCCAGTCAGCGAGCTGAATCCAGCCGCCACACTCAGAATGTTATAGATGACAGCGATCCAGAAGTGGATGAAGTCATTATGGCTGATACACCTCCTAATGACAATAACACTGGGGGTGGTTCAACGGATCCTCCCATCAATAATATTGAGGGTGGTTCAATTGCACCTCTTAATAACACTGGGGGTGGCCTAATTATTTCTGCTCAACATCACTCAAAGAGAGATGAAGATGAGGACAAGAAAATGCAAGACCTTGAAAACAAAGTCAATGCTTTGATGTCCGCTCAGGAAGTAAAGAAGACGGGTATTCCGTGTCCCTATCCAAGAGAATGGAATTCAATACCGTATCCGGCAAAGTTTAATCTGATTAACTTCACACCGTTTGATGGGAAGAGCTCGCCTATTCAGCACTTGATTTATTTCAAGTCTCATTTGGGCATGATCTCTGAAAATGAGGCTTTAATGGTCCGGTCATTCGTTGGCACCCTTCGTGGGCTCGCCTTCGATTGGTACCGACGTCTTAAGCCAGGGAGCATCAATTGCTGGGATGATATGAAAAGTTTATTCCTTAGCAATTTCTTCAATGATGACACCGAAGTGTCAATCGGAACCCTTCTGGATGAGAAGCAAAAAGATGGAGAGTCAGTCAATAATTTTATCAAGCGCTTCCGTAACAAGGCAATGAATTGAAGAGATCCTGTTACAGAGGAGTTCATCCCACAAACATGCCACAATAATCTCTCCATCGATGTTCTGGAAACCCTGGGGGTCGTACCATCCAAAACTTGGAAAGATTTGAAAATACGCGGTGAACAAGCTGAACACTTTGTTAAAAGAAAGAAAACTGAGAGAAGCCAACCGACGACATCTGCAATCGCTGTGAATGCGACTCTCGATCCGAAGTTCCAAAAGAAGTATTCGTTCAAAAATGATGAAGCTCCAGCCATCTTGAAATACCTCCTTGCCAATGACAAGATCGAGCTACCACCTATTAAAGATCAGGAGGGAGCTAAGAGGGTTATGGATCCAAACTACTGTGCATACCACAGAAGGATTCTTTATCCCACCAAGATTTTCTTTGGACTCAAAAACAAAATTCAAGCCTTAATTGACTGCGGCATCATAACGGCGAAACAAGCCAAATAAAGACGACCTTTACTCCATTGGGTACACGAGTATAAACAGTTTCCCCTAACTCCAAAGAGTATACGAGTATAAACTGCTCCTCCATATAACTCCTAAGAGTATACGAGTATAAACTGCTTCTCCATACACTCCAAAGGGTATACGAGTATAAACTATTTCCCGAACCTCCGACTTATATAAGAGGTTAAAAATTGCTTCCTTAAATTGCGCGCTCCAATAATATAACCGAATGTGATTAGACTCAGGTTCACCTAAAAGCTGGGGTGGATACGAGGTTATCATGGCTGAATACGAAGGCAGGAACCAAGACCTGATTTTGTATCAAGAACAACAACATTACTCACAAACGAGAAGTTTCTAAAAAAGTACTATTCCTAGTACATTCAGGGTAACCTATTTAACGGGAAGTTCCTGGAGAATGCTATATATTGTATTCTTAAGGATAACCCGAAACTATTAGATTATTCAAGGTGAAAACTAATCATCTGAATAATCCACTCTTAATCATGATAAAAATGATTAAGAACTTCCCGCTGTGGCTATTTAATCATGTCCAAAATGATTAAAACCCTCATACTGTGATTTTCAGAGAACTCTTTCATTGAGATGAGATTCAATGACTTCATCAAGTCAATCTTCTTTCACGAAACTCTGAAATCCTTCAAGGATGAAGCATATCCCATTTGTTTTTCCTTCATCCGATTCTTGGTTAGTTTCAATAGTCGGGATCAATTTCGCCAACTCCCATTGTGACTTTCCAAGTACTTTTTCGTTGAGATGAGATTCAATGACCTCATCGGGTCAGTCTTTCCTCACAAAACTCCTACGGTCCAATTGTGGAGTGCTTGATAATTTATAATCCTCCACCATAAAATCCCTCACCAATCAAATCAACTGATGGTGGGTCCACCAAAACGCTTCGTGGTTAAATCCACCCAAACTCCCGCTGTGTCCGAGTCTTTAATACTCTTACTGTTGAGCTTTGACACAACGCCCAAAATTTTAATCCATGACGATTGTCAAACCCCTTTTCATGCCGAGGTTTTATCACTTGATACTGAAGCCCCCTCTCAGTGATTTGGGAAAATTGACACCCCCACTGCCATTTGTATCGCCTCACTCTCATTTTGGTCAAACTTTTAAACAGTTAGGGCCAAAGCCAAAATCTCCTCTCGATTCCTTCCATGAACGAGAGGTCCACAAATTGAACGATCAAACCTTTTAACAGTTAGGATCGTCTCAAACTCCTATTCAGTCAAACCTTTAAACAGTTAGGACCAAAGTTCTATCTCGATAAACGAGAAATCTTCTTTTCGATTGGATAATCAAACCTTTAAACAGTTAGGGTTTTCCCATCTTGGTCAAACCTTTAAACAGTTAGGACCAAAGCCAAAATCCCCTCTCGATTCGTTCCATGAACGAGAGGTCCACAAATTGAACGATCAAACCTTTAAACAGTTAGGATCGTCTCAAATCCCTATTTGGTCAAACCTTTAAACAGTTAGGACCAAAGCCAAAATCCCCTCTCGATTCCTTCCATGAACGAGAGGTCCACAAATTGAACGATCAAACCTTTTAACAGTTAGGATCGTCTCAAACTCCTATTCAGTCAAACCTTTAAACAGTTAGGACCAAAGTTCTATCTCGATAAACGAGAAATCTTCTTTTCGATTGGATAATCAAACCTTTAAACAGTTAGGGTTATCTAAATCTTCTTGATTCTCGGAGTGGAGATCACACTCTTAGTTTCACCCTTCAGATTCTTAAAGTAGAGATCCCACTTTGAGTTTCTTTTGTACCAGGAGATAGAATATAAAATTCTTCCTCTCTAGTATCGGATTCATCTCTACCAACAAAAAAAAGAGAGACAAGGAGATAGAATATAAAATTCTTCCTCTTCGATTTCGGGTTCATCTCTACCAACAAACAAGAGACCAGGAGATAGAATATAAAATTCTTCCTCTCCAGTATCGGGTTCATCTTTTTACCAAAAAGACGTAACCCATCAACATTTTCAAATCCACATTTTATACGTGGGGGACATTATCTCAATCCCATATTAGAGATAAATTTACGTCTATCACACGTCGCCGGGTGGTACGTTCCCGTATTAACGACAAAGCCTATGTATTCAACATCATAGCACCAAGTCTAAGAGAGTTTATTCTTTTAGTACAACGTTACATACAGGACGGATTTAAACAATCTGTATGCTAGCCCAATTCAAACGGTAGTCGGTAAATGTTTATCAAATCCGTTGATGGCTGAGGGTTTGCCAAAAATCCTATAAATACAATAGTCACTGATGCACCAGCTTCATTAGTTGGTCTCGTGACTTGATTATCTGACAAACTCAGAATAAAATCCATACCTGCAGATGAACCAACCTGAACAATTGGTCCTGCAGCCTAAACTACTCCCCCATGCTCCAATGCCTTAAGAGCTTAAACTGTGTAGACTCCAGTACACGCACGAGGATAAACTGAGTTAATGCCGCCGGTCAACGCGTCAATGATTTTCGCCAAAATAAGGCTAAGAAAAAATTCCAAGTTAATGGATGATTCCAGGGGATTTAATTACGATTCAAATATGAATTCCCAATGAAGACAATCAGTTCAACCTCAGTTCAACGACAAGAGCTAATTCACAAATCAAAACATCAGTTTCAGTTCAAGATTTCGACAACGGTCAAGCGATAAACGCAGCACCGGAAGAGTTTTAGCTATTCTACAAAGCACTGAGTAGACTAAAAGATGAAGAAGTCAAGAGAACAATGTGCATGCAACGACAAAATACACCGATAAACAACCCATGGTGACGCGCCTTAGGCGCGGCAGCCTATGGTGACGCGCCTATAGCGCGCCAGTCCATAGTGGCGTGCCTATGGCGTGTCAGTCCATAGTGGCGCGCCTATGGCGCGTCAGTCCATGGTGATGCGCAAACTACAGGGAGGGTGCCGTGGCAGATACAAAGCAGTTATACGATGATTTTCAAGGTCCACGCGGCGGCATATCAGAAAAAAACATGTGCTGACGTGGACAAGCAGTTAAACCACGAAAAAAGTGGTTAAAAGATGTGAGAAGACAGTTTCAAACAAACTAGAACGTGGCTGTAACCGCTTCTTTGGCCGCGCCGGTCCACACTGGCGCGCTAATAGCCGCGACAGTGTAGATTGGCACGCCTAAAGAGCAGTCACTTGGTCAGTTATTTCGTCCCCGTTTCCACTGTTGTGCACTCGTATCCCTATAAATACCTCCCTAGACACGAAATAAAGGACAGAGAGTAGATTAGAGCATGGAGACTTGAGCTTTTGATAATTTTGAGGAAGAGAAAGAGAGTTTTCACCTTTCATAAACAACGTTTGGTGATTCCTAGAGATCTAAGCTCAGACTTGATCTTTGGAAGAGTGAACATCTTACATCGATAAGATATTCACTTTAAATTCCTACTTCGACAATCGAAGGAAGAATCTCTAAACCCCCTCACAATCTGTGAATCGGTGGTCCACGAGTCAAAGCATTCCCGGCACAGGCAAAGTCCCACAAAACAGGAATCGATAAACGATTTCTGTGTTATTTTCCAAGAGAGTTGTAATTTGTTTATTTTTCATTGTAATTCTCTATAAACGATTTAAGTTTTAATAGAATCGACAATGAAAATGACTTTTGACGAAAACACTATAATCTATGATATTTGGCCATTTTAATTGTTATGATCTGTTAGTGAATAAATTTGTAGAGACCAAAATTCATGATTTCATGAGCTGTAACCAACTGCTAAGTAATTTTATAGAGACTAAAATTTCATAATTTATGAGTTATAACTCATGATTTTTCTAAAGTAATTTTATAGAGACTAAAATTTCATAATTTATGAGTTATAACTCATGATTTTTCTAATGGTTAGTTATTTCATAATTTATGAGTTATAACTCATGATTTTGGTCATAAGTTATAACTCATAAAATTTCATAACTTATGACCAAAATTCATGATTTTTCTATGAGTTATAACTTCGTGGAGGTCATTCACAATTTCTTGAGTTGTCATCTATGATATTTAGCCAATTTTAGTCATTTTAATCTATTAGTAAATGATATCGTGGAGGACAAATTAGGCTTCATAAGCTATAACACACGATTTTTGATCATATTTAGTGGTTTCGACCCATTGGTAAATAATCTCGCGGAGGCTAAAATTCACAATTTTCTTGGCTATAACCCACAATTTTTAGCCAATTTTAGTCATTTCGACCTATTGTTAAATAATTTAGCGTAAGCAAAAACTTACACTTTCATAACCTTAACAGATAATTTTTGGCAATTTTTAGTTATTTCGACCAATTGGTAAATAATTTTATGGTGACCAAAATTCACAATTTCATGATCTATAACCTACGAGTTTTAGCTATTTTTTGTCCTTTTTAACCCAGTAGCGAAAAGTTTCTTAAAGGCCTAAATTAATGATTTTATGGGCTATAATACACAATGATGAGCTATAACTCATGACTTTTCTATTTTTTAGGCATCTCCACTCATTGACAAATAATTTTGCAAAGGCTAAAATTCACGATTTTATGGGCTATGGCCCACGATTTTTGGCCAATTTTAGTTGTTTTCACTCATTGGTTTGCGGATGCTAAAATTAACACTTTTATGAGCTACAATACATGATTTTAAGACATTTTAGCCATTCCTATCTATTGGTAAATAATTTAGTGGAGGCCAAAATTCACGATTTCATGAACTTATGAGTTTTAGCCATTTTTAATCGTTTTGATGTTTTCACAAATAATCTCCTGGAGGCTAAAATTTACACTTTCATGAATTATAACGTACGTTTTTTGGCTATCTTTAGTTATTTTGACCCAGTGGTAAATAATTTCGTGAAGACAAAAATTAACGATTTTATGAGTTATAACCCAAGAGTTTTCGTTATTTTTAGTTATTTTGACCGCCTGGCAAATAATCTCCCGGAGGTCAAAATCCAGGATCTCATGGACTATAACCCATGATTTTTGGCCAGCTTTAGTCGTTTCGACCTGCTGGTAAACAATTACGCAGATGCCAAATTTAATAATTTTGTGTGCTATAATTCACGATTATTGGCCATTTTTAGTGGTTTCGACCGTGTAGGCATTAAAAATTGCATTTAATCCCTATCAGAAAAGTTCAGAACAAGACTACTAAAACCTCGCCCGAAATAGCTGAAAAGGGAAAAACGCTGGTATCTTTCAAACCGGAAGGAATTTGGCGAAACGGACAGGAGCAAACCGAACCCTGTGGCAATTAATTCCTAAAGGATAAAATTCACGAGGAAACGGACAGGAGCAAACCGAACCCTGTGGCAATTAATTCCTAAAGGATAAAATTCACGAGTTCATTAGCTATAACCCATGATAATTGGCCATTTTTTGTTGTTTAAACCCGTTGGTAATAATTTCGTAAAGATCAAAATTCACAATTTCATATACAACCCGTAATTATTAGCTATTTTTAATTATTTTGATCCATTGGCAAATAATTTCGCCAAGCTCAAAATTCTTGACATCATGAGCTATAATCTATGATATTTGGCCATTTTAATTGTTATGATCTGTTAGCGAATAAATTTGTAGAGACCAAAATTCATGATTTCATGAGTTGTAACTAACTGCTAAGTAGTTTTATGGAGACTAAAATTTTATAATTTATGAGTTATAACTCATGATTTTTCTAATGGTTAGTTGTTTTACTCTTTAACAAATAACTTCGTGGAGGTCATTCACAATTTCTAGAGTTGTTATCTACGATTTTTTGGCTAATTTTAGTCATTTTAATCTAATAGTAAATGATATCGTGGAGGACAAAATTAGGCTTCATAAGCTATAACACACAATTTTTGATCATATTTAGTCGTTTCGACCCATTAGTAAATAATCTCAATTTTCTTGGCTATAACCCATGATTTTTAGCCAATTTTAGTCATTTCGACCTATTGTTAAATAATTTAACGTAAGCAAAAACTTACACTTTCATAACCTTAATAGATAATTTTTGGCAATTTTTAGTTATTTCGACCAATTGGTAAATAATTTTATGGAGACCAAAATTCACAATTTCATAAGCTATAACCTACGAGTTTTAGCCATTTTTAGTCCTTTTTAACCTAGTAGCAAAAAATTTCTTAAAGCCCTAAATTAATGATTTTATGGGCTATAATTCACAATGATGAGGTATAACTCATTGCAGGAGTAAATTTTGATCTCCCGAAATGGGGGTATCGTTTGTATTGATAAGAACAGCTTATTACAAGCTAATAAATCAAAATTACAACAGAAGCGGAGGGAATGCCCTCTTTGTTTAATGTGGGGACTTTGGCAGTGATAGGACGCCTCGCTCGGTTCTCGCACCGAGTTTGCTTCCCTTGGACGATCCGATCGAAGTTGCGGGCAAGCTTTAGTACGCAGTAGAAGCTCGTGCTGATCGAGTTTGACTATACCCGAGGCCAAACGGGGAGCTTGTGCTTGTCGACTGACTGCTTGGAGAGAACTACCATGCAAGAGCTTGCAGAGAGTTCAGACGAGTCTCTTCAAATGAGGGAGCCTTTAGCAAATGAGCCAAGGTTCAACTTTTGGAAGATTAGCCAGCCAAGCCAGCAATAACTAATTAACCCCTTTCACGTTGGCTGAAAGTGGCTTTAAATAGGCAAGGGATGGCATGGGTCACCCCTTGATTTGTGGGATTTGACCACTAGTAGGGGTGAGAGAGCCAGCCGCCCTAGCTGTAGGATATGACCACTTAGGGGGTCCTGTCA
Organism: Asparagus officinalis; assembly: GCF_001876935.1. NCBI lineage: Eukaryota > Viridiplantae > Streptophyta > Magnoliopsida > Asparagales > Asparagaceae > Asparagus > Asparagus officinalis. The sequence goes on from NC_033800.1 coordinate 24,202,380, forward strand.
GCCGCTTGATTCTTGCTAGGTGAGGAGCGCCATGCTTTCTCCCTTGATTCGTGGGATTTGACCACTGACGTGATTGTTATCATACTCCAAGTGGGCAGTTAACAACGCTGGCAGGTTTCTAGTTATTAGGCGAGCTTAGTCCGCGCATGTAACGCCCCGCTCCGGAATTCCGGAGTCGGTATGTTATTAGATCTGATGGACTGGCCTCACAAGCCGCCACATGTCTTTTCAGCACGTTTTGTCCTCACTCACGCGCTCCCTGAAAAACTTCCCAGGGGGTCACCCATCCTAGAATTTCTCCAGGCCAAGCACGCTTAACTTAGGAGTTTCTAAGGGTTGGGTTCCCGAAAAGAAAATATATCTTGGTGGTATGAGTATTCCAATTAAATCTATCAATACTAATCACATCACCCTCTCAAGGGTTGGGGTATTACAAACTCCCCCACTTAAACTCGCAATGTCCTCGTTGCACCAAATCATATCATCCAAGATCGTACCATCCGTGTGAGATTCTAGAGGTGGCTCCTACGGCCTCAAGAGGTGGCTCCCGCCCTCTCGACGTATCACTTTACGCCGCATACCACTTAGCTCTCACAATTCCGGTTGGCTTGGCTCTGATACTATTTGTAACGCCCTGCTCCGGAATCCCGGAGTCGGTATGCTATTAGATCTGATGGACTGGCCTCACAAACCATCACATGTCTTTTCAGCATGTTTTGTCCACACTCACGCGCTCCCTGGAAAACTTCCCAGGGGGTCACCCATCCTAGAATTTCTCCAGGCCAAGCACATTTTACTTAGGAGTTTCTAAGAGTTGGGTTCCCGAAAAGAAGATGTATCTTGGTGGTATGAGTATTCTAATTAAATCTATCAATACTAATCATATCACCCTCTCAAGGGTTGGGGTATTACAGCACAGGCGAGGTGCAAGCTGTCAGGCGAGCTTGGCCTTAGGGCGAGCTCGAACCTTCGTGCTGGCGAGTCGGCCAAACATTTGAGCTTCGACCTATCGGGCGAGCTAGGCCTTCAGGCGAGCCTGGGTCAAGCAGGCGAGTTTCAGTCTTCAGGCGAGCTTCAAGCCTTTAGACGAGCTCGGTTTAATGTGCAGGCGAGGCTGTGTAGGCAATCTCTGCAGGCGAATCTCATTCTGGCAAGCTTCAATGCTGTTAGGCGAGCTCTATCTTTACAGACGGACTTCCTTACAGGAGAGCTTCAGCCTTTATAGGCAAGCTTGGTTCAATGTGCAGGCGAGGCTGTGCAGGCGAAGCTGTGCAGGCGAGCTATGCAGGCAAATCTCATTCAGGCAAGCTTCAATGCTGTTAGGCGAGCTCTATCCTTGTAGACGAACTTCCTTGCAGGCAAGATTCAGCCTTTACAGGCGAGCTTCAACCTTTAGGCTAGCTACTGAACATGCTTTGAAGAATAGGCCATAACTTTCAAACCGTAAGTCGGAATTTAACAAATTATATATAAAAATCGACTATCTCGATGAGACGGAGCCAACCAAACCACCAAAGTGGGTTTACCGCCTCCGTTTCACCAAATTCCTTACGGTTTGAGAGATATCAGCCTTTTTCCCCTTTTTGCTCTTTCGGATGAGGTTTTAGCAGTCTTGTTCTGAACTTCTCTGATAGGGATAATGTAACGCCCCGCTCCGAAATCCCGGAGTTGGTATGCTATTAGATCTGATGGACTGGCCTCACAAAACACCACATATCTTTTCAGCCCGTTTTCTCCCCACTCACGCGCTCCCTGGAAACTTCCCAGGGGGTCACTCATCCTAGAATTTCTCCAGGCCAAGCACGCTTAACTTTGGAGTTTCTAAGAGTTGGGTGCCCGAAGAGAAGATGTATCTTGGTAGTATGAGTATTCCAATCAAATCAATCAATACTAATCACATCACCCTCTCAAGGGTTGGGGTATTGTAGATAAAGGTAATTTTTATTGCCTACACTCATGAATTTTTTATTTTTCAGACGTCTCCACTCATTGACAAATAATTTTGCAAAGGCTAAAATTCATGATTTTATGGGCTATAGCCCACGATTTTTGGCCAATTTTAGTTGTTTTCACTCATTGGTTTGCAGAGGCTAAAATTAACACTTTTATGAGCTACAATGCATGATTTTAAGACATTTTAGCCATTCCTATCTATTGGTAAATAATTTAGTAGAGGCCAAAATTCATGATTTCATGAGCTTACGAGTTTTAGCCATTTTTAATTGTTTGATCTTTTCACAAATTATCTCCTGGAGGCTAAAATTTACACTTTCATGAATTATAACATACGATTTTTGGCTATCTTTAGTTGTTTTGACCCAGTGGTAAATTATAACACCCCGCCCCGGATTCCCGGAGTCGGTATGCTATTAGATCTGATGGACTGGCCTCACAAACCATCATATGTCTTTTCACGGATTCCCGGAGTCGGTATGCTATTAGATCTGATGGACTGGCCTCACAAACCATCATATGTCTTTTCAACACGTTTTGTCCTCACTCACGTGCTCCCTGAAAAACTTCCCAGTGGGTCACCCATCCTAGAATTTCTCCAGGCCAAGCACGCTTAACTTTGGAGTTTCTAAGAGTTGGGTTCCCGAAAAGAAGATGCATCTTGGTGGTATGAGCATTCCAATCAAATCTATCAATACTAATCACATCACCCTCTCAAGGGTTGGGGTATTACAAACTCCCCCACTTAAACTCATAACGTCCTTGTTGTGCCAAATCATATCATCCAAGACCGTACCATCTGTGTGAGATTCTAGAGGTGGCTCCTACGGCCTCAAGAGGTGGCTCCCGCCCTCTCGACGTAGCACTTTACGCCGCATAGCACTTAGCTCTCATAATTCCGGTTAGCTTGGCTCTGATACCATTTGTAACGCCCCGTCCCGGATTCCCGGAGTCGGTACGCTATTAGATCTGATGGACTGGCCTCACAAACCATCATATGTCTTTTCAGCACGTTTTGTCCTCACTCAAGTGCTCCCTGAAAAACTTCCCAAGGGGTCACCCATCCTAGAATTTCTCTAGGCCAAGCACGCTTAACTTTGGAGTTTCTAAGAGTTGGGTTCCCGAAAAGAAGATGCATCTTGGTGGTATGAGTATTCCAATCAAATCTATCAATACTAATCACATCACCCTCTCAAGGGTTGGGGTATTACATAAATAATTTCGTGAACACTAAAATTCACGATTTTATGAGTTATAACCCAAGAGTTTTGGTTATTTTTAGTCATTTTGACCGGTTGGCAAATAATCTCTCGGAGGTCAAAATCCTGGATCTCATGGACTATATATAACCCATGATTTTTGGCCAGCTTTAGTCGTTTCGACCTGCTGGTAAACAATTACGCAGATGCCAAAATTAATAATTTTGTGTGCTATAATTCACGATTATTGGCCATTTTTAGTGGTTTCGACCCTGTAGGCAATAAAAATTACCTTTAATCCCTATCAAAGAAGTTCAGAACAAGACAGCTAAAATCTCGCCCGAACTAGCTGAAAAGGGGAAAACGCTGGTATCTCTCAAACCTAAAGGAATTTGATGAAACAGACATGAGCAAACCGAACCCTGTGGCAAATAATTCCTAAAGAATAAAATTCACGAGTTCATTAGCTATAACCCATGATAATTGGTCATTTTTTTGTTTAAACCCGTTGGTAATAATTTCGTAGAGATCAAAATTCACAATTTCATATGCAATCCGTGATTATTGGCTATTTTTAAACATTTTGATCCTTTGGCAAATAATATCGCCAAGCTCAAAATTCTTGACATCATGAGCTATAATCTATGATATTTGGCCATTTTAATTGTTATGAATTCTTGACATCATGAGCTATAATCTATGATATTTGGCCATTTTAATTGTTATGATCTGTTAGCGAATAAATTTGTAGAGACCAAAATTCATGATTTCATGAGCTGTAACCAACTACTAAGTAATTTTATAGAGACTAAAATTTCATAATTTATGAGTTATAACTCATTATTTTTCTAATGGTTAGTTGTTTTACTCATTAACAAATTACTTCGTGGAGGTCATTCACAATTTCTTGAGTTGTTATCTACGATTTTTTGGCTAATTTTAGTCATTTTAATCTAATAGTAAATGATATCGTGGAGGACAAAATTAGGCTTCATAAGCTATAACACACAATTTTTGATCATATTTAGTCGTTTTGATCCATTGGTAAATAATCTCAATTTTCTTGGCTATAACCCACGATTTTTAGCCAATTTTATTTTTAGCCAATTTTAGTCATTTTGACCTATTGTTAAATAATTTAACGTAAGCAAAAACTTACACTTTCTATTGTTAAATAATTTAACGTAAGCAAAAACTTACACTTTCATAACCTTAACAGATAATTTTTGGCAATTTTTAGTTATTTAAGCAAAAACTTACACTTTCATAACCTTAACAGATAATTTTTGGCAATTTTTAGTTATTTCGACCAATTGATAAATAATTTTATAGAGGCCAAAATTCCCAATTTCATTAGGTAACCTACGAGTTTTAGCCATTTTTAGTCCTTTTTAACCCAGTAGCAAAAAATTTCTTAAAGGCCTAAATTAATGATTTTATGGGCTATAATACACAATGATGAGCAATAACTCATGATTTTTCTATTTTTTAGGTGTCTGCACTCATTGACAAATAATTTTGCAAAGGCTGAAATTCACGATTTTATGGGCTATATAGCCCACGATTTTTGGTCAATTTTAGTTGTTTTCACTCATTGGTTTGCGGAGGCTAAAATTAACACTTTTATGAGCTACAATGCATGATTTTAAGACATTTTAGCCATTCCTAGCTATTGGTAAATAATTTAGTGGAGGCCAAAATTCACGATTTCATGAGCTTAGGAGTTTTACCCATTTTTAATCGTTTTGATCTTTTCACAAATAATCTCCTGGAGGCTAAAATTTACGCTTTCATGAATTATAACATACGATTTTTGGCTCTCTTTAGTTGTTTTGACCCAGTGGTAAATAATTTCGTGAAGACTAAAATTCACGATTTTATGAGTTATAACCCAAGAGTTTTGGTTATTTTTAGTCATTTTGACCGGTTGGTAAATAATCTCCCGGAGGTCAAAATCCAGGATCTCATGGACTATAGCCCATGATTTTTGGCCAGCTTTAGTCGTTTCGACCTGCTGGTAAACAATTACGCAGATGCCAAATTTAATAATTTCGTGTGCTATAATTCACGATTATTGGCCATTTTTAGTGGTTTCGACCATGTAGGCAATAAAAATTGTCTTTTATCCCTATCAGAGAAGTTCAGAACAAGACTGCTAAAACCTCGTCCGAAATAGCTGAAAAGGGGAAAATGCTGGTATCTCTCAAAGCATAAGGAATTTGGCGAAACGGACAGGAGCAAACCGAACCCTGTGACAAATAATTCCTAAAGGATAAAATTCACGAGTTCATTAGCTATAACCCATAATAATTGGCCATTTTTGTTGTTTAAACCCGTTGGTAATAATTTAGCAGAGATCAAAATTCACAATTTCATATGCAACCCGTGATTATTGGCTATTTTTAATCATTTTTATCCATTGGCAAATAATTTCGCCAAGCTCAAAATTCTTGACATCATGAGCTATAATCTATGATATTTGGCCATTTTAATTGTTAAGATCTGTTAGCGAATAAATTTGTAGAGACCAAAATTCATGATTTCATGAGTTGTAACCAACTGCTAAGTAATTTTATGGAGACTAAAATTTCATAATTTATGAGTTATAACTCATGATTTTTCTAATGGTTAGTTGTTTCACTCATTAACAAATAACTTCGTGGAGGTCATTCACAATTTCTTGAGTTGTTATCTATGATATTTGGCTAATTTTAGTCATTTTAATCTATTAGTAAATGATATCGTGGAGGACAAAATTAGGCTTCGTAAGCTATAACACACGATTTTTGATCATATTTAATCGTTTCGACCCATTGGTAAATAATCTCGTGGAGGCTAAAATTCACAATTTTCTTAGCTATAACCCACGATTTTTAGCCAATTTTAGTCATTTCGACCTATTGTTAAATAATTTAACGTAAGTAAAAACTTACACTTTCATAACCTTAACAGATAGTTTTTTGTAATTTTTAGTTATTTCGACCAATTGGTAAATAAGTTTATGGAGGCCAAAATTCACAATTTCATGAGCTATAACCTACGAGTTTTAGCTATTTTTAGTCCTTTTTAACCCAGTAGCGAAAAGTTTCTTAAAGGCCTCAATTAATGATTTTATGGGCTATAATACACAATGATGAGATATAACTCATGATTTTTCTATTTTTTAGGCGTCTCCACTCATTGACAAATAATTTTGCAAAGGCTAAAATTCACGATTTTATGGGCTATAGCCCACGATTTTTGGCCAATTTTAGTTGTTTCCACTCATTGGTTTGCGGATGCTAAAATTAACACTTTTATGAGCTACAATACATGATTTTAAGACATTTTAGCCATTCCTATCTATTGGTAAATAATTTAGTGGAGGCCAAAATTTACAATTTCATAAGCTTATGAGTTTTAGCCATTTTTAATCGTTTTGATGTTTTCACAAATAATCTCTTGGAGGATAAAATTTACACTTTCACGAATTATAACGTACGTTTTTTGGCTATCTTTAGTTATTTTGACCCAGTGGTAAATAATTTCGTGAAGACTAAAATTAACGATTTTATGAGTTATAACCCAAGAGTTTTCGTTATTTTTAGTTATTTTGATCGGTTGGCTAATAATCTCCCGGAGGTCAAAATCCAGGATCTCATGAACTATAACCTATGATTTTTGGCCAGCTTTAGTCGTTTCGACCTGTTGGTAAACAATTACGCAGATGCCAAATTGAATAATTTCGTGTGCTATAATTCACGATTATTGGCCATTTTTAGTGGTTTCGACCGTGTAGGAAATAAAAATTGCATTTAATCCCTATCAGAAAAGTTTAGGACAAGACTACTAAAACCTCGCCTAAAATAGCTGAAAAGGGAAAAACACTGGTATCTTTCAAACCGGAAGGAATTTGGCGAAACGGACAGGAGCAAACCGAACCCTGTGGCAAATAATTCCTAAAGGATAAAATTCATGAGTTCATTAGCTATAACCCATGATAATTGGCCTTTTTTTGTTGTTTAAACCCGTTGGTAATAATTTCGCAGAGATCAAAATTCACAATTTCATATGCAACCCATTTTTTGTTGTTTAAACCCGTTGGTAATAATTTCGCAGAGATCAAAATTCACAATTTCATATGCAACCCGTGATTATTGGCTATTTTTAATAGAGATCAAAATTCACAATTTCATATGCAACCCGTGATTATTGGCTATTTTTAATCATTTTGATCCATTGTCAATTAATTTTGCCAAGCTCAAAATTCTTGACATCATGAACTATAATCTATGATATTTGGCCATTTTAATTGTTAAGATCTGTTAGCGAATAAATTTGTAGAGACCAAAATTCATGATTTCATGAGCTGTAACCAACTGCTAAGTAATTTTATGGAGACTAAAATTTCATAATTTATGAGTTATAACTCATGATTTTTCTAATGGTTAGTTGTTTCACTCATTAACAAATAACTTCGTGGAGGTCATTCACAATTTCTTAAGTTGTTATCTATGATATTTGGCTAATTTTAGTCATTTTAATCTATTAGTAAATGATATCGTGGAGGACAAAATTAGGCTTCATAAGCTATAACACATGATTTTTGATCATATTTAGTCGTTTCGACCCATTGGTAAATAATCTCGCGGAGGCTAAAATTCATAATTTTCTTGGCTATAACCCACGATTTTTTGTCAATTTTAGTCATTTCGACCTATTGTTAAATAATTTAACGTAAGCAAAAATTTACACTTTCATAACCTTAACAGATAATTTTTGGCAATTTTTAATTATTTCGACCAATTGGTAAATAATTTTATGGAGGCTAAAATTCACAATTTCATGAGCTATAACTGTAAAACCCCGTATATTTTTGTTATATATATATGTGAATTTTTGTGATAAATAGCTTGAGGTCATAGATAGACATGATAACAAGTTATTTGAGATGATATGAGGGTATGTGTGTTGAGTTTTGTGTGTTGGTTTTGCAAATAAGCAAAACATGCACGAAACAGGAAAATTGCCAGATCAGTCGACCGATCAGTCGACTGACGATATCCGTCGACCGATCAGTCGACTGACAAGCTGTTTTCTAGTTTTTCCAGGTTTCGGATCTGTTTTGATTGGTTCGGGTTTTGGGTCGGGTCTAGCTGTTCATATATGATCTCACCTACCCGAAAACACCCCCCTCTCATCACCAGATCTGAGAAACCCTAGTCCCCTCTCTCCTCTCTCAAACCCTATGTTCGTTCTTGGTGATTTTGGGGGAGAAATCGGAGGATTTTCGTCGAGATTTTCACTTTGCAGCGAAAGAAACCACTCTCTCTCAGATCTGGGGAGAAATCGGAGGATTTTCGTCGAGATTTTCACTTTGCAGCGAAAGAAACCACTCTCTCTCAGATCCAGAAGCTTCTCATCACCCCTGAGGCGCAGCGAAAGAAACCACTCTCTCTCAGATCCAGAAGCTTCTCATCACCCCTGAGGCGAGTAACATCTCGCCCAACTCTGTCCCCTTTGTTTTACATGAATTTTTTGAGTTTTTAATGAGTTTTATTGAGCCAAAAACGTATTTTTTGTACAAAGAATAAATCTTTATCGAATATGATGCAAAATATTGAGCTTTTCAGTTTATAAAAAGATCATCAACGTTTTATTAAAGAGATCTTGATCTGAAAATGTTTGACAAGAGTTAATTCATGATTTATTGATTTCAAAACGTATCAAACATGTCTTTATGTGTTTAAGGTATTTGATAAATGTTTACATGTAGAACTTTTATTTCAGTTTAGTACATATATGTTGAAATCAGTATCTATATGCTTGGGATTTATGATGATGATTTTAGACAAATAGTATTGCAAATAAAATCTGCACAAACAGGTTCTGCAGTTGTTCGGTCGACTGATCAGTCGACCGACAAGCTGGATTTTTCCAGCTATCAGTCGACTGATCAGTCGACTGACGGGCAGATTTTGTTTTCTCAGTTCCTCAGTCGACCGATCAGTCGACTGGTGAACTGAAGATGTTCTGCCTGATCTCATCAGTCAACCAATGAGTCGACTGATTGTATCAGTCGACACATGAGTCGACTGATGAGGTGTTTTACAGATTCTTGATCTGTTTGAGTTGCTTTTCAGGGTCGCCTCGATTAGTTGACACTAGTTTACAATGTTAGTGATTTATCTATACATGTGAGTTGACTTTTGACACAAGTTTAGACCTGTACATCGAGACACGTGCGAGTATAGGATATGTATATCTTTTTGCATTTACTTTCGGCAATTGCACCTCTTTACTTATAATCCATGTGTTGGACATACATTACTATTAGTCCATGTATTGGACATTTATCATTTCAGTCCATGTGTTGGACATGCATATCATTTAGTCCATGTGTTGGACATTTGCTAAATCTTGAGCATGATACATAACCGAGTTTAGAGCACGACATATTTATGAAGTTGGGACATGATAGCTATCTAGGCTCGACGTGACACTTATTGTGGCTTTGACATGACTTTGTTTATCAGTAGAGATGGGTTCACTTTCTTTTCTTTATTGTTCATGTATTAGACTCTGGGTTTGGTACTTAGGGACTTACAATTTGAGATTTAAGGTATATACATGAGGGTTTCCTTGTTTGGATTATTTCGCTCGACGTACCTATGCTCGTGTTGTAATTTCCTAAGTACTAAAACCCATTATTGTTAGGATAAATGATTTTATATTATTATGTGTTAACTGTATTTTCTTATACAACGAGCCCTATCCCTTGGGGTTGGTTGTGATGTTGCTCGCTAGCGCTTTGACGCTCGTTGTCCCTCCCCCTTTCAGGTAACGAGCCAGGAGCTCGGAGAGTCACAGGTTGATGGCGATGCATTTTAGCTTCAGCTGTCTATTTAGCTATATTCTACTTTTGAGCTCCACTGTAGACTTTTATTTAGATATTTGAGAGTTTCATTCTAGAAGTTGTAAAGACTGTGTGCCTTATTTCCTCTTGTCAGATATTATTTATATTTGATACTTGTTGAGTACTTTGGTTTATTCATTTCAGACATTGACTTGTACTTCAGTATGCTAGATGATGGAATATTAATTTGATCTCTAATATTTCATTTGTTGACTTTCGTACTATCTTTTACTTGCTTTTGTACCTACACCTTTCATTGACTCTATTAGAGAGATAGTAATTATGATGGTGAAACATGTTATTGCACGGTGTGGTGCATGACAGGTTTGACATTCTTGGTTTCACCTGGGACTGCAGCCTTGTGTGAACCCAGGGGTGTCACAGTTGGTATCAGAGCTCTAGTTCCAGTATCCTTAGGATCATCCTGTGTCGAGTCGTGGAGCTAGGATAAAGTTTCTTAGGATTCAACCCACGATTTTTAGCCAATTTTAGTCAATTTGACCTATTGTTAAATAATTTAACGTAAGCAAAAACTTACACTTTCATAACCTTAACAGATAGTTTTTGGCAATTTTTAGTTATTTCGACCAATTGGTAAATAACTTTATGGAGGCCAAAATTCACAATTTTATGAGCTATAACCTACGAGTTTTAGCTATTTTTAGTCCTTTTTAACCCAGTAGCAAAAAGTTTCTTAAAGGCCTAAATTAATGATTTTATGGGCTATAATACACAATGATGAGGTATAACTCATAATTTTCTATTTTTTAGGCGTCTCCACTCATTGACAAATAATTTTGCGAAGGCTAAAATTCACGATTTTATAGGTTATAACCCACGATTTTTGGTCAATTTTAGTTGTTTTCACTCATTGGTTTGCGGAGGCTAAAATTGACACTTTTAGGAGCTATAATGCATGATTTTAAGACATTTTAGCCATTCCTATCTATTGGTAAATAATTTAGTGGAGGCCAAAATTCACGATTTAATGAGCTTACGAGTTTTAGCCATTTTTAATCGTTTTGATCTTTTCACAAATAATCTCCTGGAGGCTAAAATTTACACTTTTATGAATTATAACGTACGATTTTTAGCTATCTTTAGTTGTTTTGACCCAGTGGTAAATAATTTCGTGAAGACTAAAATTAACGATTTTATGAGTTATAACCCAAGAGTTTTCTTTATTTTTAGTCATTTTGACCGGTTGGCAAATAATCTCCCGGAGGTCAAAATCCAAGATCTCATAGACTATAACCCATGATTTTTGGCCAGCTTTAGTCATTTCGACCTACTGGTAAATAATTACGCAGATGCCAAATTTAATAATTTTGTGTGCTATAATTCACGATTATTGGCCATTTTTAGTGGTTTCGACCGTGTAGGCAATAAAAATTGCATTTTATCCCTATCAGAAAAGTTCAGAACAAGACTGCAAAAACCTCGCCCGAAATAGCTGAAAAGGGAAAAACACTTGTATCTCTCAAACCGGAAGGAATTTGGTGAAACGGACAGGAGTGTTGGCCTTCTTATTTTGATGATGATTTACAAACAATTTACATCTAATATTGTTTGTCTAGTGTTTGTATTTTATATTTATTCTAGGCAAACAATAAGTTGGAGGATGGATGGAATAGAGCTTCAACGATCATATCCAAAGGAGGTTGGCGGAATGTCGGTGAAGCCTTACTATTCAAAGTTTAAGATCCAAGTTAAAGCTTCATCCATGAGATTACCTAGAAGAGCTTATTGAAGATCAAGATCTAGCTTGGGTAATTTAGTTTAGGTTTTATATTATGTGTGTTAGATACTCTAAGCTCAATATCATATACACACACGTATTTGGTTTCTAAGCTCAAATATTGTATTCTCAGTTTATAGACTTAACAATCACTATGTATATATATAGTTATATATATACATGCATGGTTTTGGTTTTTTCATGTTTTTAATACTTTTGCAAAATAATAAGATTTCACAATTGGGAAATGAAAATTGGAAAATTCTTTTTGTAACATGTTCAAAATATCATTTGCAAACATTTCTCAAAGTTTCATCAAGTTTGGAATTGATTTGTTATGTTTAAAGGAATTTACAAATTCACGTTTTCGTTCGTGCACATGTTCGTGCATGATTTACAAAACAGATGAGTTTTTATAAATAAGAAGTGATATTCAAGAAATTCTTTCTTTGACATGTTTATCTACATGTTTAGAAACTTTTCTCAAAATTTTACTATTTTTGGATTTGATTTACTGTGCCTAATTGATTTTACAAAATCGTGTATCACAGCAGATTTTCAGAAACTGTATTTCTATGTTCAAACATTTATTTCTCTCAACTGGGAAATGATTTTTCAGAAATTCTTTCTCTAACATGTTTTTATACATGTCTAAAACCTTCCCTAAAAATTTCATAATTTTTGGAGCTGTTTTACTATTTTTAACCGATTTTATAAAATCGGATATATCTGCTACAGTACCGCCGGTCGACCGAAATTTTCCGCCGGTCGACCGACGAACTCTCTGGATGTCTCCTGAGTTTCTGACCTTGTTCGCGGTCGACCGCGATTTTCATCGGTCAACCGTTGGAGTCCCAACGGCTCTTTTTAGAGCCGTTGCAGATGGTTTTTTGGTCTTTTTGTAAGGGGTTTTGGTCTGAGGTTTTGGAGGCTATAAAAACCCTCTTTGATCTCAGTTTTCAGTGAGCTAAGAAGTTTTTAACAAGGGTTTTAAAAAGGGTTTAAGAGTTTGTTTGAGTTTAGTTTGTGAAGCAAATTTCACAAGAACAAAGAGGAGATCATCCTTTGGTGTTTGGGCATTCAACTCATCTCTCTCTCACTCTTGTCATTTATTGGAGAAGTTTTCTAAACTCAATCTAGCTTTACATTTTATTATTTGATTATCATTTTATTAAGCTAGTGTTTATATTGAGTTTAGTTGATTTTATTTTCTCTATGTTTATACACACAACCATTTGAGCTTATTGTATTTACATTCATAGTATAATTGAGTTGTGGGATTGTGTAACTTAGAGAGTGAGCGTATAATTCGTTCTCATTCATTGTAGAGAACAAACACTTTGTATTGAGCCTAATTGTGAGGATTCACTTGTAATACACTTGTACACCGAGAGAAGTGTGTGGTGAGAGACGGGGTCGAATCCAAGAGGAGTGGCGTCGGTTGACGTGCCTAGGGAGAGGTTGTAACCGAGCACTTGAGGAGGAGGACACGGGCTAGGACCAACACTTAGTGTGTGAGGTGTGATTACATAGTGATTGTATTGTGAGGTGTAAACGTTGTTCGGGTGAACGTAGAAAACCCGGTTGTGATAGTGGAGATCTCCTCGAGGTGAGGAGCGGAGACGTAGGTCAAGTGGTTAGACCGAACTCCGTGATCATATCGTTTTGTTTGTGATTGCATTGGCGTTCTTATTCTTGTTTTCATATCTTATATCGCCTTTGTGTATTGCTCATCATATTACCCTATCACTTGTGTAGATTGTTTATTTTACCCTTGTGTTAGTTCATATATCCTTGCTCATATATTTGTAATATCTCATTGATAGGATATATTCATTTGTTCATATTGCTTATCCTAGCTTACGTATCTTGTTGTATTTTATACTTGCTAGGATAACTTATTAATTAGTTTTAATTGGCATTTAATCGGATTAGATTAGCATAAGACCCTAATCACCCCCCCTCTAGGGTCTAACAATTGGTATCAGAGCTTGGTGCTCTTTGATTTAAGGTCTAATCGCCTTGAGTTAAAGATCCAAGTTAGTTTTTGTGCTAATCTAATTTTGAGCTTTAATTGTATCTTGCTTGCCTTTTATATTATGGATATGCATGGTTTAGGTTATGCCATCAATATTGCTCCTAGATTAAATGTTTTCCCCTATGCTCAATGATGCTTTAGATTCAAAATATTTGTTCAATCTAAAAATATCGATTTATGGGAAATCATTGATTGTGCTTATATTGTGCCCACGTTGGAGAAATCCAAGTGGAGCAAACATGATAAAAAGATGTTTATTATGAACAAGCTTATGTTAGAATTTTTATTAAATGCATTTGATTCATTTATGTCTAACAAGCTTGATTCTTTTGATAGCGCTTATACATTATGGAAATTCATAGAAGCGCATCAAGGAGACTTGGAGGCGATCCGACAAGCTTTGGAGGATCCCGCTTCAAGTTCATATGGAGCTTCATGCACACGTGCACTAGGCGATAGCCCTAGTGAGGTTTGCGAGTTCGAATCTATTAATGATTTACCTAATGATGAACTTGCTTGTGCTAGTGAAAAATTATTACATGCCTTTAACAAATTGCAAAATGATTTCATTAATTTACAAAGCAAGCATGTAGAACTTATATCCGATCATGAGAAGCTAGCTTCCAATTTTGATATCATTTCCAAAGAAAATGTTGCTCTTAAAGAAAGTAATGATATGTTAAAATTGAAAATGAGAAATTATCATCATCCATTTCTAGCTTATCTCATGCTAAGATTGATGCCATGTTAGAAGTAGAGAACATAAAAAATAATACAGCTTCTTTTATAAATAACTATTTATGTTCTACTTCTAAAAATGCATATGTGCCTAAAAATGAAGATGTGAATCTTATGAAAAATAGTATTTCATCTTTAGATTCAACTTTGAAAACATGCATTAATAATCATAAGAAGCTTATGGATATGTGTGCTAAATCAAGATCATCCACTCATTATGCACACATGTATAGCAAAACTTATAAGTGTTCTATTTGCGGCCGTCAAGGTCATTTAGCTAAGTTTTGTTATGATGCACACAAACATAAGAATTCTAATGTTCCTTGTGCATCTCATATAGCTTCTTCATCTTGTACACTTACACATTCACATGCTCATTCTCACAAAGTTCATCATAAGCATGCTAGTGTGTTCAAGTGTGATTATTGTGGTCGTTTTGGTCATTTGGCCAAATATTGCTTTGATTTGAAAAGAAAATCTCATTTGACAAATGCTTCCAATAGACCACATGTTTTTAAATGTGATGTTTGTGGTAGGTTTGGACATCTTGCTAAATTTTGTTTTGATATACAAAAAGCTTCTAAATTGCAATATGTTCCAAATAGACCATTGTTTAAGAATGTTTCTCATTTGCAAAATAATTTTAAAAGAAAATCTTTATTTGCAAATGATTCCCGTGCACGAGCTAATGGTCCACAAAAACAAATGGATCTCTTTCATTGCACAAATTGCAATCGGAAGGGTCATTTGAATGAATATTGTTTTGACCATGTTAGTGCACCATATGTGCCTAAGAGGGTTCATAACCCTAAGGCTTTGAGCTTTAATGATAGGGGTCATGTCCCTAAATCTTTTGGTACCAAGAGTTCTTGGGTACCAAAACAAATTTAAATTTTAAACCAAGAATTTTAGTATTCTTATTTTTCCTTTTTCTTGGTTATTTGAAAATTATGCTTTGAAACTTTTTATGAAAACAAATTTTCTTTGGTCAAATTCTTATGTTTTCATAATTCCTAGTTTTGATTTTGATGAGAGGTTTGTATTTATATAACCCTCCGGATTTATTGGGTGTTTATTCCCAAATCATGTTTACCGGATGCTAAAATGTTCATATGGGTTAATACTAACTCAAGAGCTAGATAGAGTTGCCTCTCTTGATTTTTGAAAATCAATGATGATTTGGTTTTATGATTTAAACTTTGATTTATGATTTCAATTGGTTGATTTGTTTTCATTTGAAAACTTTTTACATGATTCTCATGTTTCTCTTATTTTGATTTCATAAATCTATTTTATATATTGGCTTTTATGATATGAGACAATATGTTCATCTTGATATATTTATATATGTTCTCATTATCTCTTGAATGTGAGTGATTTTTGGCATATTATTTATGCTTGCTCACATGTTTGCCATGATCTTTTATTGCTTATATTTCATATGGCTTTTTGATAGGGGGAGCTATTCCCTATATTTGCTTTGTACTCACCCATGCTTATTGATAGGAGGAGCTTTCGCTCTCTTTATACCTTTGTCCCTTTTTTGATGTTGTCAAAGGGGGAGAAATATTATGAGTATATGTATATATGCATGTGTATTATCTTGTATATGTTCATTTCCTTCATGCATATATTCCTTTTTGTAAATGTTTGTCATCATCAAAAAGGGGGAGATTGTTGGCCTTCTTGTTTTGATGATGTTTAACAAACAATTTATTACTAATGTTGTTTGTCTAGTGTTTGTGCATTCCTATGTTTTGTAGACAAACAACGTGGTTGGAGGATGGATGGAATAGAGCTTCAACGATCATATCCAAAGGAGGTTGGCGGAATGTCGGTGAAGCCTTGCTATTCAAAGTTCAAGATCCAAGTTAAAGCTTCATCCGCAAGATTACCAAGATAGAGCTTCGTTGAAGATCAAGATTG
>NC_033800.1:24220089-24243514 GCF_001876935.1 Asparagus officinalis
TTTTTTTACCAAGAACTTTAGTGCTTTTAGTTTTCTTTTTCTTGGTTTTGTAAATTGTTTTTAAAATCTTTTTGTTATGAAAACAATTTTCCTTTATCAAATCTTTTGTTTTCATGATTATTAGTTTTGATTTTGATGAGAGGTGTGTATTTATATAACCCTCCGGGTTTATTGGGTGTTTATTCCCAAATCATGTTTACCGGATGCTAGAATGATTATATGGGTTGGAACAAGCTTAAAGAGCTTGATATATTGTTGCCTCTCTTAAAATTCTTTTGTCAAAGATTTTGTTTTTAATTGTTGCTTTGAATTCATTATATTTCACTTATATGATGATATTTATGTGTTTGTGCTTATGGATCATCTATTCGTGGTTTATAATGTATTCTATGAGTGGTTTGATCAAGTTCTTCATTGATCAAACATCGTTCTTGGATATAAACTTTGATTTATGATTTCTTTTGATGGATTTGTTTTCGTTTGAAAACTTTTTTTGCATGTTCCTCTTCTTTTGATTTCATAAATCTATTCTTATACATGGTTTTTATAATGAGACACTATCTTTATAATGTCATATCATTATGTGTCCTCATTGTATCTTGTTTATATGTGAGTGGTGTTTAGCATATCTTTTCATTTATGCTTGCTCACATGTTTGCCATGATCTTTCTTTATCTATATTCTATATGGCTTTTTGATAGGGGGAGCAATCCCTATATCTTTTTATATGTTATACTCACCTATGCTTATTGATAGGGGGAGCTTTCGCTCTCTTATTCTTCTTGTTCCCTTTTTGATGTTGTCAAAGGGGGAGAAATATTGTGAGTATACAATTCCTTGTTTATATGCATGTGTATTATCTTGTATATGTTCATTTCCCTTGTTTATATATGCATGTGAATTATACTTTGTATATTCATTTCCTTTCATGCATATATCCTTTTTGTAAATTGTTTGTCATCATCAAAAAGGGGGAGATTGTTGGCCTTCTTGTTTTGATGATGATTTACAAACAATTTATATCTAATATTGTTTGTCTAGTGTTTGTGTTTTATATTTATTCTAGGCAAACAATAAGTTGGAGGATGGATGGAATAGAGCTTCAACGATCATATCCAAAGGAGGTTGGCGGAATGTCGATGAAGCTTTGCTATTCAAAGTTGAAGATCCAAGTTAAAGCTTCATCTGCGAGATTACCTAGAAGAGCTTATTGAAGATCAAGATCTAGCTTGGGTAATTTAGTTTAGGTTTTATATTATGTGTGTTAGATACTCTAAGCTCAATATCATATACACACACGTATTTGGTTTCTAAGCTCAAATATTGTATTCTCAGTTTATAGACTTAACAATCATCATATATATATTTTATCAAGTCTATATAATCATTGTGCAAAGTTTCAAAACATGCATGGTTTTGGGTTTTTATGTTTTGAACACTTTTGCAAAATAATAAAATTTCACAATTGGGAAATGCAAATTGGAAATTCTTTTTGTAACATGTTCAAAATATCATTTGCAAACATTTCTCAAAGTTTCATCAAGTTTGGAATTGATTTGTTATGTTTAAAGGAATTTACAAATTCACGTTTTTGTTCGTGCACATGTTCGTGCATGTTTTACAAAACAGATGAGTTTTTATAAATGAGAAGTGATATTCAAGAAATTCTTTTCTTTGACAAGTTTATCTACATGTTTAGAAACTTTCCTCAAAATTTTACTATTTTTGGAGTTGATTTATTGTGCCTAATTGATTTTACAAAATCGTGTATCACAGCAGATTTTCAGAAACTGTATTTCTATGTTCAAACATTTATTTCTCTCAACTGGGAAATGATTTTTCATAAATTATTTCTCTAACATGTTTTTATACATGTCTAGAACTTTCCCTCAAAAGTTCATAATTTTTGGAGCTGTTTTACTATTTTTAACCGATTTTATAAAATCGGATATACCTGCTACAGTACCGCCGGTCTGAGTTTTGGAGTGGGTATAAATACCCCATTGCTGTCATCTTTCAACAAACAAGAGAATGGTTTTAAAAGATTTTAACAAGGGTTTAAACTTGTTTAGTGTTTGTTTAAGTTTGGTTTAAGAAGCTTTTAAGCAATTGAGGGTTTGAGTTTGTGAATTCAATTTCACAAGAGCAAGTGGAGATCATCCTTGGTGTTTGAGCATTCATTCTTCTCCCTCTCTCTTGTCATCTATAGAGAAGTTTCCTTAAACTCAATTCTAGCATTTTATAAGTTTGTTCTTAATTTCATAAGCTAGATTTCATATTGAGTTTAGTTTAATTGTTTTATTGATACTCTTTGTTCACACACAACCTATTGAGCTTATTGTATTTGCATACATTATATAATTGGGTTGTGGGATAGTGTGACATTGAGTTGAGCCTAATTGAGTTCTCACCTTGTTAGAGAGAACAATCATTTGCTATATTGTGCTTAATTGTTAAATCACTTTGTAATACTCTTGTACACCGAGTGAGGAGTGTGTGGTGAGAGTCGGGGATCGTCCCAAGAGGAGTGGCGTCGGTTGACGTGCCTAGGGAGAGGTTGTAACCGAGCACTTGAGGGAGACACGGCTAGGTCCAACACTTAGTGGGTGTAGAGTGTGATTGCAAGAGTGTGAGTTGTAGAGTTTTCGGTTAGCTAGAAAACCGAGTGTGTAGAAGAAGTTTCGACTTCCAAACCGGATTGTGTTAGTGGATTTCTCCCCGGGAGTGGGGAGCGGAGACGTAGGACGGAAGGTCCAAACTCCGTGATCATATTGTTTGTTTGTGATTGCATTGGCGCACTTACCTTTATGTTCATATCTTATATCGCCTTTGTACATTGCTTGTTGATTATATTGCCCACTATCTAGTTTAGATTGTTTACCCTTGAGTTTATATATCCTTGCTCATATACTTGTAATATCTCATTGATAGGATATATTCATTTGTTCATATTGTTTATCCTAGCTTACATATCTTGTTGTGTTTCATACTTGCTAGGATAACTTGTTAATAAGTTTTAATTGGCATTTAATCGGATTAGATTAGCATAATACCCTAATCACCCCCCCTCTAGGGTCTAACAAGGAGCAATCCAAACCCTGTGGCAAATAATTCTAAAGGATAAAATTCATGAGTTCATTAGCTATAACCCATGATAATTGGATATTTTTTGTTGTTTAAACCCGTTGGTAATAATTTCGTAGAGATTAAAATTCACAATTTCATTTGCAACCCGTGATTATTGGCTATTTTTAATCATATTGATCCATTGGCAAATAATTTCGCCAAGCTCAAAATTCTTGACATCATGAGCTATAATCTATGATATTTGGCCATTTTAATTGTTATGATCTGTTAGCGAAAAAATTTGTAGAAACCAAAATTCATGATTTCATGAGCTGTAACTAACTGCTAAGTAATTTTATGGAGACTAAAATTTTATAATTTATGAGTTATAACTCATGATATTTCTAATGGTTAGTTGTTTCACTCATTAACAAATAACTTCGTGGAGGTCATTCAAAATTTCTTGAGTTGTTATCTATGATTTTTTGGCTAGTTTTAGTCATTTTAATCTATTAGTAAATGATATCGTGGAGGACAAAATTAGGCTTCATAAGCTATAACACACGATTTTGATCATATTTAGTCGTTTCGACCCATTGGTAAATAATCTCGCGGAGGCTAAAATTCATAATTTTCTTGGCTATAACCCACGATTTTTAGCTAATTTTAGTCATTTCGACCTATTGTTAAATAATTTAACGTAAGAAAAAAACTTGCACTTTAATAACCTTAACAGATGATTTTTGGCAATTTTTAGTTATTTCAACCAATTGGTAAATATATTTATGGAGGCCAAAATTCATAATTTCATGAGTTATAACCTACGAGTTTTTGCCATTTTTAGTCCTTTTTAACCCATTACCAAAAATTTCTTAAAGGCCAAAATTAATGATTTTATGCGCTATAATACACAATGATTAGCTATAATGTGACGCCCCTGGGTTCACACAAAGCTGCAGTCTAAGGTGAAACCAAGAATGTCAAACCTACCATGCATCACATCGTGCAATAACATGTTTTACCATCATAATTGTATCTCTCTAGTAGAGTCAACAACAGGTGTAGGTACAAAAGCAAGTAAAAGATAATACAAGAGTCAACTGATGAAATAATAGAGATCAAATTAGTATTTCATCATCTAACATACTGAAGTACAAGTCAATGTCTGAAATAAATAAACTGGAACTTCTCAACAAGTCTCAAATATAAATGTCTGAATAAAAGGAAATAAGGCACACAGCCTTTACAACTTCTAGAATAAACTCTCAAATATCTAACAAAAGTCTATAGTGGAGTTCAAAAGAAAAATATAACTATAATAAAAGGCTGAAGCTAAAGTGCGTCGCCATCAACCTGCGAGCAACATCACAACCAACCCCAAGGGAAAGGGCTCGTTGTATATAGAAAATACATTTATAATATATATATATAATCACTAATCCTATTTAGGTAATTACAACATGAGCATAAGTACGTCGAGCGAAATAATCCAAATAAGAAAACCCTCATGTATATACCATGTAGCTCAAATTGTAAATACCTATGTATAAGAGAATTTTAGTATTTAGGAAATTACAACACGAGCATAGGTACGTCGAGCGAAATAATCCAAACAAGGAAACCCTCATGTATATACCATGTATCTCAAATTGTAAATCTCTAAATACCAAACCCAAAATCTAATACATGAATAATAATAAAAGAAGACAACATCATCTCAGAACTTAAATACCAGGTCATTTCACAACCCATATAAGTGTCATGTCCAGCCTATGCAAGTATAGGTGTCAATTTCAAGGTCTAAACTAATGTGTGACGTCCCTGAGTTCACACAAGGCTGCAGTCCGAGGTAAAACCAGGAATGTCAAACCTGCCATGCACCACACCGTGCAATAACATGTTTCACCATCACAATTACTATCTCTCTAGTGGAATCAACAACAGGTGTAGGTACAAAGCAAGTAAAAGGTTTTTCAACAAATACTTGATGAAATGATAGAACATCTAATTAACACATCTCATCAACCAAATAAACTGGAATACATAGTCAAAGTCTAAAATGAATAACAACAATCTGGAGATCTCAACATGTCTCAAAGTACATAATATCTGATACAGGAAATAAGGCACACAACCTTTACAACTCTAGAACATAAACCTCTCAAGTCTAAAAATGTCTCAAGTGGAGTACAAATTAAAATACATCTAATAAGAGGATAAATAGGCACTAATAAGGGTCGCCCTCAACCTGCGACTCTCCGGGCTCCTGGCTCATTACCTAAAAGGGGGAGGGACAACGAGCGTCAAAGCGCTAGCGAGCAACATCACAACCAAACCCCAAGGGATAGGGCTTGTTGTATATGAAAATACAGTTAATACATAATAATATAAAATCATTTATCCTAACAACAATGGGTTTTGGTATTTAGGAAATTACAGCACGAGCATAGGTACGTCGAGCGAAATAATCCAAACAAGGAAACCCTCATGTATATACCTTGTTTCTCCAATTGTAAATCCCTAAATACTAAACCCAAGGTCTAATACAAGAAACAATAAACAAAACAAATACAAACCCATCTCTACCGATAAATGTAATCATGACAAGGCCACCATAAGTGTCATGTCCGAAAACGATTAAGTGTCCAACACATAGACTATATAGATTAAATGTCCATCACATGGACTACATAAAGTAAACGTCCAACTCATGGACTGAAAGTAACGAGTGTCCAACGCATGGATCGAATATAACCAATGGCCAACGTATGGACTGAATATAGCCAATGTCCAACACATGGACTGAATATAACCAATGTCCAACGCATGCACTGAATATAACCATTGTCCAACGCATGGACTGAACATAACCATTGTCCAACGCATGGACTGAATATAACCATTGTCCAACGCATGGACTGAATATAACCATTGTCCAACGCATGGACTGAATATAACCAATATCCAACACATGGACTGAATAGTAATGTATGTCCAACACGAGGACTAAATAGTAATGCATGTCCAACACGAGAACTGAGTAAAAATGAATGTCCAGCACGAGGACTAAATGAAATGAGTGTCCAACACGAGGACTAAATAGTAATGCATGTCCAACACGAGGACTGAGTAAAATGAATGTCCAGCATGAGGACTAAATGAAATGAGTACCCAACACGAGGAGTAAATAGAAATGCGTGATCACTTCAATTTAATACCCGATAAACAAGGTAACTTCTCATATTCAAAACAATAAACAGTACACTCGAACATATGAACACAGTCTATATATATATATATAGCAGGTGATTTAACAGAAACACAAATAAGACAAGAAAGACTTCGATGAGTCGACTCGTGCTCAGTTATGAGTCGACTCATGTCTCATGGGTCGACTCATGATCTGTTACGAGTCGACTCAGCAGAAAACATATGATAATAGGAAATGACTTCGTGAGTCGACTCATGGTTAGTTATGAGTCGACTCATGACTTATGGGTCGACTCGTATTCTGATGAGTTGACTCAGCAGATGCTTATGGCAACGTGACTAGGCTTCGTGAGTCGACTCATGACAGTCATGGGTCAACTCAACCTGATGAGTCGACTCATGATGAGTCGTGAGTCGACTCACGGGCTGAAAACAGCATATATCACAACTGCAACTCGTTCATCTCGATCCATACTTCCACTATACTGATCTACACCTCCCTAACTATCAATTCTAAACTATGAGGCAGTGAAAAATTCATACATAGCATGAGAAACGATTACTTGCATGTTAAACCTAACATTTAACCCCTAAACATGAAAGAGAGCATTTAATCAAAATAAAACTCATATTTTCATTTCTTTAAATAAATTCCCAGATCTAGGTTTTCATCCAAAACTTGGTGGGAGTTTAAAAATCTGAAACACATGATCTTTAGCATTTACACTAATAAGAACATCATTTTATATTTGAAAATATGTCTTAGGCTCAATAAAACTCATGAAAAACGTTTATAAATTCATAAAAAACATGGGAGAGAGATTGGGTGAGATGTTACTAGCCTCAGATGTGATGAAGAATGATCCCCTTCGCTAAAATCCAAAAGAAACTGCTAAAAAATCCTTTGAAACGTCCCAAAATCACCAAGAACACCTAAGGTTTGAGAGAGAAGAGAGGGGGACTAGGGTTTCTGGGGAGAACTGATGAAATGAAGTGTTTTCGGGTAGAGGAGCATATATATAAACAGTTAAACCCGACCCGATAACCCAAACTGACCCGAACCGCAAAACTGGAAAACCCTCGATGAGTCGACTCACGGTCAGTCGTGAGCCGACTCGTGTGACGCCCCTAGGTTCACACAAGGCTGCAGTCCAAGGTGAAACCAAGAATGTCAAACCTGTCATGCACCACACCGTGCAATAACATGTTTCACCATCATAATTAGCATCTATCTAGTAGAGTCAACAATAGGTGTAAGTACAAAAGCAAGTAAAAGATAATACAAGAAATAACTGATGAAGTGATAGTGATCACATTAATATCTCATCATCCAACATACAGAAATACATAGTCAATGTTTGAATAGATAACTGGAATACTCAACAAGTCTCAAGTACAAATATCTGACAAGAGGAAATAAGGCACACAGCCTTTACAACTTCTAGAATAAGACTCTCAAATGTCTAAACAAAGTCTACTGTGGAACTCCAAAAGAAAATATAACTAAGTAGACAGCTGAAGCTAAAATGCATCGCCATCAACCTGCGACTCTCCGGGCTCCTGGCTCGTTACCTGAAAGGGGGGAGGGACAACGAGGGTCAAAGCGCTAGCGAGCAACATCACAACCAATCCCAAGGGAATAGGGCTCGTTGTATAAGAAAATACAGATAATACATAATAGATCTAAAATCATTGATCTTACTAAAGAGGATTTTAGTATTTAGGAATTTACAACACGAGCATAGGTATGTCGAGCGAAATAATCCAAACAAGGAAACCCTCATGTATATACCTTGTATCTCAAATTGTAAATCCCTAAACACCAAACCCGAGGTTCTAGTACAGGAACAATAATAAAAGAAATACAACTAATCTCAGAGCATAAATACAGTGCCATGTCATAGCCTACATGAGTATCATGTCATTACTTACATGAATATCATGTCATAATCTACATAAGTGTCATGTCATAAACTCCTATGAGAAAGTCATATACAGGGTTAAGAAATATGTCCGATATAGGAACTAGATACTGTGGTTTCCAAACACATAGAATAAGTGGCAAATGTCCAACACGAGGATAAAAATAGATTATAGTCCAACACGAGGACTTCTATGGATTATAGTCCAACACGAGGACTGTGTAACTGTGAAAAGTATATGCAGACTGATATACATATTCTAAACTCACACGCGTCTCGGTGTACATAACAAAACTTGTGTCAAAAGTCAACCCACATGTACAGATAAATCATTAGCATGGTGAACTAGTGTCAGGTCATCGAGGCAACCCCGAAAAGCAACTCAAACAGATTAAGAATCTGTAAAACATCTCATCAGTCGACTGATGTGTCGACTCGACTCATATGTCGACCGATAAGCTCAGGCAGCACAGCCTCAGCTCACCAGTCGACCGATCTGTCGACTGCGGAGCTGGGAAAACCAAATCAACCCATCAGTCGACTGATCAGTCGACTGATCAGTCGACCGATGAACTACAGAAATTCTGCACAGGTTGTTTCTCACCCCAAAAGTTGATCTAAACGCATCCCCATCAATCCCAAAAATACTGATATTAACATGTATGAACTAAACTGAAACGAAAATTTCATGTATAATTACATAAACAAAACCCTAATCATGTGCATTCATGTCTTAAAACATTTTTAAAACCAAACTCATGTTAAATCTCTTATAAAAACATTTCAGATCTAGATTTTCAATTCACAAAACGTTGGTGAGTTTTTTAACATTCTAAATTCACATATTTTCCCACTATATGCTATAAAAATCAATCCTTTGTACAAAAATTACATTTTTGGCTCATCAAAACTCATAAAAACCCTTTGAAAACGTTTAGGAAAATAGGACAAAACTAGGGTTTGAGATAGAGGAAAATCCTCCAAGTTCTTCCCCAAATCACCAAGAACAAAACTAGGGTTTGAGATAGAGGAGAGAGGGCTAGGGTTTTCTCAGATCTGAAGATGAGAGGGGTGAATTCGGGTGAAAAAGAATATATATGAACAGCTAAACCCGACCCAAACCCGAACCAAAACAAAATAGACCCGGAACCTGAAAAACTAGAAATCAGCGTATCAGTCGACTGATCGGTCGACTGATACAATCAGTCGACTGATCTGGCAAATTCTAGTTTTTGTGCATGTTTTGCTTATTTGAAAAACCATCGCACAAAGCTCTACACCCAAACTTTCATATCATCTCAAATAACTTATTATCATGTACATCAATGACCTCAAGCTATTTATCATAAAAGAATTATTTATTTACTAATAATTCACATATATTCATATAAAAATTACGGGGTTCTACAACTCATGACTCATAGGTCGACTCATAAACTTTCATGAGTCGACTCAGCAGAAACTTATGATAACAGAACTAGACTTCGTGAGTCGACTCATGACAGTCATGGGTCGACTCAACCTGATGAGTCGACTCATGGTCAGTTATGAGTCGACTCATGAGCTGAAAAATCTGGATTCTTGAATTTGCAAAACTCAACTCCATAACTGATGCATATATACATTCTCATAAGCTCAAAACGCTGGTTTTCATGCACAACCATGCTATGAAGATATTTATCATAAATAAATATTATTATTCACTAATAATCACATATATAAATTATCAAAATTTACGGGGTCTTACAGTTATAACCCAAGAGTTTTGGTTATTTTTAGTCATTTTGATCGGTTGGCAAATAATCTCCCGGAGGTCAAAATCCAGGATCTCATGGACTATAACCCATGATTTTTGGCTAGCTTTAGTCATTTCGACCTGCTGGTATACAATTATGTAGATGCCAAAATTAATAATTTCGTGTGCTATAATTCACGATTATTGGCCATTATTAGTGGTTTCGACCATGTAAGCAATAAAAATTACCTTTAATCCCTATCAGAGAAGTTCAGAACAACACTGCTAAAACCTCGCCCGAAATAGCTGAAAAGGGGAAAATACTGGTATCTCTCACACTGGAAGGAATTTGGCAAAACGGACAGGAGCAAACCGAACCTTGTGGCAAATAATTCCTAAAGGATAAAATTCACGAGTTCATTAGCTATAACCCATGATAATTGGCCATTTTTTGTTATTTAAACCCGTTGGTAATAATTTCACAGAGATCAAAATTCACAATTTCATATGAAACCAGTGATTATTGGCTATTTTTAATCATTTTGATCCATTGGCAAATAATTTCGCCAAGCTCAAAATTCTTGACATCATGAGCTATAATCTATAATATATGGCCATTTTAATTGTTATGATCTGTTAGCGAATAATTTTGTAGAGACCAAAATTCATGATTTTATGAGCTGTAACCAACTGCTAAGTAATTTTATGGAGACTAAAATTTCATAATTTATGAGTTATAACTCATGATTTTTCTAATGGTTAGTTTTTTCACTCATTAACAAATAACTTTGTGGAGGTCATTCAAAATTTCTTGATTTGTTATCTATGATTTTTTTGGCTAATTTTAGTCATTTTAATCTATTAGTAAATGATATCATGGAGGACAAAATTAGGCTTCATAAGCTATAACACACGATTTTTTATCATATTTAGTCGTTTCGATCCATTGGTAAATAATCTCGTGGAGGCTAAAATTCACAATTTTCTTGGCTACAACCCACGATTTTTAGCCAATTTTAGTCATTCCAACCTATTATTAAATAATTTAACGTAAGCAAAAACTTACACTTTCATAACCTTAACAGATGATTTTTGGCAATTTTTAGTTATTTCGACCAATTGGTAAATAATTTTATGGAGGCTAAAATTCACAATTTCATGAGTTATATAACCTACGAGTTTTAGCCATTTTTAGCCCTTTTTAACCCATTAGCAAAAAATTTCTTAAAGGCCTAAATTGATGATTTTGTGGGCTATAATACACAATGATGAGCTATAACTCATGATTTTTCTATTTTTTTAGTCGTCTCCACTCATTGACAAATAATTTTCCGAAGGCTAAATTTCACGATTTTATGGGCTATAACCCACGCTTTTTGGCCAATTTTAGTTGTTTTCACTCATTGGTTTGCGGAGGATAAAATTAACACTTTTATGAGCAATAATGTATGATTTTAAGACATTTTAGCCATTCCTATCTATTGGTAAATAATTTAGTAGAGGCCAAAATTCACGAGTTCATGAGCTTACGAGTTTTAGCCATTTTTAATCGTTTTGTTAGAAGTATATGTAAACTATTAGTGATAAATAGTTCTATTTGTGGTAAATGACTTGAGGTCATGGATATACTTGGTAACAAGTTTCTAGACATGTATTAGTGTGGTTTCATAGAGTTCGTGCATTGGTTTTGACTGAATAACAAAACATGCACGAATCTGGAAATAATGTCTGCTCAGTCGACTTATGAGTCGACTCATGAGTCGACTAATGAGTCTACTAATGAGTCGACCTATGAGTCGACTGACGGGCTGATTTTAGGTTTTTTTTAGTTTGCGGGTCTGTTCGGTTTTGTATCAGGTCTGACCGCTCATATATGATATCTCCTACACGAGAACACCTTCAGAACTCAAAACCCTAGCCCCCATCTCTCTCTCTCTCTCAAACCCTAGCTCAGATTTTTGACGTTTTGGAGGAGTTCTCGAAGGAGTTTGCACGGGATTTCGTGCAGTGCAGCGGAGGAGATCGTGCTTTGGCAGATCCAGGAGTTTGTGCATCATATCAGAGGCGAGTAGCATCTCGCCAAACCCTACACCCACTGTTTGTATATCTTATTGAGTTTTCTTTTGGATTTATTGAGCCTAAATCAATATTTTGCGTATAAAAGTATATCTCTATAGTATTTGATGCGAGAAATCAATTGTTTTAATTAATAAAAGTTCACCAACGTTTTGTAACCTAGATCCAGATCTGGAATTCATTTTAAACATGGTTTCTTGTGATTTATTGTTTTCAAAACGTTTTTAAACATGAGTGAATATGTTTAGGGTTTTAATGCAAGATAATCATGCAAATATTTCATTTTAGTTTAATACATATGTGTAAGAATCGTGTTTACATTGCTAAGACTGATGAAGATGATCTTTAGGTTAGAATTTTTTTATAAATAATTATGTATACAGAAAACAGGGGATTTCCTGCTCAGTCGACCAATCAGTTGACTTATCAGTCGACTCATGAGTCGACTGATAGATCGACCAATGAGTCGACTGACGAGAAATTTCCAGCAACCATTTTTTTGTTTTTCTATTCTGTCTGGTCGATCGATAAGTTGACTAATAATCCCAGTCGACTCATGAGTCGACTGACGAGAAAATTTTCCAGTTTTCCTTGGTTTGGATCTATTTGGTTTGGTTTGGTCTGTTTCAGTTCAACTGAAACTACTTATGTATGTTTACTGTTATTGCATGCTCTTATGTGAATGAGGAGTCATCTCGAATATATGGCATTCGACATTTTAGATTTTATTTCGCATCTCTTCATGTGAGATGTCATGCTGACACCACTTTAGGTTTACACACCGAGTCACGTGTGAGATTAGTGAATATGCACCTATCCATATTTTTCATCTAGTTCATGTGTTAGGCAATTTATGATGTGTAGTCTATGTGTTGGACATTTATCACATTCAGTCCATGTGTTGGACAGTTTTCATATGCAGTCTATGTGTTGGACACCCTTTATATCAGTTTAGACCTTGAGAGTTTACACTAACACTTACATAGGCTGGATACGACATTTATACGAGTTGTGACACGACATCGTAATTAAGTCTGAGATGAGTTTGCCTTCTTTTATTAATGTTTCTTGTATTAGATTTTGGGTTTGGTATTTAGGGATGTACAATATGAGCTACATGGTATATACATGAGGGTTTCCTTGTTTGGATTATTTCGCTCGACGTACCTATGCTCGTGTTGTAACTTCCTAAATACTAAAATCCTCTTATACATAGGTACTTACAATCTGAGCTACATGGTATATACATAAGGGTTTCCTTGTTTGGATTATTTTGCTCGACGTACTTATGCTCACATTGTAATTACCTAAATAGGATTTGTGATTTTATATATATGTTATAACTGTATTTTCTGTATACAATGAGCCCTTTCCTTTGGGGTTGGTTGTGATGTTGCTCGCTAGCGCTTTGACGCTCGTTGTCCCTCCCCCTTTCAGGTAACGAGCCCGGAGCCCGGAGAGTCGCAAGTTGATGGCGAGGCACTTTAGCTTCAGCTATTCTATTATAGTTATATTTTACTTTTGAGCTCCACTGTAGGATTTGTTTAGACATTTTGAGAGTTTATTCTAGAAGTTGTAAAGGTTGTGTGCCTTATTTCCTTTTATTTAGACATTTGTATTTGAGACTTGTTAAGAAGTTCCAGTTTATTCACTTTAAACATTGACTTGTACTTTTGTAAAACCCCGAAAATTTAAATATTTTATGATAAATAATAATAAATATGTTATATATTTATAAATAATATATTATGATGTTTGAGTATGCTAGGAATTGATTTGAGATCAATTCAATGTATATATGTATATATATAAGAGCTAATGCACATTTCATGCTCGATGTATAAATCTGAAAATCTATGACTAGTTAAGCGTTTATGTGTTTTACATATCGTTTCAGTTAGAATTTGGAAAAACTCAAAAGATCAAAGTTTTAGGTCTATTCAACAGCTTTCCAACGAATCTTAGATCACCTCATTCCGAGGTCGTATCAGAAAGTTATGGCTATTATACCGAACCTCAATCTGTGTGCAGACTGTCAGACGGTCGACCGCAGTGGGCTCGGTGGTCGACCGTTGGGCGTGCAGACGCCAGTTTTAGTTCTGTTTCGGGTTGGGTTTTGTTTATACCAAACCCGGTTGTTAACCTAGGTATATATACTCATTTTGAAGCTCTCAGAACCCTCTTTTGAACCCTAATAGCCTCAGCCTCCTCCTCTCTCTCCTCTCTAAACCCTAGCTCGGATTTTGGCGCTTTTGGGGCGTTTCGAAGGATTTTCGGTGGGGTTTCGCGGTTCAGATTGAATGAGGATCATATTCTAGGGATTTGTCAGCACCTGAGGCGAGTAACATCTCACCCAATCCCTCACCCATATTTTTACGAATTTTTATAATGATTTTCATGAGTTTTGATGAGCCTAAAAGGTATTTTTGTATAAAGATGGATTCTCTATAATGTGGATTGCAAGAATCAAATGTTTCAGTTTATAAAAGCTCGCCAATGTTTTGTTTAGTGAAGATCTAGATCTGAAATTTCTTAAACAAGAGTTAAATCACGATTTACTGTTTTCAAAACGTTTTTAACATATTTCATATGTGTTTAGAGTGTTGGGGATGTAGTTTACATGTTTAAATTTCGTTATTTTCTTCCATATGACATATTAGAAATGTTAGATTTTTGTTAACATAGAAATCATCAAGTTTGCATTTGTTTCGAAGCTGACAGAAATCCTAACTGGGCTTCTGTCTGCTTCGCGGTTGACCGCGGTGGACGCGGCGGTCAACCGCTGGATGCGTAGAAGGACAGAGTCTGTCTGCCCTTTGCGCGGTCGACCGCGGTGTGCTCGGTGGTCGACCGCGGAGTGTTTTGGCTGAGCAATAAGTTTCTGCTCTGCGCGCGGTCGACCAGAGTGGCCTCTGCGGTCGAGTGGCCTCCGCGGTCGACCGCCGCACAGTTTTGGTGCACTATTGGTTTTATTGTTTTGTTCGTGCTTTCGAGGGATTTGTCTCGATTATCTGATACTAGGTTTCAGATTTACTATATATCTATGCATGATAGATGACCGAGGACACCGATTTAGAATCGCACACCGAGACACGTGTGAAATTTGTATAAGTATATCTTTTCACATATCTCATCGATGGACTATAATCCATTGAAGTCCTCGTGTTGGACTATAATCCATTGAAGTCCTCGTGTTAGACTATAATCTATTTCAGTTCTCGTGGTGGACATTTACATATTAGACCATGTGTTGGACAATTGTTAAGCTATGAGTATGACACTTATCTGAATCAGGACATGACATGATTACATAAGATTTGGACATGATAGCTACCTAGGCTGGACACGACACTTATGTGATATTGACCTTTGACATTTATATGGTTTTGGCGTACATTTACATATTAGACCATGTGTTGGACAATTGTTAAGCTATGAGTATGACACTTATCTGAATCAGGACATGACATGATTACATAAGATTTGGACATGATAGCTACCTAGGCTGGACACGACACTTATGTGATATTGACCTTTGACATTTATATGGTTTTGGCGTGACTTTTGATTAAGTATTGAGATAGGCTGTTTCTTTTAGTTTATTATTCATGTATTAGACTTCGGGTTTGGTAATTAAGGATTTACAATTTGAGATACAAGATATATACATGAGGGTTTCCTTGTATAGATTATTTCGCTCGACGTACCTATGCTCGTGTTGTAATTTCCTAAATACTAAAACCCATTATTTGCTAGAATCAATGATTTTTAATTATTATGTAATTAACTGTATTTTCTGTATACAACGAGCCCTTTTCCTTGGGGTTGGTTGTGATGTTGCTCGCTAGCGCTTTGACGCTCGTTGTCCCTCCCCCTTTCAGGTAACGAGCCAAGATCCCGGAGAGTCGCAGGTTGATGGCGATGCACTTTAGCTTCAACTATCTATTTAGTTATATGTTCTTTTGAGCTCCACTGTAGATTTTTGTTTAGACATTTGAGAGTTTTATTTTAGAAGTTGTAAAGGATGTGTGCCTTATTTCCTCTTGTCAGACATTTTGTATTTGAGACTTGTTGAGAACTCAAGTTTATTTATTTTAGACATTCACTTGTATTTTAGTATATTAGATGATGAAATATTAATTTGATCTCTATTATTTCATCAGTTGTTTCTTGTATTATCTTTTACTTGCTTTTGTACCTACACCTGTTATTGACTCTACTAGAGAGATAGTAATTATGATGGTGAAACATTTTATTGCACGGTGTGGTGCATGGCAGGTTTGACATTCCTGGTTTTACCTTAGACTGCAGCCTTGTGTGAACCCAGGGGCGTCACAACTTTAGTATGTTAGATGATGAAGTATTAATTTGATCTCTGATATTTCATCAGTTGACTATTGTATTATCTTTTACTTGCTTTTGTATCCTGTCAGTCAACTCATTAGTCGACTGATGAGGTGTTTTACAGATTTTTGATCTGTTTGAGTTGCTTTTCAGGGTCGCCTCGATTATCTAACACTAGTTTACAATGTTAGTGATTTATCTGTACATGTGAGTTGACTTTTGACACAAGTACCGATCCGCACACCGAGGCACGTGTGACATGAGTCTATGTGTATCGTTTGTGCATATATGTATTATCGACACTTACACTTTGCATAATTTATATTTAGTCCTCGTGTTGGACATACATTTTACTCAGTCCCCGTGTTAGACATGCATTACCTTTCAGTCCTCGTGTTGGACATCCATTTCATTCGGTCCATGTGTTGGACATTTGGTTATATTTAGTCCATGCGTTGGACATTGGTTACATTTAGTCCATGCGTTGGACATTGGTTATATTCAGTCCATGTGTTGGACATCGGTTATATTCAGTCCATGCGTTGGACATTGGTTATATTCAGTCCATGCGTTGGACACTCGTTACTTTCAGTCCATGTGTTGGACGTTTACTTCATGCAGTCTATGTGTTGGACATTTAATCTATATAGTCTATGTGTTGGACACTTAATCGTTTTTCTCACATGACACTCATGTGAGTTCAACATGACACTATGATTGGAAGTAGAGATGGGTTTTGTATTCTTTTAAGTTATTTGTTCTTGCATTAGATTTTTGATTTGGTATTTAGGGATTTACAATCTGAGTTACATGGTATATACATGAGGGTTTCCTTGTTTGGATTATTTCGCTCGACGTACCTATGCTCGTGTTGTAACTTCCTAAATGCTAAAATCCTCTCATACTTAGGTATTTACAATCTGAGCTACATGGTATATACATGAGGGTTTCCTTGTTTGGATTATTTCACTCGACGTACTTATGCTCACGTTTTCAAGTAACGAGCTCAGAGCCCAGAGAGTCGCAGGTTGATGGCGTCGCACTTTAGCTTTAGCCGTTTATTATAGTTATATTTTTCTTTTGAACTCCAATGTAGAACTTTGTTAGATATTTGAGAGTTTATTCTAGAAGTTGTAAAGGCTGTGTGCCTTGTTTCCTTTTATTCAGACATTTGTATTTGAGATTTGTTGAGAAGTTCCAGTTTATCCATTTCAGACATTGACTTGTCCTTTAGTATGTTAGATGATGAAGTATTAATTTGATCTCTATTATTTAATCAGTTGACTCTTGTATTATCTTTTACTTGCTTTTGTACCTATACCTGTTGTTTGACTCTACTAGAGAGATAGTAATTATGATGGTGAAACATGTTATTATACGGTGTGGTGCATGGCAGGTTTGACATTCTTGGTTTCACCTTGGACTGCAGCCTTGTGTGAACCCAGGGGCGTCACAACCTACACCCGTTATTTGACTCTACTAGAGAGAGTAATTATGATGGTGAAACATGTTATTGCACGGTGTGGTGCATGGCAGGTTTGACATTCTTGGTTTCACCTTGGACTGTAGCCTTGTGTGAACCCAGGGGCGTCACATTTATTGTTTATCATTTTGAGTACGAGGAGCCGCCTCGTTTATCGGGTATTAAATTTCAGTATTGATGATTTCATCTACACATGTAAGATGACACATTTGTCACAAGCTTAGATCTATACATCGAGACACGTGCAAGAATAGAATATGTATATCTTTAACATTAGCATTCTATATTTTATATACACAGTCCTCGTGTTTGACTATAATCCATTGAAGTCCTCGTGTTGGACTATAATCCATTTCATTCCTCGTGTTGGACATTCACAAATCAATCCATATGTTGGATATTGGTTAGACCACGAGTATGACACTTAGCTGAATCAGGACATGACATGATTATATGAAGTTGAGACATGATAGCTACTTAGACTGGACATGACACTTATGTGGTTCCTGTAAAACCCCGTATTTTGTTAGAAATATATGTGAATTATTAGTGATAAATAATTCTATTTGTCGTAAATGACTTGAGGTCATGGAGATACTTGGTAACAAGTTATTAGGCATGTATGATTGTGGTTTCATAGAATTTCGTGCATTGGTTTTTGCTAAATAACAAAACATGCACGAATCTGGAAATTTATATCTGCTCAGTCGACTTATGAGTCGACTCATGAGTCGACTAATGAGTCAACTGATGAGTCGACTGACGGGCTGACTTCATGTTTTTTTTTTTTTTGCGGGTTTGGTTTGGTTTGTTTCGGGTTTGACCGCTTACATAAAAACTCTCCTATCCGAAACCAACCCCATAACTCATCAGACCCCAGAGAAAACCCTAGCCCCCTCTATCCTCTCAAACCCTAGCTCGTTTGGTGAAATTTTAGGGAATTTTCGGAGGATTTCATCGGGTTTTGGCGAGGTGCAGCGAAGGGGATCTTTCTCTCTCGGATTCAAGGGTTGTTCTAGCATATCAGAGGTGAGTAACATCTTGCCCAGCCCTCACCCACTGTTTGTATAGTTTCTATGATTTTTTATTTTGGATTTTTGAGCCTAAAACGTATTTTTGTGCATAAAAATAGATACTTTACATTCTAAGCTGCAAGATCTATATTTTTCAGTTAGTAAAAAGCTCACCAACGTTTTTGTAATATAGATCCAGATCTGGAATTAGTCTTAAATATGGGTTTCATGTGATTTAATGGTTTCAACACGTTTTTAAACATGAAAATATATGTTTAGGGTTTTAATGTAAGATACTACATGCAAATCTTTCATTTTTTGTTGATATACATGTGTTAGAATCGAATATTAATGCTGGACATGATCAAGAGAACTTTAGTTTTATCAATTTTTGTAGATAATCATCGTAAGCAGAAAACTGGGAATTTTCTGCTCAGTCGACCAATGAGTCGACTTATGAGTCGACTTATGAGTCGACTAATGAGTCGACTGACGGGAAAATTTTTAGTTTTGTGTTTTGTCTGGTCGACCAATGAGTCGACCAATCCTAGTCAACACATGAGTCGACTGATGAGGTGTTTTACAGATTCTTGATATGTTTGAGTTGCTTTTCGGGGTTGCCTCGATTATCTGATACTAGTTTACAATGTTAGTGATTTATCTGTACATGTGAGTTGACTTTTGACACAAGTACTAATCCGCACACCGAGACACGTGTGACATGAGTCTATGTGTATCTTTTGTGTATATATATCATCAACACTTACACTTTGTATAATTTATATCTCAGTCCTCGTGTTGGACATGCATTACCTTTCAGTCCTCGTGTTGGATATTTGTTTCATTCGGTCAATGTGTTGGACATTGGTTATATTTAGTCCATGCGTTGGACATTGGTTATATTCAGTCCATGCATTGGACATTGGTTATATTTAGTCCATGCGTTGGACATTGGTTATATTCAGTCTATGCGTTGGATATTGGTTATATCCAGTCCATGCGTTGGACATTGGTTATATTCAGTCCATGTGTTGGACATTGGTTATATTCAGTCCATGCGTTGGACACTTGTTACTTTCAGTCCTCGTGTTGGACTATAATCCATTTCAGTCCTCGTGTTGGATATTTACCTTTTTGTCCATGTGTTGGACATCAGTTTAGACCTTGAGTTGACACTTATACTTGTATAGACTAGACATGACACTTATATGAGTTGTGACATGACACCGTACTTAAGTCTGAGATGAGTTTGCCTTCTTTTATTAATGTTATTGTATTAGATTTTGGATTTGGTATTTAGGGATGTACAATTTGAGATACAAGGTATATACATGAGGGTTTCCTTGTTTGGTTTATTTCGCTCGACGTACCTATGCTCGTGTTGTAACTTCCTAAATGCTAAAATCCTCTCATACTTAGGTATTTACACCCTGTTCCCTTGGGGTTGGTTTTGATGTTACTTGCTAGCGCTTTGACGCTCGTTGTCCCTCCCCCTTTCAAGTAACGAGCCAGGAGCCCGGAGAGTCGCAGGTTGATGGCGTCTCACTTTAGCTTCAGCCATTTATTATAGTTATATTTTTCTTTTGAACTCCACTGTAGAACTTTGTTAGACATTTGAGAGTTTATCCTAGAAGTTGTAAAGGTTATGTGCCTTGTTTCCTTTTATTCAGATATTTGTATTTGAGATTTGTTGAGAAGTTCCAGTTTATCCATTTCAGACATTGACTTGTACTTTAGTATGTTAGATGATGAAATATTTATTTGATCTCTATTATTTTATCAGTTGACTCTTGTATTATCTTTTACTTATTTTTGTACCTACACCTGTTATTGACTCTACTAGAGAGATAGTAATTATGATGGTGAAATATGTTACTGCACGGTGTGGTGCATGGCAGGTTTGACATTCTTGGTTTCACCTTGGACTGCAGCCTTGTGTAAACCTAGGGGTGTCATAGTTCCGACATGACATTTGTTTTACGTATT
Organism: Asparagus officinalis; assembly: GCF_001876935.1. Taxonomy (NCBI): domain Eukaryota; kingdom Viridiplantae; phylum Streptophyta; class Magnoliopsida; order Asparagales; family Asparagaceae; genus Asparagus; species Asparagus officinalis. The sequence continues at coordinate 24,240,925 of NC_033800.1, forward strand.
GTAATAGGTTGTCTTTTTTCTTTGATGTTCTTGTATTAGACTTTGGGTTCGGTATTTAGGGATTTACAATTTGAGATATAAGGTATATACATAAGGGTTTCCTTGTTTGGATTTTTCGCCCGACGTACTAGTTCCGTTAGATTAAGGGTTGAGTGAGAATGTTATCATTTTAGATTGTTAAGTATAAATATCACCATATGCTTATCTAGAGTTTAATTTTACAAAAGGTGTATTGTGTGCGGGTTGGATTAGACCCTCGACGTGCTTTTCTAATATTATTATGCGTTAGGTATGGTTTCTAAATTTCGAGGACGAAATTCTTTTAAGGGGGGAAGAATGTAAAACCCCGTACATTTTGATAATTTATATATATTATTATTAGTGAAAAATAATGTTTATTTATGATAAATGTCTTTATGTCATGGTTGTGCATGATAACTAGTGTTTTGAGTTTATGTGAATGTATATGTGCATCAGGTTTGAGGTTGAGTTTTGCAAATTTGCAAATCATGCACAGGCAGAATGTAGCATGTTCGGTCGACTGTGAGTCGACTGATGGGTTCAGTCGACCGTGAGTCGACTGATGGCTGATTTTAGGTTTTTACAGTTCGGGTCTGTTTGGGATTTCGGGTTAGGTTTTAACTATTGGTATTTATCTCTTTTACTCGAGAAAGACACCCTTTCATCTGTCCTCCCCAGAAACCTAGCCCCCTTTCCCCTCTAAAACCCTAGCTTCGGATTTTGGGCGTTTTTGGGAGATTTTTGGGGATTTTCAGCAACTTGTTGTGGTTTGCAGTGAAGGGAGTCGTTCTCTCGCGGATCCAGGCATTGTTCAACACCAGAGGCGAGTAGCATCTCGCCCAATCCCTCTCCCATGTTTTTTAAGAATTTCTAAACATTTTTCATGAGGTTTATTGAGCCTAAGAATTATTTTCAAGTATAAATCATTGTTCTTATTAGTGTAGATGCTAAAAATCATGTGTTTCAAATCTCTAAACCCTCACCAATGAATCTTTGATGAAACCCAGATCTGGGAATTTATATAAAAAAACGAGTTTTATTTTGATTAATTGCTCTCATACATGTTTAGGGATTTAATGTTTGATCTAACATGCAAGATTTTATTTTCCATGTTTTATACGAATTTTTCACTGTCTCATATGTTTAGAATTGATAATATATTGTTTGGGTTTCCATGTTTTATACGAATTTTTCACTGTCTCATATGTTTAGAATTGATAATATATTGTTTGGGTTTGATGACTTTGATTTTTAGATAAATTTCACTGTCTCATATGTTTAGAATTGATAATATATTGTTTGGGTTTGATGACTTTGATTTTTAGATAAATTTTCGCAAATAAACACTGCATGCACGAACAGGGAAAACCCCTCTGTTCAGTCGACTGTGAGTCGACTGGTGACCCCAGTCGACTGTGAGTCGACTGATGACCCCAGTCGACCGTGAGTCGACTATTGGGTTCTAGTTTTCTTCTTTCGGTCGACCATGAATCGACTGTTGGGTTCTAGTTTTCTTCTTTCGGTCGACCATGAATCGACTGATGACCCCAGTCGACCATGAGTCGACTGACGAGTGATTTATTTTCTTTTTTCCTATTTAACCACCTGCTATGTGTGTGTGTGTGTGTGTGTGTGTGTGTGTGTGTGTGTGTGTGTGTGTGTGTGTGTGGTGTGTGTGTGTGTGTGTGTGTGTGTGTGTGTGTGTGTGTGTGTGTGTGTGTGTGTGTGTGTGTGTGTGTGTGTATATATATATATTCGAGTGTACTGTTTATCATTTTGAGTACGAGGAGCCGCCTCATTTATCGGGTATTAAATTTTAGTATTGATGATTTTATCTACACATGTAAGATGACACATTTGTCACAAGCTTAGATCGTACATCGAGACACGTGCAAGAATAGAATATGTATATCTATAACATTAGCATTCCATGTTTTATTTACACAATCCTCGTGTTGGACTATAATTCATTGAAGTCCTCGTGTTGGACTATAATCCATTTCAGTCCTCGTGTTGGACATTCGCAAATCAGTCCATGTGTTGGATATTGGTTAGACCACGAGTATGACACTTAGCTGAATCAGGACATGACATGATTATATGAAGTTGAGACATGATAGCTACTTAGGCTGGACATGACACTTATGTGGTTCCGACATGACATTTCTTTTACGTATTGTAATAGGTTGTCTCTTTTCTTTATTGTTCTTGTATTAGACTTTGGGTTCGGTATTTAGGGATTTACAATTTGAGATATAAGGTATATACATGATGGTTTCCTTATTTGGATTATTTCGCTCGACGTACCTACGCTCGTGTTGTAGTTTCCTAAATACTAAAACCCTTTTATTTGTTAGGAGTAATGATATGATTATTCTATGTATAAATCTGTATTTTCTTATACAACGAGCCATTTCCCTTGGGGTTGGTTGTGATGTTGCTCGCTAGCGCTTTGACGCTCGTTGTCCCTTCCCCTTTCAGGTAACGAGCCCGGAGCCTAGAGAGTCGCAGGTTGAGGGCGATACTCATTAGCGCCTATTTTTCTTTTATAGATATTATTGTATTATTG
>NC_033800.1:24244514-24336178 GCF_001876935.1 Asparagus officinalis
CTCCATGCTCCATATGAACTGTACACCCTTCTTCGTAAGGTGTGTAATCGGCGTCGAAATCTTCGAGAATTCCTGAATGAACTTCCTGTAATATCCAGCTAAACCCAAAAAAGCTGTGAATCTCTGTCACCGTCTTCGGTGGCTCTCAATCAAGAACTGCCGTGACCTTTGCCGGGTCCACTGCTATGCCCTCTCTACTGATGACATGGCCAAGAAATCTGACTTCTGAAAGCCAAAATTCGCACTTGCTGAACTTGGCATACAGCTGATGCTTCTACAGAGTCCTCAACGCTATCCGTAGATGCTCCTCGTGATCTGCCTCCGATCTCGAGTAAATGAGAATATCATCAATGAAAATGATCACAAACTAATCTAAGAAGGGACGGAAAACCCGGTTCATCAAATCCATGAATACCGCGGGTGCATTGGTCAACCCAAATGGCATGACCAAGAACTCGAAGGACCCATATCGAGTAAGAAAAGCGGTCTTGGGAATATCCATCTCCCAGACCCGCAGCTGATGATAGCCAGAACGAAGATCAATCTTCGAGAAATACTGCGCACCCTGCAACTGGTCAAACAAGTCATCAATCCTAGGTAGTGGGTACCTATTCCGGATAGTGACCTTGTTCAACTCTCTATAATTTATGTATAATCTCATACTACCGTCCTTCTTCTTCACGAAGAGGACCGGCGCGCCCCACGGAGAATGATTCCGGTGAATAAAACCCTGAGCTAATAACTCGTCCAACTGGGTCTGAAGCTCCCTCATCTCAGCTGGTGCCATACGATAGGGTGCGCAGGATATCGGGGCTGTGCCAGGCTGCAACTCAATACAAAACTCCACCTCTCTCACCGGAGGTAATCTAGGTATGTCCTGAAAGACATCCTGATACTCTGAGACAACTCTAGTCTCCAATAACTCAGCACCCTGATTCCTTCGTATCACCTCCTCGATGTATGTCAGAAATAACTCCGCAAGTCAGTTGCCCTGAGAGGCGGCTACAATCATCTCGGACCCGTCGGACGCTCGCAACTTGAGTGTCTTCGTAAATCAGTCAATGCTAACATGGTAGGAAGACAACCAATCCATACCAAGGATAACATCGAACTCGGACATATGCAACACTATCAAATCAACTATGAACTCTGACTCATCCAAACTGACGGTACACCTCCTACAAACGCTCTCCAGAAGCGATACCTCACCTAAAAGGGTGAAAACTGATAAAAGGGTGTCTAGAGGCTGAGCCATGAGTTGGAGTCTATCCATAAATACATGCGAGATGAAAGAATGCGAAGCTCTCGAATCAAAAAGAATACGGGCGGGAAAGGAATTCACAAAGAACGTACCCTCCACTACTGCTCCGCTAGCTCCATGGTCACATGGAACTACTGCATAAACCATGCCCATGGCTGAAGACTGCTCTGTTGCTGGAGATGGAGTATATGAGACAATCTGCCCCTGAGGAACCTCCTGAACTGCTCGAATCTGTCCATCAGTCCTCTGAGCTGCTGGCGGTGCCTCAAGCCTATTCTGCTGGCCCTGACCTCTGCCCTGCTGGCGCTGCTACTGCTACTGGTTCGGACCCTTGCCCTGCTGGGCTCCTGCTGGTGCGCTACGATACTCTGATGCCTTATGCCTGACCTTGTGACAATTAAAACAAGATCCCTGGAACTTGCGCTGCTGATGCGCTCTCTGATCCTGTTGGGGTCCCCTTTTATAAGGGCCCTGATGCTGCTGCTGATGTCCAGAAAAGGGTCTCTTGTTCCTGCTCTTATCCCCACTCTGTTCTGTCTTAGCCTTCCCTTCCTTGTCCTTCTGGAACATAGTAGTCTCAATCTCCTGAGAAGTGGCAACCTCAGCTACCTCCCTAACTGAATAAAATCTCCTCGACATGAGGTACCGTCGGAGATTAGGGCGAAGCCCTGCTAAGAATATCTGAGCCTGACGCTCTCCCGTCTGCCACATGCCCGTGAAATGTAGCAACTCCATGAACTGGCTCTCAAAATCCGCCACTGACATGTCCCCCTGAGTCAATCGGGATAACTCGAGCTCCTTCCCAGTCCGTGCTGCAGAAGAAATATATTGTCCATCAAAGAAGTATATGAAGTCCTCCCAGGTGAGGGTCATCCTCTGCTCCGGGGTAAACTGAAGTCGGTACCATCTCCCAGCATCTCCCTTCAGGCTGTAGGATGTCAGTCTCTGCTTCTGTACTGAATCTACACCGAGTATATCGAGAATATTACTCACATCCTCCTTCCACTTATGGGCTGCAAGAGGGGTCTGGTGACCCCTGAAACTCTGGTGCCCTCATCTTCTGATACCTCTCCACCATACGAAGCCAAGCCTCTTGCTCTGTGGCTCTATCTAGGACTGCTAGAGGAATGGCTGCAGGCGTGACCTCTGGGGGTCTCTCTCTGACAGGAACGGCAGGTATCCCCTGCTGCTGAGCTACCGGTGATGGTGGTGGTGTCCGTGGTGTTATATGAGTCGTCACAAACTCCTCAATGGCTGTCATCCAGGCAATGAGGGGAGCCATGATGTCCACCAAATCCTGAGGAGCCTGCTGCGGCTCGGGTGGAGCCTGCTGAGGCTCGGACTGAGCTGGCTGCTACTCTGATGGAGTCTACTGTGACTCTGCCTGGCTAGCTCTCCTGGTACGAGGTCTACCACATCCTGCCATCTATCTCTCTCTCTCCGGTGATAAGAAAAATAAAGTTTATGAGTCAAAACAGACCTTTATAAATAACGTATCACATTGAAATTTTTATAACATATAGTATTCACACAAATACTTTGAATTTACACCAAATAGTTATCATAAAAAAAATTCTTAAATTTTAAGATATACGCATATATCGTCCTCACTCATACTAGGAATTCCTTACGGACTCTATACATGAACCCTAAGAAACTCTATCCTAGCTCCACGACTCGACACAGGATGATCCTAAGGATATTAGAACTAGAGCTCTGATACCAACTGTGATGCCCCTGGGTTCACACAAGGCTGCAGTCCAAGGTGAAACCAAGAATGTCAAACCTGCCATGCACCACACCGTGCAATAACATGTTTCACCATCACAATTAACATCTCTCTAGTAGAGTCAACAACAGGTGTATGTACAAAAGCAAGTAAAAGATAATACAAGAGATACTAGCAACCTGCGACTCTCCGGGCTCCTGGCTCGTTACCTGAAAGGGGGAGGGACAACGAGCGTCAAAGCGCTAGCGAGAAACATCACAACCAACCCCAAGGGAACAGGGCTCGTTGTATAAGAAAATACAGTTAATACATAATAGATCTAAAATCATTGATCTTACTAAAGAGGATTTTAGTATTTAGAAATTTACAACACGAGCATAGGTACGTCGAGCGAAATAATCCAAACAAGGAAACCCTCATGTATATACCTTATATCTCAAATTTGTAAATCCCTAAACACAAATCCCGAAGTTCTAGTACAGGAAACAATAATAAAATAAATACAACTAATCTCAGAGCAAAAATACAGTGCCATGTCATAGCTTACATGAACATCATGTTATAACTTGCATGTATGTCATGTTATAATCTACATAAGTGTCATGTCATAAACTCCTGTGAGAAAGTCATATACAGGGTTAAGAGATATGTCCGATGCAGGGACTAGATGCTGTGGTTTTCAAACACATGGAATAAGTGGCAAATGTCCAACACGAGGACTGAAATGGATTATAGTCCAACACGAGGACTTCTATGGATTATAGTCCAACACGGGGACTGTGTAACTGTGAAAAGTATATGAGGACAGATATACATTATCTAAACTCACCCGCATCTCGGTGTACATGTCTAAACTTATGTCAAAAGTCATCCTACATGTACAGATAAATCATTAACATGGTAGACTAGGGTCAGGTTATCGAGGCGACCCCGTAAAACAACTCAAACAGATTAAGAATCTGTAAAACAGCTTAGCAGTCGACTGATGTGTCGACTGATGACGTCAGTCGACTCATATGTCGACCGATAAGGCTCAGGCAGCACAGCCTCAGCTCACCAGTCGACTGACCAGTCGACTGAGAAGCTGAGAAAACAAAATCAGCCCGTCAGTTGACTGATTAGTCGACTGATGACTGAAAATTTACCCGTCAGTCGACTGATCAATCGACCGATAGACTGCAGAAACTCTGCACAGGTTGCTATTTACACAAAATTCGATCTAAACTCATCCCCATCAATCCCAAGCATGAAAATACTGATATTAACATGTATGAACTAAACTGAAACAAAAATCCCATATGTGAATATATAAACAAAAACCCTAGACATGTGTATTTATGTTTTAAAACATTTTTAAAACAAAACTCATGTTAAAACTCATGTTAAAAACAAAACTCATGTTAAATCTCTTATACACACATTTCAGATCTAGATCTTTTTAATAAAACATTTTTAGTCCTTTTATAAACTGAAATGCTCAATACCCCACCTCATATACCATAAAGGTTCATTCTTTGTACTAAAAATACGTTTTTGGCTAAATCAAAACTCATTAAACTCAATAAATTCGTGTAAAACAAAAGGGACAGAGTTGGGCGTGATGTTACTCGCCTCTGGGTGATGAACAACTCCTGGGTTTGAGAGAGAGAATCCCCTTTGCTGCAATGTGAAGATTTCGACAAAAATCCCCCAAGTTCTTCCCCAAATCACCAAGAATAAGGCTAGGGTTTGTGATAGAGGAGAGGGGGCTAGGGTTCTCTCAGATCTGAAGGTGAGAGGGGTGAATTCGGGTGAAAAAGAATATATATGAACAGCTAAACCCGACCCAAACCCGAACCAAAACAAAACAGACTCGAAACCTGTAAAAACTGGAAATCAGCTTATCAGTCGACTGATGTGTCGACCGATACAGTCAGTCGACTGATGTGTCGACTGATCTGGAAAAATTCAGTTTTTGTGCATGTTTTGCTAATTTGCAAAACCAACGCACAAAACTCTACCCCCAAACTCTTATATCATCTCAAATAACTTATTATCATGTATATCAATGACCTCAAGCTATTTATCATAAAAGAATTATTTATTTACTAATAATTCACATATATTCATATAAAAATTTACGGGGTTCTACAGTGTTGGAGTTTGTGTTTGTGGGAAAATTAAAGAAGAAATAAGAATAAAATTTGTATTTATCTCTCTAACTGACTTAGAAAAAGAATGAATATAATCTCTCTTTGCAATCTCTTTCTAACTGATTTAGAAAAAAAGTACAACTTTTCTATATCGGTTGCTCGATTTACAAAAAAAAGAAGGAATCGACGGAGATCCTTCTCTTTGTTTAAACTTGGGTTCTTCTTGGTGTCGATGGGAGCTTGAATCTTCTATCCCGTTGACGATCTGAACACCCCACTTCATGGAACTTGGTAGAACTCTGAACGAGTTTAAGAGAACTTGTGATGCAAGTTTCAAACTCTAAATGAGTTTAAAACTCTATAAAAGAGTTGATCTCGAAAAGGAAATTAATTCTTTTAAATCTAACCGAAATGGTTCACAAGCTAGCCGAAAGCTCCAAGAAAAGCCTTCACAAAAACCTCCACAAAAGCTAAGAAGATCAAGACTCCAAATGCCCCTTTTTGCCAAGATCTTTTTTCGATCTCTAGATGATCCAAAGATCCATTTTAAGCTGATACTTTAGCTATTTATAGGGGTTTTAGGAGTGTAACTAACCCTAAAATCGCTTCTTAGTGGGGTTGTGATCCCCTCATATCATGTAAAATGGTTTTGGAACTATTTAACTCGTGTTTGAATGAGTCAAATGCGAAGTTCGCGTTCTGGGAATGGACTCTGTGTCTTGAACTTTGTACGCGGAGTTAGGCTCTGTGTTTGGTTCTGAAAACGCAGTGGTGAACCCTGCATTCTGTTATTGGAATGTGGATGTGAACTCCACGTCATGAGTTTGAAACGCGGCAATGAGCTTCACGTTTTGTTCTTGAAATGCAGAGGTGAGCTCTGTGTCTTGAATCTGGAACGCAACGATGAGCTCCGCGTTTGGGCTTGAAGAGATCGTCAATTGTAATCTCTTTTCTCCAGTTCTGTAAAGATCGTCATCCTGTAATCCTTGCATTTGGCTCTTTGAAATGTGAGAGTTGTCAACTTGTAACTCTCGTATATTGCGAAAGTTGTCAAATTGTAACTTTTATCTATTATTGTGAAGATTGTCAGATTATAACCTCCATCGTTTGTGCTTTGTAGGGATCAACTATCTGCGGTAATTTTTAGACATCTTATAGTTTGGAGTTTTGTGGCAATCGCCCATTGTTCGAGAGGTTTGAATATACCCAATTTTTAACTTGGAAAAATTGCCTCTAGCCCCCAAAAAGAGTCAGAGTGTTTCGCCCCAGGACTTTGTCAACGGTCCTTCGCCCCCAAAAGACTCATAATTTTCCTATAGCCCCCAAATCCCCCCTCCCCCAATATGAAACATTGTTAAAAACTAGCATGATCTTTCCAAAATACTATTTGATTTAACTGCCTCTCGTTTATGTAAACCCTTCCTCGTCGTTCATGCTATTTCATCTATCTTTTGTCCAAGCGAACTGACTCCAGAGCATTTTCCTCATTTCAAAACCCTAGCCCTAAAGCATCTAACTCCAGAGATTAATCGGGAAAAATGGCCAGCGAGACAACTCCCAAAGCAGTCCTCCCCGTCGAATTCAGCGAAGATGATGACGGGTCACACTACATCGTCTCAAAAAGACCCCATACAACAGCGGAGTGGTCTGAAGCTGGCGCTTCAGTTGCTGATATTCTAGAGGACATTGCAGCCAGCCACTCTCATCCCAGAAGTCCAGCTCAACCCAAAAAGCCAGCCCCCCATCCAGATCTAAAGGACAGAACCGAAACCATCGGCGGCACCGATGATGCCTCTAGAGTACTCCTGGATCTACAGAGAGGAGATAAAGAGAAGCATATGGCAGCAAAAAAAGTGATTTTTACAGTAATTTTTATGTTGTTTATCATTTGCATGATTTGTTAATTGTGAAGGATACTGATAAGTTGTGAATGTTAGCTTGTAGTTGTCAAGGAAATTGATTCCTTGTTAGGGCTATGCATTAGTTGTTAAGGTTATTGATCTGTTGTGAAGGTTATTGTTTAGTTGTGACATGTGGCTTGTTAGTTGTTAAGGTTAAGGGTTACTTGATAAGGTTCTGAGTCTGTTGTGAAGGTTATTGTTTACGGGTGTCTATTAGTTATGGAGGTTACTGTAAAGGTTACTATTTACGGGTGTATGTCTATTTTTTAAGGTTAAGGGTTAGTTGTGAATGTTACTATTGACGGGTGTATGTTAGTTGTGGAGGTTACTGTTTACTTGTGATTATTTGTTGTGAATGTTACTGTTAACTTGTAAGGGTTATGCTTTTATTGTTAAGGTTATTGATTGGTTATTAAGAATAGGCTTTGGTTGTTAAGCTTATGGATTTGTTGTTAAGTTTATAGTTTCTTTGTCAAGTTTACAGCATAATTGTTATGTTTACTGATTATTTTGAAACTATTTATATCTTGTGGTTTTGCTTTGTAGACAAAGGGTAAAGACCACATCTGAGCTGCGGCCCACATCCAGCTTCATTGTCTACTATGAGTTCATGCACACTTTGGTGCAACATATGGGGCAAAGGCACTGGGAGGCCTACGAAGATAGTGTATTCAGACACTACGTTTATTTTGGCCCTCCTGATCTTAATCTTCCCACTTTTGAGCACGTTTTGAGACATTAGGACGAGAAAAAGATGAAATCCGTCTTCACTGATATAAAATCTGGAAAGAAATCGCGTGCTCATTCAACCTTGAGTGGGTAATGAGCCATACGTGATTCTCCAATAAGGGGGATCTTGTTGGCCCCAACCGAGATAGGAAGAATAGGATTTGGTCCAGGTTTTTTACCAAACCTGAGGGTGACAGTAGTACAGCTCCTCCTCCAGCCCCTACCAGACGTAATGTTGAGGATCTACTCATGAAGCTGGTATAATCAACTGATCATCGAGATGTGAAGGACTTTGTTCTACTACAGATCATCTATTAGTTGAGCATGATCTGGTGTCCAAGCAGTGTTCTTGGCGTTCCTAGGCATTTATTCTAGTATGTTGATAGCATCAAACAGGCCAATAACACTGCTTGTGGACCTATATATTCAGTGAGACATTTAACGCGATAGAAAAAGCATTGAAGGGTCCTGGGCTAGGGAAGATGATTTTATATCTGCAAGGGTGTACCCAGCTTGTTTGTGTAAGTAATCCTACATTTTTATAACTGATTGTGAAGGTTAGCGTTTAGTTGTTAATGTTGAAAGCACCCTAATGCCACTAGGAAAGAACCCTAGAGGGGGTGAATAAGGTTATTGTTAATCTTATTAGATATTAATGCCGAAAAAATTATTTAACAAATATATCCTAACAATATTGATATTCAATTTGATATATGCAAGGATATATGAACAAGAGTAAATAAACAAGTGATAGTGCGCAAAGACAAACACAAACACAAGATATGATCATGGAGTTCGGACCTTCCGTCCTACGTCTCCGCTCCCCACTCCCAGGGAGAACTCTACTATCACAACCGGGTTTTCTACGCTTACCCGAACAATGTTTACACCTCACAATTCGGTTTTCTAGTTCACCGAAAACTTTACAACATACACAATTGCACTCACATTCTACACCCTCTAAGTATTGGTCTCTAGCCCGTGTTTCCCTCAAGTGCTCGGAATTACAACCTACCTCTAGGCATTACTACCAACGCCACTTCTCTTGGGATAACCTCATCTCTCATCACACACTCCTCTCGGTGTACAAGTGTGATATAACGTGTAACTCACAATTAAGCATAATACAATAAAATGTTCTCTGCAATAGGTGAGAACTCAATGTAAGCTCAATCTCAAAAATCACAATCCCACAACCCAATATATGATGTATGAAATGCTACAAGCTCAAATAGGGTGTGTGTGATAAAATGAGTGTAAATAAAATCTAACTCAATTAACAAACTAGCAATAATAAGAATATGAAAATCAATAATAAAATTGCTAGAGAAAAGAGTTAAAAAAACTTCTCTATAATCACAAAGATGTTGAAGAAGATTGAGGATGAATTCCTTAATTGAAAATGCAAGCCTCCTCTTTGTAAACTCAAACACCAAACTTAAACTTGAGAAACAAACTTTTAAACACTTAAAACTTTTGTTAAAAACCCTCATAAAGAAACTTTTTTCTGATGAGAACAATAGGGGTTTATATAGGAAGAAAAACCAAGGTACAAAACCCAAGAAAAACCAGTAAAAATAATAAAATAACAAAGGCTGGAAATATAACTGTTGGAGCTGGTCAGCCGACTGATGAGCTGACTGTTAGAGGCGTTTTCCAGCTCATCAGTCGACTGACGAACCTTATCAGTCGACTGATGACCTCATCAGTCGACTGGTCAGTCGACCAAAATAAAATAGAAACTTTTTTGAATTACAGATACTTTCTTCAGTCGACTGATCGGTCGACTGATTTCATCAGTCGACTGACCAGTAGACTGATAACAGGTTTTCAGCCTAACTGAAACAAAAAATCTGATTTTTAAACTATTTTTAAAAATTACAAATAAATTCAGAAAAATGTAAAACTTTGGGAAATGATTGTAGATATGATAATACACATACTACAAAAACTGGTTTTCAAAAATTACCTCCCAAATGAGAAATCTCTTTATTTTATAAAATAGTCCAAAACATGAAAATGTAAACATACTTGTTTAACATTTTAACTACACCATGTTTTGAAACTTCATAAACTAATTTTATAGACTTAATAGAAGATGTATATTATGATTGTTAAGTCTATAAACTAATATTGTGTATATATATACATAACTATATATATACATAAATAAAATGTGTGTGTATATGATATTGAGCTTAGAGTACTTAACACATAATATAAAACCTAAACTAAATTACCCAAGTTTGATGAAGGTCTTCAATGAGTTCGACTTGGTAAACTTACGGATGAAGCTTGAACTTGGATCTTCAACTTGAATTGCAAGGCTTCAACCACTATTCCGCCAACCTCCATTGGATATGATCGTGAATGCTCGATTCCATCCATCCTCCAACATATTATTTGCTTAGAATAAATACAAAACACAAACACTAGATAAATAACATTAGATGTAAATTTTTTGTAAATCATCATCAAAACAAAAGGACCCCAACAATCTCCTCCTTTTTGATGATGACAAATAATTTACAAAAAGAGATATATGCATGAAAGGAAATGAATATATAAATTAGAATTATCATACATATAACCAAAACAAGATATACTCATAATATTTCTTCCCCTTTGACAACATCAAAAAGGGGAAAACAAAAGAAGAAGATAGCGAAAGCTCCCCCTACCAATAAGCATGGGTGAGTATAAAAACAAATATAGGGATTGCTCCCCCTATCAAAATACCTTATAGAATATATGCAATGATGACCAAGGCAAATATATGTGAGCAAGCATAGATTGAAAATATGCTAAGTATAACCCACATACCATAAGACAATGAGAACACATATGGATGTATCATTATGGAATAGTGACTCATTACACAAACATAAAAACATATGAAAATAGATTTATGAAAAAAATGAATAGGAAACATGAGAATCATGAAAAAAGTTTTTAAATGAAAACAAATCACTCAAATGAAATCATAAATCAAAATTTAAACCCAAAATAATGTTTGGTCAATAAAGGAAGTTTTATTTGTAGAACTTGATCAAACCACATAAAAAATACATTATAAAGCATATTTGAAATTTGAATCATCTATTTTTTGTAGAACTTGATCAAACCACATAAAAAATACATTATAAAGCATATTTGAAATTTGAATCATCTATTTGTGCTATATAATGAATTCAAAGCAAAAAGCATATTTGAAATTTGAATCATCTATTTGTGCTATATAATGAATTCAAAGCAACGAATCAAAATAAATTTTTTTTGACAAAATGTAAGAGAGGAAACAATATATCAAGCTCTTAAGCTTGTTCCAACCAATAGAAACATTTTAGCACCCGGTAAACAAGATTTGGGAATAAACACCCAATAAATCCGGGGGTTATATAAATACAAACCTCTCAACAAAAATCGAAACTAATAATCATGAAAACAAAAGAATTGATCAAAGAAAAATTGTTTTCATATTCAAAAAAAATTTAAAACATAATTTTCAAAACCAAGAAAAATAAAAAAATAATACAATTCTTGGTTTTAAAAAGATTTTGGCACCCAAGCATTCTTGATGTCGGATTGGTTAGGGACATGACCCCTATCATTCAAGCTCAAAGCCCTAGGGTTATGAACCCTCTTGGGCGCATGTGGTGCACGGACACGGTCATAACAAAAATTACTCAAATGATTATTCTGATTGTAATAAGTACAATGGAAAGGAAGCATTTGCTTATGTTGACCAAACGGTTGTGCACGGGATTCATTTACAAAAATAGATGGTCTTATAACTTTATTTTGCAAATGAGAAACATTTTTAAACAATGGTCTATTTGGAACATATTACAACTTAGAAGCTTTTTGCATATCATAACAAAATTTTGCAAGATGTCCAAACCTATTACAAACATCATATTTAAAACATATGGTCTACTAGAAATATTTGGCAAACAAGATTTTCTTTTCAAATCAAAATAATATTTGGCCAAATGACCAAATCGACCACAAAGATCACATTGATACACATGAGCATGCTTATGATGTACTTTATGTGAATGTGTGTGTACATGTGATGAAGAAACCTTATAAGATACACAAAAGGAATTAATATGAGCCTTAGTGGGTTTATGTGCATCATAGCAAAATTTAGCAAGGTGACCTTTTCGGCCGCAAATTGAACACTTGTAAACTTTGCTATATATGTGTGCATAATGAGTGGATGATTTTGCATTAAACTTGGCACACATATCCACAAGTTTCTTGTGGTTATTAATGCATGTCGTTAGAGTTGAATCTAAAGAAGAAATACGGTTTTTAACATTGTTCAATTCATCATTGGGCATATTAGCATTAACATTAGAAGTGGAACATAAATAGTCATTTATGAAAGAAGCAGTATCATTTTTTATGTTCTCAACTTCTAACATGATATTATTTTTATCATGAGTCAAGTTAGCAATATTCAATTTCAAATTATTATTTTCCAAATTTATCATATCATTGTTTTCTTTAAGAGCAACATTTTCTTAAAAAATGATATTAAATTTGGAAGCTAACTTCTCATGATCAGATTTTAAATCTTCATGCTTGCTTTTTAATTCTAAAAAGATATGATACAATTTGTTATAGGCATGCAATAATTTTTCAGAAGCACACGCAAGTTCATCACTAGATACATTATTAATGAATTGGAACTCGCAAACCTCACTTGGGCTATCGCCTAGTGCCCGTGTGCATAATGAGGCTCCTTGTGAACTTGTAGAGGGAGCCGTCAAAGATCGTCAGATCGCCTCCAAGTTCCCTTGATGTGCTTCAAATAATTTACAAATTGCATAAGCACTATCAAAATGAGCAAGTTTATTAGAAATACATGGACCAAAAGCATTATGCATAAATTTTAACACTAACTTGTTCATTGTGAACAATTTCTTATCATGTTTGCTCCACTTGGATTTCTCCGAAGTGGGCATAATATAAGCATTGTCAATAACTTCCCATAAATCTATGTTTCTAGATTCAACAAAAATTTTAAATCTACAACACCATTGTTCATAAGGGAAGATACTATACATAGGAGCAACATTTATATCGTAGCCTACACCAAACATATCCATAATATATGAGCAAGCGAATTAAATAATATCAAAATAAGATTAGCAACAATATTAAAGCTTTGACTGTTAACTCAAGGCGGTTAAACCTTAAATCAAGAGTACCAAGCTATGATATCAATTGAAATCACCCTAATGCCACTAGGAAAGAACCCTAGAGGGGGGGGGGGGGGGGAATAAGAACCCTGGGGGGGGGGGGGGGGTGAATAGGGTTATTGTTAATCTTATTAGATATTAATGCCGATTAAAATTATTTAACAAATATATCCTAACAATATTTATATTCAATTTGATATATGCAAGGATATATGAACAAGAGTAAATAAACAAGTGATAATCACATTTTATTGCAATTTTATACCCTCATTATCTATTTTATATGAATAAATATGCTACTAATAATTGTTTTTATCTTTTAATTGCAGGTTAATGAAGAATAAATCTCAAACTTCCATCTCTCAACAAAAACCTATTATTTAAATGAAGAAATGAAGTAAATAAGCCTATTGGAAAATCAATTTCCAATTTGTCCAAAAGCCCAAGCTAAGATGAAGGATTAAACGAAATATCAAAGCCCAAAAGCCCAAGCAAAAGCCCAAAATCCAAGCCCAAAAACCAATGGAAGAGGAGTTCTGCGGACAACAACTAGAAGCAGTCAGGCATCGATGCCTGCATCGATTGGGGCATCGATGCCCGCATCGATGCCTGTATCGATGCCAGCATCGATACCCCTATCGATGCTGTCGATTGGGGCATCGATGCCCGCATCGATGCCTGTATCGATGCCAGCATCGATACCCCTATCGATGCTGATATCAATACACTGGGTAGTTTGTTACGAATCAAAGGCTGAAAATTAATATTTTTGGATAAGATTTCGATCCAATGGCTCTCATTCACTGATGTTTACTATAAATAGGGATAGAGAGTGAGGTGTTAGAGGTGTGAAAATTTTTGTAACTCCATTTAGAGAGGAGGACTATTCTTAATTGAGAAGGCCTTCCAAAAATTATAACTTTAGTTGTAATTAATAATAATAATTTTTCTCCACTTTAAATTTTCTTTTCTCCTTTTTGTTGAATAATGAGGATGGAGATGAAGAACAATTTGAAGGTTTGCATTTCTTTTATTTTCCTCTTTTATTTCTTTTTTGTAATTTCTTTATTATTGCTTATTAGTTAGATTTACATTCATGCTTGTAGTGTAAATTTATTTTCTTGTCTTTTTAATTTCTTTTTGCACTTTAATTTGTAGAGTAGATTTATTTTCTTGCATTTAATTTCTACAATTTATTTTATAGTTTAGATTTTTATTTCTTTGTAGTTAGATTTATTTCTTGTTCATAGTTTAGATTTTTTTTTCTTTTTATTTTTATAATTAGTCTTTTTCTTCTTACTTTTATTTCTTAAGATGTGAAATTAATTCTTGTAGGAATATTAGAATTGTATGAAACTAGTCTAATTTCCTTTATTTTGTATGAATTTTTCTCTTTTACTTAAAATGTTCATGTTTAGGATAATCAACTAGAGAACTAATCGGTAGAAGAAGAATTTGATAATCTATGCTTATCTTAAATGGTTTGATAGGTTATGCTTATGAATTCTAGGATTATTATCATGTTGTTGTTCTTATCATGAATAGTAATTTTGACTTAGATGATAATTTGATAGGTTATACTTTCCTTAAATGGTTTGATAATCTATGCTTAATAAATCTAAGTTGAAATATGATAAAAAGAGAATAGTTTATATTTTGTAATTGAAATTGGTTAGTTGATTATATTCTAGATTTCTTACCTCTTTTGAATCCTCCATCTTAACTTTCTTAAATTTTCTTTTCATTCTTGGTTTATTTCTTGATTTTATTCATTCTTCTTTCTTGCCTTGTGATTTCATTTATTCTTTGATTCTTTCTTCTCTAAAATTCAATTTATTATCTCTTGCATATATTCACAAAAATCACTCATCACATCTCTCTCCATAATCACACTTATTCTTTATTTCTAATTGTCGCGCAAAAAACATAAGAACCAATTCTAATAATCTCTTAAAATCACCTTCCTCGTGGGATCGATATTTTTTTATACTATAACTTGATCAATTGTGTACTTGCAATTTTGGTACATAATTATGCTGCATCAAGTTTTTGACACCGTTACCGGGGAAGGTGTTAAAATAGGATTTTATTATTTTGGTTCTTTAACTTGTGTGTTTTCTTATGAAGGAACCGCTTGGAGCTTGAAAGTCTTGGATTGAAGATCAAGAACTTAGAGAATTGCTTTCGGGTAAGTCATTTTTCTAGTTTTCAATTCCACCCTTTTAGTTAGCTTCACAAGTAGAGACAATTAGGATTTAAAAAAAAAGATTTTATTTTTATTGACCATAATAAAATCAATCTTTTACTTGGACATTAACTAACAAGATAATAAAATCAAACAATGTTCCCCCTTCTCACATTTGATTGTTGTTGACCATAATTAAAAAATATAAAGATTTTCTTTTTATCATCCTTTTTAGTCGCTTTTAATTTCTAGGGTTGCATTTCATATAGTGTAGGAATTCACCAAAGTGATTGTAGCACTTGATTTGGTACACACTTAAAACATTCTTAAGGGCAAAACTCACAATCAAGATAAGGTAAGGGATTTTATCACCCTTTCTTTAGCCCACAAATCACTAATTCCTCACTTCACAAACCCAAGCATTCTAAAACTCATTAGACGTTGGCCCCTAAGGATTCGAGCTCAATAAGGAACAAGAAATCCTTAAGTGAACGGTTTAAGTTTTCTCAGAATAGTTGGTGTCTAAGGCAAGGTTTAGGGGTTGTGTAAAGCGCTCCGCAAGGAAAGAGATACTTAATTGATCTTTGATCACCCTCTAGTACTATCTTTACCTGGCTAACTACCTGGGTAAAACTTTGATCTTTTTACTGTAGGAGTTTTTGGTTAGGAGCTGGTCTAGTTGAGTTAGGCTAAACCCTAGAATTAGAGTTGATTGAAAAGTGATTGCTTTGATTTGTTTTAGTTAGGATTTTTCTTTTTCTTTATCTTTTCATATAAAAAAACTAATTTTCTTTCTTTCCTTAAAAAGAAAAAAAATTGTTTTGGTGTATGCAAACTTGGGTTCGGGATAATTCTCATCGTTTAATCCGTGTTGAACCAATTCAAGAAATGGCAAATCAGCCCGTTCTTCAGGAGATGTGTTACCCCCACCAGAAATGCAATTCCGTCTTGCATAAGGCTCCCCGATGCAAATAGAGCAAATTTTGAGCTTAGACCGCATTATATAAATATGCTTCCTAAATTCCTAGGTAATGAAATAGAAGATGCATATATTTTTATCTCGGAATTTGAGGAAGTATGTATTATGATTAAAATGAGAGAATTAACTGAAGATGCGATTAAGCTTAGATTTATTCCATTTTCCCTCAAGGACAAAGCTAAAAAATGGTTGTACAACTTACCGATAAATTCCATCTCAACTTGGGAGGAATTTGTCACCGTTTTTCTCAAGAAAATTTTCCCTATTCATAAAATGGTAAAGCTTAGGAACAATATTTAAAACTTTAAAATTGTCCCAGGGGAGTCATTCTGGAAATACTTTGACCGATTTAAAGATCTTTTAATCCAATGTCCTCATCACGGTCTAGAAAAATGTCGATTGTGCCAAGTCATATATGAAGGATTGAACTATTCTTCAAAAACATCTTTAGAATCGATGTGTCAGAGAGATTTTATGAGGAAAAACGCAGATGAAGCTTGGGAATTCCTAGAGAGTCTATCCAAAAAAATAATGTAGTGGGAACACTGTGATGACAGGGTTTCATCTGTTCCCCAATCTAAGTCTAGTGGTCTTTCTCTGGAGTCAAACATTGAGTCTGAAGCAAAGATGGCGACGATTCTGCGGAGGTTAGAAGCCTTAGAAGTTAAGGAACGAGCTCCAGCTCAAATCAATCATATTTCTGCCCCGGGATGTCATAATTGTCAGTCTTCTACCCATGTTTCAAAGGAATGTCCTCTCCTAGGAAACAACCATGCTTTAGAACAGATGAACGTTACATTCCAGCGTCGTAGAAATGATCCATTTTCTCCATCCTACAATCCAGGTTGGAGAAATCATCCCAACTTTGCTTGGAACCAAGGAAATTCTCATGCAAACCAAAACTTCATTCCCGCGGCGAACCAATAATTCCCTAGGGGAAACACTGTCCCATTCAATGCACCAAACAATTTCCAACAAGCTAACCCAGTTTTTCTAACCCAACATCCTCATCCTCACCAGCCTACAAATCAATCAAATTCTGATCATGACAAACGTTTGAGTGTAAACTACCAACATGTTGACCCAGTCATCCACCACTCTAAATTCCTTCATGCAAACTACCGGCCAAGTGCTCAACTCGAACACTCAAGCCATAGCCCGGTTAGAAACCCAACTTGGGCAACTAGCCACTGCCGCGAGTGAAAGAGATAAAGGAAAATTCCCAAGTTAACCTGTTGTAAACCCTAAAGACACTGGATCCAGTTCCAACAATCCAGCTCAATTGAATGTAATTCACACTCTGAGATCAGGGAAACAAATAGACAATCAAGTTAGAATGCCACTGGATCAAGCCCCTTCTCCCATCCAACACACTCCTTCCGATGAAGCAATTCCTTCCGATGACCAAAATGCTGAACTTGAGATTGAGCTTGATCTAGATAGGTATAGGCTTGTTGCCCCCTTTCCAGATAGACTCAAACCTAGGAAAAACTCCTTGCAGGTTGAGAAAATCCTAGAAATGTTTAAACAGGTCAAGATCAAAATCCCTCTCCTAGATGCAATTAAACAAATCCCTTCTTATGCAAAGTTCTTAAAGGACTTATGCACTAAGAAAAGAACCACCAATGTTCCCAAGAAAGTCTTCTTAGCTGCTAACCTCAGTGAAATTTTTTCAAACTAATGCCGTTGAAATACAAGGACCCTGGTTGTCCCACAATTCCATGCGTCATAGGTAACACTCACATTGATAAGACACTTCTAGACTTGGGAGCCAGCGTCAACCTCCTTCCTTATTCAGTCTATCAACAGCTAGGTATAGGAGAACTTAAACCGACAAGATGCACTCTACAGTTAGCTGATAGATCTGTAAAAATTCCCAAAGGAGAGGTAGAGGATGTTCTGATCAAAGTTGGAGAGTTCATTTTCCCTGTTGATTTTATTGTCTTGGAAACGCAGCCTGTTTCTAATCTCAAAAGTCAAATTCCCATCATTCTAGGAAGACCGTTCTTAGCCACCTCAAATGCCTTGATAAATTGTAGAACCGGTCAGATGAAACTATCTTTTGGGAATATGACTGTTGACCTCAATATTTTCAATTTAGGGAGACAACCTAGTGATCCATCTGATGAACCCATGGAAGTGAATTTCATTCAAGGAATATCAAGTGAACAACAAGAGGGAGAGTGTGAGTCTGATACAAATGCATCTGATTTAATGATTGAGGAGCTTTCTGATGACGAACTAGAGATAGAACCACTAGTCAATCATGTTTTTGCTGTTGGCTGGCAACGAGAACCTTTGGAGATAGAACCCCGAGTCCAGCTATGCTCATCTTTGGAGGAACCCCCTAAGTTAGAGCTCAAACCTCTACCTGAAAATCTAGAGTATGCCTACTTAGGGGAGAACGAGTCTTTACCAGTTATCATTTCTTCTGAGTTGACTACCGGTCAAAAGGAAGCTCTCTTAGCTGTTTTAAGAGAGAATAGGGAAGCCATTGGATGGACCATGGCTGATATCAAAGGGATTAGTCCAACCATTGTTCAACACCGAATCCATTTGATAGATGATGCCAAACCTACTAGAGATGCTCAACGTAGGTTAAACCCAGTGATGAAAGAAGCCGTTAGGAAAGATATTCTGAAATGTCTCGATCATGGGATCATTTATCCCATTTCTGATAGTTCATGGGTGAGTCCAGTCCAAGTTGTTCCAAAGAAATCTGGGATCACCGTGATCCAAAATGAGGCTAATGAGCTGATTCCCACTCGAATCCAAACTGGATGGCGAGTTTGTATTGACTACCGAAAACTCAACTTAGCCACTCGGAAAGATCACTTCCCTCTTCCTTTCATTGACCAAATGTTAGAGCGTTTAGCAGGACATGAGTTCTATTGTTTCCTGGATGGATATTCAGGTTACAATCAAATCTCTATCGCTCCAGAAGATTAGGAAAACCACTTTCACTTTCCCGTATGGAACATTCGCATACCGACGCATGCCTTTTGGCCTGTGTAATGCACCAGCTACATTCCAACGTTGCATGATCAGTATTTTTTCTGACATGATAGAGCAATTTCTTGAAATATTCATGGACGACTTTTCCATCTTTGGTGACACATTTTCCCAATGTTTGCATCATCTTAAACTGGTCCTAGAACGGTGTAGGGAGAAAAATCTGACTCTTAATTGGGAGAAATATCATTTTATGGTCAAACAAGGCATTGTCTTAGGACATGTAGTTTCCAATAGGGGAATCGAAGTGGACAAAGCTAAGGTAGATCTCATTTCCAATCTCCCTCCTCCTAAAACAGTCAAAGATGTCAGATCGTTTCTTGGTCATGCTGGCTTTTACCGACGATTCATCAAGGATTTCAGCAAAATTTCTAGACCCTTGACTAATCTTTTAGCCAAGGATACATCATTTGTCTTTTCTCCCGACTATCTCAAAGCTTTTGAATATCTAAAAAAGGAGCTAACCACAACTCCTATCATTCATGCACCGGACTGGACCTTACCCTTCGAACTGATGTGTGATGCATCTGATTCTGCGATTGGAGCTGTTTTAGGACAACGGTTTGATGGAAAACCGCATGTGATCTACTACGCCAGTAGGACTCTGAATGATGCCCAACAGAATTACTCTGTCACAGAAAAAGAGTTTTTAGCTATAGTCTTTGCCTTTGAAAAATTCAGGTCCTACCTCATCGGTTCCTTAAGCAAAGTTTTCACAGATCATGCCGCACTAAAGTATCTTTTGACAAAAAAGGATGCTAAAGCACGGCTCATTAGATGGATTCTCCTTCTTCAAGAGTTTTACATTCAAATTCTTGACAGAAGAGGAACAGATAACCCCGTAGCAGATCACCTCTCTCGACTCCCAAATGCACCAACATCAACCGTTCCGATCAATGAACTTCCCAGATGAATAACTCCTAGAAATCCAATCTGTTCCATGGTTCGCCGACATTGTGAACTACATAGTCATGAACCAGATTCCTTCATATTGGTCCAAACAGGATAGATCCCGTTTTCTCTCTCAAGTAAAATACTTTTACTGGGATGATCCATATCTGTGCAAATACTGTCCTAGTCAGATTTTTAGGAGTTGTGTTCCCACTGAAGAAACTAGGAGTGTTCTATCCTTTTGTCATGAGCAAGCATGTGGGAGCCACTTTGGCCCATGAAAAACAGCTGAAAAAATTCTTCAATCTGGGCTATACTGGCCCACTCTTTTCAAGGATTCATATGAGTTTTGCAAAACTTGTAACCGCTGTCAGCTTTTAGGGAAGGTCACTAGAAGAAATATGATGCCCTTATAACCCATCTTATCAGTTGAACTTTTTGATCTGTGGGGTATCGATTTCATGGGACCATTTCTAAATTCCTTTGGAAATATTTACATTCTAGTAGCCGTTGAATACATATCAAAATGGGTTGAGGCGGTAGCTTGCAAAACTAATGACAACAAGGTCGTTGTCAAGTTTTTGAAAGAGAACATTTTTGCCCAGTTTGGAGTACCCCGAGCAATCATCAGTGATAACGGTACACATTTCTGTAACCGTTCCTTTGAGGCTTTAATGAGGAAATATTCAATCACACACAAATTGTCAACTCCTTATCACCCCCAAACCAGTGGACAAGTAGAGGTCACAAACAGGCAGATCAAACAAATCTTAGAAAAAACAGTTAATCATAACAGAAAAGATTGGTCTCTAAAATTATGTGATGCTCTTTGGGCATTTAGAACAGCTTTCAAGGCCAATTTAGGGATGTCACCATACAGACTGGGATTCGGGAAAGCTTGTCACCTACCAGTAGAGTTAGAACATCGAGCAATGTGGGTAATAAAACAGTTGAACTTTGACTCAGACTCAGCAGGTAAGAACAGGTTGCTCCAAATAAATGAGTTGGAAGAAATTAGAAATGATGCATACATAAACTCAAAATTTTACAAAGAGAAAACCAAGATTTTTTATAACAAATTAATTTTACAAAAAAATTTCTCTCCAGGACAGAAAGTTTTACTGTACAATTCAAAATTGCATCTTTTTTCTGGAAAATTAAGATCAAGATGGACAGGTCCATTTTTTATCAAACAAGTTTTTCCGCATGGGGCTGTCGAGATAAAAAATCATAAAAATGGTAACATTTTTAAAATAAATGGTCAACGTCTAAAACCATTTTTAGAACTTTCTACACTCGGAGAGGAAGAGGTGTTGGTTCTTCATGAACCTCATTATCTATAAGAAAAAGAAAAAAGAAAAAATTAACAATAAAAATTAAAAAAAATAAAAAAATTTTCTCTTATTTGATTTCTTCATCCTCATACTAATAGTATTTGCAGATCCTTATCATCATTGTCGACCAAACAAATGTAAGTTCTTCAATTCTTATCTGCTTTACTTTGTGCATCAGCGAATTTGCATTGAGGACAATGTATTTAGGTGTGGGGGTGGGAAGTACATATTTTCCTTTTTATTTTATCATTTTGTTGCATTTTTGACATAGTTTAAAAAAAATATAAAAATATTATCACTTGCCAATTAATAAAGTTAAGTAATAATTGATCTAATTGATAGATTTTTAAATTTTCTAATTCCTAGTTAGTGACATACTCAAGTTCACCTTTTATGATAACTCCAAATAAAATTCTTAAGAAATAATTTTTCAAGTAGTATACTTTACTTAAGTCTTACCTTAGATTTTTAATTAAAAATAATGAAATTTTTGCATGCTTAACTTAGAGTTGAAAATATTTTTTTTAAGTTATCTTGATTTACATATTTTTTTTCAGACTATATATACTTACACACATATATATATTAAAAAAAAAACTAACCTTATAAAAGAAGAGTGCGAAAAATAGGCACCAAAAAGAAAAAAAAAGAAGAAAAAAAACTCTTAAATTCAAGGTGATTCTATCTTATAAAGCCTAAGTTGACTGAGTAATTAAGCCCAATGAGTATTTCTATACTTAATGACCTAAGCCCAATTAGGTTAGGATTCATTGACCCAAAACTCGTTAAATGGTCACTTAGAAAGCCCGTTAAAATAGAAAACAATCACCAAGAATTAGAGAGTGAAGAAAAAATTATATACGTATAACACTAACTATTTTTTTTATATATATATTGTTGTTTTGTATATATGGTCTTGAAAAACAATTTTTGATCAAGAGACTTGAAAGTTATTTAAAACAAAGAGTTAGCATGTTTTTTTCAAAACTTTTTAATTAAATCTCTAAGATTTGACTTGGTTTTGTAGTGCAATAATGAAAAAGATTTTCTAAAAGAGTTACATTGGAGTTATATATAAAAACGTTTTCTTGATTATTAACTAGCTTCAATTAGAATGTCTAAATATATCAAGGAAAATTAGTTATTTACTCACTTATTTAACTTGGCAAGTTGACCGAATTTTGTGGGTATATTCACTGCAAACCCTCACGAGACTACAACTCGTCCACTAGGGTAACCCAGAGGTTTAAAGGCTTGTTGTATGTACTAAATACAACTACGATTCCTGCGAAAATGAGTTAGGATTTCTTTAAATTTTCTTTCTTTGCTAGAGGACTAGCAAAAGTTTAGGTGTGGGGGTATTTGATAATCATATTTTATTGCAATTTTATACCCTCATTATCTATTTTATATGAATAAATATGCTACTAATAATTGTTTTTATCTTTTAATTGCAAGTTAATGAAGAATAAATCTTAAACTCCCATCTCTCAACAAAAACCCATTATTTAAATGAAGAAATGAAGCAAAGAAGCCCATTAGAAAATCAATTTCTAATTTATCCAAAAGCCCAAGCTAAGATGAATGATTAAAAGAAATATCAAAGCCCAAAAGCCCAAGCAAAAGCCCAAAATCCAAGCCCAAAAACCAATGGAAGAGGAGTTCTGCGGACAACAACTAGAAGCAGGCAGGCATCGATGCCTGTATCGATGCCAACATCGATACCCTATCGATGCTGATATCGATACACGGGGCAGTTTGTTATGAATCAAAGACTGAAAATTGATATTTTTGGATAAGATTTCGATCCAATGGCTCTCATTCACTGATGTTTACTATAAATAAGGGTAGAGAGTGAGGGGTTAGAGGTGTGAAAAATTTTATAACTCCATTTGGAGAGGAGGGCTATTCTTAATTAAGAAGGCCTTCCAAAAATTATAACTTTAGTTGCAATTAATAATAATAATTTTTCTCCACTTTAAATTTTTCTTTTTATTTTTGTAATTAGTTCTTTTTCTTGTTTTTATTTCTTAAAGATGTGAATTTAATTCTTGTAGGAAGTTTAGAATTATATGAAACTAGTCTAATTTCCTTTATATTGTATGAATTATTCTCTTGTACTTAAAATGTTCATGTTTAGGATAATCAACTAGAGAACTAATCGGTAGAAGAAGAATTTGATAATCTATGCTTATCTTAAATGGTTTGATAGGTTATGCTTATGAATTCTAGGATTATTATCATGTTGTTGTTCTTATCATGAATAGTGATTTTAACTTAGATGATAATTTGATAGGTTATACTTTCCTTAAATGGTTTGATAGTCTATGCTTAATAAATCTAAGTTGAATTATGATAAAAAGAGAATAGTTTGTATTTTGTAATTAAAATTAGCTAGTGGATTATATTCTAGATTTCTTACCTCTTTTGAATCCTCCATCTTAACTTTCTTAAATTTTCTTTTCATTCTTGGTTTTATTTCTTGATTTTATTTATTCTTCTTTCTTGCCTTGTGATTTTATTTATTCTTTGATTCTTTCTTCTCTAAAATTCAATTTATTATCTCTTGCATATATTCACAAAAATCACTCATCACATCTCTCTCCATAATCACACTTATTCTTTATTTCTAATTGTCGCGCACAAAACATAAGAACCAATTCTAATAATCTCTTAAAATCACCTTCCTCGTGGGATCGATATTTTTTTATACTATAACTTGATCAATTGTGTACTTGCAATTTTGGTACATAATTATGTCGCATCAACAAGTGATAGTACGCAAAGACAAACACAAACACAAGATATGATCACGGAGTTCGGACCTTCCGTCCTACGTCTCCGCTCTCTACTCCCGGGGAGAACTCCACTATCACAACGGGTTTTCTACGTTCACCTGAACAATGTTTACACCTCACAATTCGGTTTTTTAGTTCACCGAAAACTTTACAACACACACAATTACACTCACACTCTACACCCTCTAAGTATTGGTCTCTAGCCCGTGTTTCCCTCAAGTGCTCGGAATTATGACAATCTCTAGGTATTACTACCGACGCCACTCCTCTTGGGATAACCCCGTTTCTCATCACACACTCCTCTCGGTGTACAAGTGTGATACAACGTGTAACTCATAATTAAGTATAATACAATAAAATGTTCTCTGCAATAGGTGAGAACTCAATGTAAGCTCAATCTTAAAAATCACAATCCCACAACCCAATATATGATGTATGAAATGCTACAAGCTCAAATAGGGTGTGCGTGATAAAATGAGTGTAAATAAAATCTAACTCAATTAACAAACTAACAATAATAAGAATATGAAAATCAATAATAAAATTGCTAGAGAAAAGAGTTAGAAAAACTTCTCTATAATCACAAAGAGGTTGAAGAAGATTGAGGATGAATTCCTTAATTGAAAATGCAAAGAAAAACTTCTCTATAATCACAAAGAGGTTGAAGAAGATTGAGGATGAATTCCTTAATTGAAAATGCAAACCTCCTCTTTGTAAACTCAAACACCAAACTTAAACTTAAGAAACAGACTTTTAAACACTTAAAACTCTTGTTAAAAACCTCTTAAAGAAACTTTTTTCTGATGAGAACAATAGGGGTTTATATAGGAAGAAAAACCAAGGCACAAAACCCAAGAAAAACTAGTAAAAATGATAAAATAACAAAGACTGGAAATATAGCCGTTGGTGCTAGTCAGTCGACTGACGGGATGCATTAGTCGACTGATGAGATGACCGTTGGAGGCGTTTTCCAACTCATTAGTCGACTGACGAACCTTATCAGTCGACTGATGACCTCATCAGTCGTCTGGTTAGTCGACCAAAACAAAATAGAAACTTTTTTTGAATTACAGGCACTTTCTTCAGTTGACTGATCGGTCAACTGATTTCATCAGTTGACTGACCAGTCGACTGATAACAGGTTTTCAGCCTAACTGAAATAAAAAATCTGATTTTTAAACTGCTTTTAAAAATTGTAAACAAATTCAGAAAATGTAAAACTTTGGAAAATGATTATAGACATGATAATACACATGCTACAAAAACTGGTTTACAAAAATCACCTCCCAAATGAGAAATCTCTTCATTTTACAAAATAGTCCAGAACATGAAAATGTAAACATACTTGTTTTAACATTTTGACTACACCATGTTTTGAAACTTCATAAACTGATTTTATAGACCTAATAGAATATATATATTATGATTGTTAAGTCTATAAACTAATAACTCAATATTATGCAAAAATGAGGTTTTGCACAATATGCATTTAACAAATATGAAACATGTATATAAATGTAAACAATAATATAGGTTTCATATTTATATAAACTTGTAAACTATAAAACCAAAACTTCTGTATATACATAACTATATATATATATACTATAATATTATATATATATATATATATATATATATATATATATATATATATATATATATATATATATATATATATATATATATATATATATATATTATATATATATTATATATATATATATATATATATATATATATATATATAGAGAGAGAGAGAGAGAGAGAGAGAGCAATATGGTATGCTTGGTTCAAGCACAAAAGTTATGCTTGGTAATAATATGTCATATCCCTCTCCACTCATTCAAATATGAGACCACATTCACATAGGTAGTGAGTGGATGAGGATGTGACACATTACTACCAAGCACAAAATTTGTGCTTGCGGTACAAGCATACCCATTTTTCTCTCATATATTATATATATATATATATATATATATATATATATATATATATATATATATATATATATATATATATATATATATATATAATATATATATATATATATATATATATATATATATATATATATATATATATATTATATATATATATTATATTATATATATATTATACACATAAAAATATGTGTGTATATGGTATTGAGTTTAGAGTACTTAACACACATAATATAAAACCTAAACTAAATTACCAAAGTTTGATGAAGGTCTTCAATGAGTTTGACTTGGTAAACTTGCGGATGAAGCTTGAACTTGGATCTTCAGCTTGAATTGCAAGGCTTCAACCACTATTCCGCCAACCTCTAATGGATGTGATCGTGAATGCTCGATTTTATCCATCCTCCAACATATTATTTGCCAAGAATAAATATAAAACACAAACACTAGACAAACAATATTAGATGTAAATTATTTGTAAATCATCATCAAAACAAAAGGACCCAACAAATGTTACGGGTTGGTTGTTAAGATTACAGTTTGGTTGTTAATGTTACGGGTTGGTTGTTAAGGTTAGGGTTAGTTATTAAGGTTACGGATTTATTGTTAATGTTAGGGATTTATTCTTATGATTGCTTATTTGTTGTTAAGGTTAAGGGGTGTTTGTTAAGATTCTATTTCTTTCATGTGCAGTTATGGTACTATGAACTTACTGACATCAAGAAGCCAGTAGTTGGAAGTACGTTGCAGCCTCCCCTCACAAATTGGGTGAAACTGAGAGATTTTGTTAGATCTTTGATATTAGCCACTGTTATAGCTAAAGCAAGGAAAGCTATGATAAAGCTTCCACGGTTCCATGACCAAGCTCAAAGCATTGAGGGAGATTTGTGGGGGGAAAGAGCAGGGGAAGGAGAAAGAGAAGAAGAAGAAGAAGAAGAAGGAGAGAGAGAGAGAGAGAGAGAGAGAGAGAGAGAGAGAGAGAGAGAGAGAGCAGGAGACGCCGATAGGCCACGTGGCCCAAGCCAGCCTCTTCTCAAAAAGAAAAGGGGAGCAAGAGATTATATCTTTCTTGAAGGATAGGTAAGCATTTAATAATTGTGAATTTTATTTGTTCTTAATTATTCTTTTTTTAATAATAATGTATCCGTCTGTTGCATAGACGATGCCACAAAATATTAATGAAGCGGTCAAGCAGCCCAATGAGGCAGTCGAAAAAATAGAATTGTCCAGCAAGTGATCTATTGGAAGAGCATCGCGATAATAAATCAAAAATTGTGTCGTGATAATGAGAATAAATTCAAAGATCAGATTGTTGCCGACCGAATAGAGATAACTTCTCTTTCTATGAAAGTGGTTACTCTGTCTGCTCAAGTGAGGAGCCTGAGAGAGGAACTAAGTGTAGCGCGATGCAGAGGTCTCACTGTATATAAGAATAAGAGGCCTATTGCAGAAGTGTATAGCCCAGCGATGGAGTTGCAAATTTGTACATGTTTGATTGATTGTTAAGTATAGGGATTGATTGTTAAGTATACCAATTTGTTGTTGAGTTTACCAATTGGCTGTTAAGTTTATCGTTTGATAGTTAAGTATATGGTTTAGTTATTAAGGTTATATAGTTCAAAATTACATTTTGAATGTTATCTTCTTTTTTTTTGAATCAGGCACTCCATGCAGCGTGGATGGCATTGATATTGACATTGAGAGGGAAGGCCCTCAGCCATTCTTTGCTGACATTAATAAGGAGAGCGAAGGCCCTCCACCAAGGGAAGTCCCTCCACCATTTTTTGTTGACATTAATAAGGAGAGCGAAAGCCCTCCATTAGGGAAAGTCCCTCCACCGGATACTACTGGCATTAATACTAAGGTGGAAGATCCTCGCCCAGAGGAAGTCCCTCCAGCAACCGCTGACAAATTTTTTGAGCTGACTGGAGAGGTGTCCAGCCCAGTGATGGAGCTGCAAACTTGTACATGTTAGCCCAGTGATGGAGCTGCAAACTTGTACATGTTAGATCCTTTTTTCACTACATGGTTAGGGATTGGTTGTTAAGTTTACGTATTGGTTGTTAAGTTTATAGATTAGTTGTTAAGTTTAGGGATTTATTGTTAAGTTTATGGATTGATTGTTAATTATACGGTTTTGTAGTTAAGTTTTGATAGCGGTTGTTAAGTTTTTTCTATTTTTATTTCAAATGTTTTTTTAGAAACATGCACTCCACACATGGACACTGAGAGGGAAATCCCTCCACCAGAGAAAATCCCTCCACTAGCAGCTGCCATATTTTCTGAGGACGAAGATGCTCCTATTTCCCTCCACCAGAGAAAATCCCTCCACTAGCAGCTGCCATATTTTCTGAGGACGAAGATGCTCCTATTATTATACAATTGAATAAGAGAAAGAGGGATGCAAATTTGACCGCACCCCTTAAAAAAATTAGAACAAAAAGAAGGATGAAGCCTTTTAAACATATGTAGGCTGTCTAAAAATCACAATAGATAGCTGATTCTCTATCAAACACCGATGATGGAATTTACAATCTGACGACTTCCAGAAGGCTACAATTTGAAGACTTTCACGTAGATCGATGAAGGTTACAATCTAACGACCTTCACAACAACTGATAAAAGCTCTAATCAACAGCCTCCACAATCAACATCGGGAGTTACAATCTGACGACTCTCACGAATCAAAGAGCTCTAATCAACAGCCTCCACAATCAACATCGGGAGTTACAATCTGACGACTCTCACGAATCAAAGAGTTAAAGCAAAGATTATAAAACGATGATCTTTGCAACGTTCTGACAGAAAGAGACTACAAATCGACGGTCTCTTCAAACCAAGACGTGGAAGTCCTCCCCGCGTACCAGCATCAAGACGCACCGTGTTCATAGCCACGAACGCAGCTCAGATGCAGCTTCCAACGCTGCCAACGCAGCTTCCAAATCGCTGCAAACGCAGCTCAGACGCAGCTTCCAACGCTGCCAACGCGCTTCCAAATCGCTGCAAACGCAGCTCAGACGTAGCTTCTAACCGCTGCCAACGCAGCTTCCAACCGCTGCCCAACGCAGCTTCCAACTGCTACCAACACAGCTTCCAACCGCTGCCCAACGCAGCTTCCAACCGCTGCCAACGCAGCTTCCAACCGCTTCCCAACGCAGCTTCCAACTGCTACCAACGCAGCTTCCAACTGCTGCCTAACGCAGCTTCCAATCGCTGCCAAACGCAGCTTTCAACAGATGCCAACGCAGCTTCCAAATTGCTGCGTCTGAGCATCCAAACACTGCGTTTGAACGTAGAATTCATATCAGAACACGGATTTTGCGTTTGACTCGTTCAAACACGAGCTGAACGGTTTCAAAACCATTTCCCACGATCTGAGGGGATCACAACTCCACTCAGGAGTGATTTAAGGGGGGCGGTTACATCCCATTAGCCCCACTTAGGAGCGAATTAAGGATGTGGTTACACCCCTTAATCCCCTATAAATAACTAAAAATCAATTCAGTTCAGGGGTTCGGTCTGTTGGGACTCCTTGGCAGCAGAGGCTGAATCTTTGGGGCTAGATTTTGGAGGCTGGCTTTTAGATTCTGCTCCCTGGACAGCAAAGAATAGATCCTTAGCTTGTCTAACCAATTACGGTTAAGATCAATCGACTCATCAAGAGTTCTAAGACTTGCCACGCAAGTTCTCCACAACGTCAAATTGTGAGGAGAAGATATCATTCCAGTGAATCAAGACGTGTGGATCGTCAACAGAGAGCAAACTCGACGCGAGCATTCGAGGGAGGCACTCCATCGCTACCGTGAAGAACCCAGAATTAAACAAAGGGGAGAATCCAGATTCATTCTCCTCTCTTTTGTAATCAGGAAATCCAATTGTAACAGAGATTAAAGGAATACAAATCAATTTTTCTTTCATTTTTTTTACTGCAAATTTTCCACAAACAACATATAGTTACCCTTTACACTGAAGGGAAATTGAAGAAAGAAAAATAAATCATGGGGGACATGGCTATTATAGAAGTGCCGGAGGAAAAGGGAGCAGAGTTACCGCCTGCTAGGCTATAATGTGATCCTCACTCAATCTGGAAAACCCTTATGAGTTCCCCTATGAGCAAGAAAGAAGAAATTTACAGGGATAAATTAAACATAGGGATTTCCTTTTCTGAATGCTTCATTGTCAAGATTTTTGATAAGCACCCAACATTTGTACATAATTATAAGGTGTCGACAGATATTGCTACGCTGCTGACGGTAGAGGAGAATGAAGTTCTTAACTATTTCTGCATTTGTAGGTGTAACAAGTAAGTATTTATCTCATATTACAATTTTATAGCTTCGCTTTTAAGATTATCAATTAGTTGTTAGGGTTACAACTATGTTGCTAAGGTTACATGTTTATTGTTAAGGTTACTGATTTGTTGTTAAGGTTACTGGTTTGTCATTAAGGTTACATGTTGGTTGTTAACATTACAGATTTGTTGTTAAGGTTACTTGTTTGTTGTTAATATTATGTGTTTGTTACTAACTATATTTATTATTTCATTCTTTCTTGCAGTTTGATTAAAGTGTACAAAGGTCAATGGTCGTCTATTGACCGATTTGAGCTTCTTAATGTTTTACATGGTGATTGACTGGATGATTCAGTAAGATTTATTTTTAATAATTATTGTTTATTATCCTTTATAATACTACCATTTATTACTTGTTGTCAACTTACAGCTTACTGAGGTGCTGCTAGATATAATACGTGAAAGTCAGAATGAATCATCCAGCAAAAAATATGGGTTGGTCTCTGTTTTCTCTTCTATAAGTATATGATAGACATATATCTATTTATCTATTGCAATCTAATACTAAAAGGTTTCTAATCATTCTAATTCTTGATTACAACATACAATACATATGGAGAGACCTAACTACCGAGAAGCATATGAACTCTTCATCAAAAATTTGTTCTATGAAGGATTTAGTAACCTCTTAGTTCCCATTGTCCAAGGGGATCATTGGCATCTCTTGGAGTTTGATGTAAAAAATAATATTTCCAGACATTATGACTCCTTAAGAGAACAATCTGGGCATTGGGAACCCATGTTGAATATTATTAAAGCCTTCAACTACATTAAATCTGGCTTCGGCAAAAATAAATCGTACAGCGTATTCAACCCAATCATTGTTCCATACGAGGAACAAAAGGGAGCGTAAGTTTTTCGAGACTCTTTTTGGAATTTAATGTTGGAAATTGATTGTTAAGGTTAGGTTGTTGATGTTAAGCTTTGATTTTTAACCATAGGGATTTGTTATTAAGGTTACAATTTAGTTGCTAAGGTTATGGTTTGGATGTGATGCTTAGGTATAGGTTGTTAAGTATATATTGGTTGTTAACCTTAGGGGTTTAATGGTGTATTTTTTGTGTGTGTAGGTATGACTGCGGGATCTACGTCTACCAGTTTATAACTATTATCGAAGGTAGAAGAGTCCTGCACCTCACTCCCAAAGAGCATAACACATGGGTCATACGAGCGAAGCTATCATCCTATTTACTAATTGAAGGCAGGAAGAGGTAAAAAGATCTCGATCAACTAGACAATGATGACGTTGAGAGATAGACTATTATAAATGTAAATATTTAATTCTTGAAAATATTATGAATATAAATATTTAATTGTTTATGGAATGACCATTAGTAAGCATGACAAGCAATCTACAACAAAGCCATAACCTTAACAACAAAAGGTTAACAACAAATCCGTAACATTGACAACCAAGCCACAACCAAGCCCAAAGATTAATAGTGAAAAGTTAAGCTTAACAACAAAATTGTAACCTTGACAATAAACCCATAAGCTTAATGATAAACCCATAATCTTAACAACCAAACCATAACATTAACAACCAAAAAGCTTAGGTTAACAACCAATCCGTAAGCTTAATAACCAAGCCCTAAGCTTAACAGCGAAAAGTTAAGCTTAACAACAAAACCGTAACATTGACAACAAACCTATAAGCTTAACGACAAACACATAAGCTTAACAACCAAAGCATAACCTTAACAACAAAAAAACAAGGTTAACAACCAATCTGTAAGCTTGACAACCAAGCCCTAAGCTTAACAGTGAAAAGTTAATCTTAACAACAAAACCTTAACTTTGACAACAAACTCATAAGCTTAACGACAAACACATAAGCTTAACAACCAAACCATAACCTTAACAACCAAAAATCTAAGGTTAACAATCAATCTGTAAGCATATTAACTAAGCCCTAAGCTTAACAACCAGTTATTAACCGTAACAACGAAACACACAACATTATAACATACATTCCATATCAACATCAAGTTAAACAAAATAAAAGTAAATGTACATCAAGTTAAACAAAACATATCTTCCAGTATATATTGTTAACATCACATATCAACATCAAGTTAAACAAAACAAAAGTAAATGTACATATGCTAGTAACCTAGTGAGGGGCTGCTCCTCCCCCGCTATCCTTGCTTGAAGCGAAGTCGTCTGAGAAACCCCTATCCCTATGAAAGGTGGATCCCCCAACACCTTGGACCTAGAGAATTTGCTGCCAGAGGTCTCTCTCCACCATCATATGCCTGCCATCCCATGTCACCTTAATTAACTCCGGGTCGGCGCTAAACGGCTGCGTACGCTGACGACGATGGCTAGGGGGAAGTTGGTCAACAATAACGTCGATAGGATCAACCTCCCTCTTCGCTTGGTGCTCTTGGACCTCCGACTTGCTGATAACCTGAGTGACGACATAGCCTTCCATTAGGTTACCGTCAATAGGAGAGATGTAACAGAACATAATCCTCTTAGGGACATCCGAATGTTTGTGAAAAAATTAAAGAAGAAATGAGAATAAAATTTGTATTAATCTCCCTAACTGACTAAGAAAAAAATAAATACAATCTCTCTTTGTAATCTCTCTCTCTAACTGATTTAGAAAAAAATTACAATTTCTCTTATCGGTTTCCTGGATTTACAAAAGAAGGAAGGAATTGATGGAGATCATTCTCTTTGTTTAAAACTGGGTTCTTCTTGGTGTCGATAAGAATTTGAATCTTGTATCCCGTTGACGATCCGAGCGCTTCGCCTTGTGGAACTTGTCTTTGCCTCTTGACTAGACATCTTGGAAGAACTTGCAAAGCAAGTTTTAGAACTCTAAACGAGTTTAGAAGAACTTGATGAGCAAGTTGAAAACTCTGCAAAAGAGTTGATTTGAGAAAGGGATTTCAATCACTTTTAGCCGAAATAAACTTGCTAGGCAGGTTAAACTGGAGCCAATCAAGGTGCTTCGTAAAGCCAACCTTCAAAGCCAAAATCAAGGTGATCCTAAAAGTCGATCCTCCAGGATGATCTGCTAGAAGATCCCACTGAAGATCTGCCAGAAGATCCCATTGAAGATCTGCCAAAAAGATCTAGAAGAAGATCTCAATGCCGATCCTTCAAAGCTCTCTAAGATGGTCTCGCCCCAGATCTATTTTAAGCTAATTTTTAGCTATTTATAGGGGTTTAAGGGGTGTGACTAACCCCTTAAATCACTCCCAAGTGGGGCTTTGATCCCCTCAAATCATGGAAAATAGTTTGGGAACCGTTCAACTCGTGTTTGAGCAAGTCAAATGTAAAATTTGCGTTATGGGCACGAACTCTGCATCTTGGACTTGGGACGCGGAGTTGGACTCTGTATTTGGAGCTGAAAACGCAGTGGTGAACCCTGTGTTCTGTTCTTGGAACGCAGAGGTGAGCTATGTGTTTTGAATCTCGAATGCAGCAATGAACTCTATGTTTTGAGTTTGGAACACAACAATGAGCTTCGCGTTTTGAGCTTGGCACACGGGGATGACCTCTGCATTTTGAATTGAATAGACCATTGATTTGTAGTCTCTTTTAGTTAGAGCGTTGTAAAAATTGTGATCTTCATCTCGTCTCCTTGGAATGTGAGAGTCGTCAGTTATAACTCTTGTTGGTGATTGTGAAGACCGTCGAATCAGAACTTCCATCGGTTGTTGTGAAGGTCGTTGAATTATAACCTTCGTCGATTTTCGTGAAAATCTTCAAATTGTAGCCTTTTGGAAGTCGTCGAATTGTAACCTCCATTATCAGTACTTGATGGGAATCAGCTATCTGTAATAATTTTTAGACAGCCTATACCGAAACATCCCTAATCTTGAGTAGCATCCTACAGTCTTTGAAGTTATTTTTTGTGGTGACGTCGTTGGAGCACATGACGTATTCACTGATACCCTCGAATAGCGATTGTAGAAACTCCCAATCCTATAGGTGGTATGGCAGTCTGAAGAGGCGAATCCATGTTAGAAAGTGTTTAGGTAATGTGGATAGCCTGAGGTCCTCCCTCCAATGATCGAATCTGCCCTTGAAGGAGCCCATATCTATCAGCTTGAGCTCGATGGCTTGATCTAGAAGGTCGTCGGACAGAAATTGAACCATGAAGCTAGTTCTGGCGGCCTGCTTGATCTGTTGGGGCCATGATGAGACGTTGAAGCGGTAGGCAATATTTTCTCTGAGCTCCTAAATAGATGGATGACCCATCTCAATATAGAAGATGGCGAAAGAAGAAAGATCTTGAATGGTGCTGATGATGTTGGTAGGGACAGTAAGCAATCATGGAGGAGCACAAGCTCTTAGACCATAAGGGCAATCCTGGGAGATATGCCTTGAGCCATGGCAGTAGACACAGACGATATCATCGTGAGCCATGATCTTCTGGTTTATGACAG
The DNA here is from genome assembly GCF_001876935.1 of Asparagus officinalis. Lineage (NCBI taxonomy): Eukaryota > Viridiplantae > Streptophyta > Magnoliopsida > Asparagales > Asparagaceae > Asparagus > Asparagus officinalis. Next base: position 24,279,376 of record NC_033800.1, read on the forward strand.
AAATGGGACTTGAAGGTGCTAGGAGGCTGATTGGAGGATGGTGGTGATAGGAAAATCGAGGAAATAGTGAGGAGAAAGGTTATCATAACTATCCTATCTTGGAACAAGCAAAGGGATGGTGGAGATTGCTGCGTGGCAGGTGGGAATAGCAAGGAGAAAGGTGATCATAACTTTCCTATCTTGGGAACAAGCGTTACTGTGAAAAGCATTAAAGACAGGAGGAGAAAAAAATTCTCTCGGTAACATTGACAACCAAACAGTAACCTTAACAACCAAGCTATAATCTTAACAATAAAACGTTAAACTTAAAAATAAATCTGTAACATTGACAACCAAGACATAACCTTGACAACCAAGATATAACCTTAACAACCAATCCATAACCTTAACAACCAATCAGTAGCCTTAATTATAACAGACATTTTAAAAGGGTATCATCTAATATTATATATAGTTATCTGCTAATATAAAACGTTACTAAGAAATACATTTGTTTAGCAACTATATAGGCTCGTTACAAGTTTGACAATTGTGACCCTCCATGTGGCATCGAGAGCACTTAACAAGACGGGTGTTCAGTGACCTGTTGTTTATTCATCTAGTACATGGTCTTTCATGCCTTTTTTAGTGAGAGGAGGCTTTAACAATTGGTATCCTGGCGGTACAAAGCGTTTCTTATAATCTGGGATATGAAAGAGGATCGGTGTATAACTTGCTCTAAAAGTTTCAACAGTTATAAACCAATCACAATATTGATAAATATCATGTCCCATCCAAGTAACTGTAGTTCACACATGTTTGTAAGGAATGCGGGTGATATCCTAAGACCTGCATGAACATGCCCGATTTTTCAAATCTACACGGCAAGTTTTATTAGATTCGACCTCCACAATATGTTATGTCGATTGTTTAATGGCCAAGCAGCTACCATGATGAATATTACCACTCAACACTATCTCCGCTTTTGGACATAAGTATCCAGACCAATTCATTGCCATAAGCCTTCTTTCATGCATGTGCTCCATGATTTGCTTTCGTATCGTCTCCACCAAAGGTAGGATTCATAACATTCGTGCCTTTCTTATCCAGCTATTGAAGGACTCAGCAAAGTTTGAAGTAACATGATCATACCTGCAACGTTTGAAGTAACCTTAACAACCAAAAATAAACTTAACAATAAAAGGGTAAACTTAACAACAAAACTCTAACATTAACAACAAAATACTAACCTTAACAATAAAATTCTAATCTTAACAACCAAAAGCTAACCTTAACAACAAATCTGCAAACTAACTCTAACCTTAACAACTAAAATTTAGCCTTAACAAATAACGTTTATACAAAGTTATCATACCTTATACCAGAAAAATAAGTGTTTGTCTAACTCTCTGGGGAATATTCCATTACAGTAACATAAGCCCTATGATCGATCAATACCAATTCTTTCATGAAATCATCCTATTCAGAAATTGTGTACTTATAAGCCGCAGTTTGTAACAAATCACCCAAAATCTGAGTAACATTTGCCTTGTGATCAAAATCCTTCATCTTTTTTTTTTAATTCTCGAATAGATGCAGAACACACCTTGAATGGAAAACATCTGGAAAGAATTCCTCGACTGCTACCATAATTCCCTTGCCGACATCGAAAATCATTACCAGTTGATGTGGAGGATTGTAAGGCTTTTCCCTATCATACAGTATCGTCCACAATCCTTGTAAGAATCATTTCTAATTATCCTCATTCTCTTGGTCGTATACATAATAAGCAAGAGGAAATATTCATTGATTGTCATCATATCTTGTGGCACTAAGTAGTATACCTCTGTAGCGATCTTTAAGAATTGTTTCATCCAAAAATAAGAGAGGCCTACACCCAGCAACAAACCCTTCAATACAGGAATTATAACTTATGAACAAACGCCTAAACCTTCCGTCATTAGCATCGATAGCAACATGACTTCCTGGATTAGTTGCATGAACCATGGCTTCATACCTGCATAAATATAATAACAAAATAGTAACCTTAGCAACAGATTCATAATCATAACAACTAATCTTTAACCTTAACAACCAACAAGTATACTTAACAACCAACAAATAATCTAACCAACTAATATGTATGGTTAGCAACCAATACATAACCTTCATAAGTAATACATAAGGTTGGCAACCAATACTAAACCTTCACAACAAAAACATAAGAATAAAAGAATGTATCATCTCAGTGAATCGTAAGCCTCATCATCGTCACCAAACAGGTCTTATTAAGCTCTCTCTTTGCTTTTCCACATTTTACTGTAGTTAATCTTGATGCCATAATTTGAGAGCATGTTATTCTTGATATCAACTGCACGAAGATCTAGCCTAACCTTCAAAATAGATTGTATTTGGCTTGCAATGTGTTAGACCCTAGGGGGGTGTGATTAAGATCTTATGCTAATCTAATCCGATTTTATGCCAATTAAAACTAATTCAAACTATTCTTCTTGCAAGATAGATATACAATATGTTATAAGCAAGAATAAGCAATATGAACAATGAGATATATCCTATATGATAAAAATATATGCAAGGATATATAAACTAACACAAGGGTGATATAATCAAACGACAAATATGATAGGGCAAAATATACAAGAGTAATAGGCAATTGGCGATATAAGATAAATGCATAAGTAAATGCGCTAATGATAAACTCAAACACACTCAAATGATCATGGAGTTCGGACTTTCCGTCTTACGTCTCCGCTCCCCACTCCTAGGGAGAAATCCACTATCACAACTGGATTTTCTACGCTCACCCGAATAACGTTTACACCTCACAATGTCGGTTTTCAATGCTCATCGATCAACGTTCACATCTCACACTCTCACTATGTCGGTTTTCAACATTCACCGATCAACGTTCACTCCTCACACTTGGTTTTCTAGCTAACCGAAAACTTTACAATCTCACAATGACAACAAATGATTTGTTCTCTAATACAATGTGAGAACTTAATTAAAGCTCACACTTAATTGTTACAACTCTCACCAACCCAAATATACTATGTATGAAAATACGATAAGCTCAAGTGGGTGTGTGTAACAATGAGTATAAATAAAACTTAACTCAAGAAGAACTAGCAATAAGATTGATATGAAATACAATAGTAAAAATGCTAGGAAATAGAGTTAAGGAAACTTCTCTATAAACACAAAGAGAGGATGATAAAATATTAAAGATGAACTCTTCAACAGCTGATGTAAGCTCCTCTTTGTAAAACCCTAACCATAAAACAAACTAACCAAGCTTAAACCCTTATTAAACTTTTGTTTTAAAAACTTCTTGGTTTATTGCTGAAAACTGAGGTATAAGGGGGTATATATAGCCTCCCAAAATCTCAGCCAAAACTCCAAAGGAAAAGACCAAAAAACCCAAAAATCAGAAATCTGATTCTGTACCAAAACTAGTCGTTGGAGTGAACGGCGGTCGACCGTGAAAATCTCGCGGTCGGGGGGGGGGGGGGGGGGGGGGGGGGGGGGGGGAGCCACTTTCGAAGCTGAGAATTTTCCAAAGACTTTGGCGGTCGACCGTGGTAGTCGATCGTAGGAAAATTCAAGCTAACGGTCGACCGCGAAAGTTTCTGTTTGACTCCGTAGGTAAAAACTCAGGTGCGGTCGACCGTGGTGGTCGACCGCAAACTGATACATGAACAGAACAGTTTGAAAGTTGATTTTCTGATTTTAAAACCCTATTTAAAAATATCAAATAAATTCTAAAAATGTAAAACTTTGTGGAATGATTATAAACATGATAATACACATGCCACAAAAACTAGTTTTCAGAAAGGACTTCCCAAATGAGAAATATCATTATTTTACAAAATAGTCCAAAACATGAAAATGTAAACATATGAATTTTAACATTTTGGCTAAACCATGTTTTGAAACTTTACAAAATGATTTTATAGACTTAATAAAATATGTATATGAATATTGTTAAGTTCAAAAACTAAGAATACAATATTTTCACAAATATGCATATTCTATGATATGTATATGAATATTGTTAAGTTCAAAAACTAAGAATACAATATTTTCACAAATATGCATATTCTATGCAATGTTTTCTAAAGCACAATAATTAAGAATACAATATTTTCACAAATATGCATATTCTATGCAATGTTTTCTAAAGCACAATAATAAATATGATATATGTAATCTCATATTTATAAACATGAAAACCAAAACACATGTATGTATATATATAACTATATATATGCGTAGAAACCAAAACTTATGTATATATATAACTATATATATACATGGAAACCAATAAATATGTGTGTATATTATATTGAGCTTAAGGTACTAACACACATAATATAAACTCCTAAACTAAATTACCCAAGCTTGATCTTGAACTTCAATAGCTTGACTTGGTAATCTTGCGGATGAAGCTTGAACTTGGATCTTGAACTTGAATTACGTAGGCTTCATACCACAATATCCGCCAACCTCCATTTGATATGATCGTTATGACGCAATCCATCCAACCTCTAACTTGTTGTTTGCCTAGAATAAATACGAAAACATAAACACTAGACAAACAACATTAGAAGTAAATTGTTTGTTAAACATCATCAAAACAAGAAGGCCAACACAATGAACTTTCTTGATACCCTTGAGTTGCCAGCATTAGCTCCATGTTGACCGTAAGTGTGGGTAGAATAGAAATTTTTTATAGACATAATTGATGAATTTTTGAGTGGGGAAGCAAACAACATCCAAGAACAACCATGCGTGTGCTTGAATTGGCAATAGACTCTTATGCATCTTTGTTCATTATGGTAGTCGAACCTTTTCGTAGTTGAATAGTATTAAAGAGCTAATCTAACTTTGGCAACACTATCAAATTTCTGACCAATTTTATGTATGGCCATGTGCTACTTAGTTATGATCTTGGTTTGATTGTTAATTATGTCTTCTAGCAGCATGATCGAGTCACCAGTGGGATTTGAAAGTACCCTAGAGGGGGGGGGGGGGGATAGGGTTATTGCTAATCTTATTAGATATTAATGTCAATCAAAACTTATTAATAAAATATTATTACAAGATAGATATACAATGCAATATGAGCAAGAATATAAACACAAGAGAAAATAAACAAGAAATAATATAAACAAATACTGGACGCAAAGAGCAATCTAAACACAATAATATCATCAAGGAGTTCAGACATTCCGTCCTACATCTCTGCTCCCCACTCCCGGGGAGAACTCCACTATCGACACACCCGGTTTGGAAGCCGGAACTTCTCTATACACTCAGTTTTTTAGCTCACCGAATACTCTATAAATCTCTCACAATGTACATACACAAACTATAACCTCAAGTGTTGGTCCTCACGTATCGCCTCCTTCAAGTGCTCGGCTTTATTACCTCTCTCTAGGCTTTACTACCGATTCCACTCCTCTTGGTATCGACTACGTCCTCACCACACACTCCTCTTGGTGTAAATGTGTATTACAAAGTGATACTCTCGCAAATAAAGCTAAAATACAAGATTTTATTATCTACAATAGGTGAGAACACAATTTAAGCTCACTCTCAAGGTTACACTCACCACAACCCCAAATTATACGTGAGAACACAATTTAAGCTCACTCTCAAGGTTACACTCACCACAACCCCAAATTATACAATATATAAAAATAGTTAAGCTCAATGGTTGTGTGTGCAAGCAATGAGAAAATCAAATATAAACTCAATTAAATCTAGCAAATATGAATATAACAATTAAAGCATAAACAAGCAAGAGATATGAGTTTAGAAACACTTCTCTAATTACAAGAGAGAGGGATAAGAAGATTGAAAGCCCAAACTGAAATTGATCTCCTCTTCTTGTAAAACAATCTTCACAAAACTAATTTTGTAAATAAACACTTAAAACAAACTAAAACTCTTTTTAAACTTGTTTTAAAACTTCTCTTCTTTGTTCAGAAGTGAAATGGTATATGGTATATATAGGATGAAGAAACAAAGCTCAAAACCCAAGTGAATTCCAATAAAATGACAAAAAAAACAGAAACGGGAAATATAACTGTTACAAGCCATCAATCGACTGACGGGTCGGATCAGTCGACTGATGAGCTGACCGTTATAGGCAGCTAACAGATACTCAGTTGACTGATGAGCATAGTCGGCCGACTGATGACCTCATCAGTTGACTGGTCAGTCGACCAAAACGAAACATAAACTTTTGATGATTGCAAGTGGTTTCATCAGTTGACTGATACACACCATCAGTCGACTGATAACATGTTATCAGCTTGGATTAAATAGTAAAAATGAAATTCAAACCTTTTTTAAAAATATCAAATAAATTCATAAAAATATAAAACTTTGGGAAATGATTGTAACCATGATAATAAACATGTTACAAAAAGAATTTTTTAATTTGCATTCCTCATTTGTAAAATCTCATCATTTTACAAAATCACATAAGTATGAACATGTTGAAAACTTGATTTTACCAAAACGACTTAAACAAAACTTTGAAACACTTTAGAATGGATTTATAGATTTATACAATATATGAAAATAGCGTAAATAAGTCTTTAATCCATAAACATAATATTTTGCAAATTCAATAGAATATAAAGCATATAAATGTGAAAATTAAGATATATATTTCTTCATATCTATATAGCTAAACCAAAATAACTTATCCATATAGAAAACAAATAAGTATTATATATCTATTTGTTTGCAAAAACTTTTGTGGATAAAACACATAAACCATTAAATTGTGTGTGTATAATATTGAGCTTAAGATACCATTAAATTGTGTGTGTATAATATTGAGCTTAAGATATTAACACACAAAGTATAAACCCTAAACTAATTGATAGATCTTCAATATGCTTGACTTGGTTGTGCATGAAGCTTGATCTTGAATGTGACTTGATGTGTAATGACTTCATACCGATATTCTGCCAACCTCCATTTGATGTGATCGTAAAGCTTGATTCCATCCATCCTCTAATATATTGTTTGTCTAGAATACCTAATAAGAAAATATAAATACTAGACAAACAATATTAGGAATTGTTTGTAAGCATCAAACAAGATTAGAAGATGCAGGCTCATAACATAAGACCTAACAGGATTGTTATTAGGAATACGCTCATCATTACATGTTTGGGTAAGCGTGGCAGCTACGCATCGGGAATTTTTTGTAGGGATAGTCCTGTAGAAGTAAAAAAACATTAATATCTTAGCAACCAGAACATAAGCCTAACAAAAAGGAAGATATATCTTATAAGGTTAACAACAAAATTATAACCACAACAACGAACTCCTAATGTAATGACCGTAAATTTTCAATACTTGTTTAAATAATTTTTCTGGTGTTTAAACATTAAATATTATTTTTCTAAAATAATATTTGTATTTTCCCTAATTTCTCTAGAAATTTCTATGATTTAAAAATATGGTATTATATTATTTTAATGGTTTTGCTAATTATAAATTTAATTGTTTTGGTGAAATTTTTTGAATTAATATTTAATTATTCATTGTTATTGTTATTATTATTTTGACCATAAATTTTTAATATTTATTTGAATAAATTTTATGATATTTTTAAATTATTTAAAGGGGTGTTTTCCCCTGTGTTTTTTCTCTCACCGGTATTTCACTCTATATCTCTCTTCCCCCTACGCCACTTTCCTAATTCACTCCCTAAATTCTGCACTCTCACCCACCTCGTGCTTCCCCCACTCCTCCTCAAAAACCCCCACGTCACTCACTCACTCACACGTCCCGCTCCCACCCCCTCTCTCCTCTATTATTCCTCAGCTAGCTCTCTCTCTCTCTCTCTCTCTCTCTCTCTCTCCAATCAATCACTCCTCACTCCTCTCATCTCTCATTCTCTCTCTCCGTAATCTCTCTTCTCCCTCACGCAACAGCCCAAAGCCCAGCTCCCTGAACCCGTGCCTCAGGCCCGCGTCGCGCCCTGAGCTCGCCTACGCCGCCACAACCATCGGCTGCCAACGACCCCGACGACACCACGCGACCACCATCCTCAGCGCCACTCCACTTCCCCATTCGCCACCACCCCAGCACTTCGAAACCACCAGCCCGCCTCCATCCCCTCACCGTCTCACCTGACCGCCTGACCGCCCCCAGCTCTCCGCCCAGTCCCACTCCACGCCGCTTCCTCCTCCCTCGGCCAACCGTAGCCGCCTGAGATCCCCACGCGCCTCCTTGTTCGACCCACTGCCTGACCGGCTCTGAACCTCCGCGTGCCCTACCTCCAACCACCCTCAACCAGCCCTCGACAACCCCGCAGCCAGCGCTTCACCGCCGACCCGAGTCCCAAACCCGACAGCCCTTCCTCAGTCCTCTCCTCCTTCCCCTGTTCGCAGCAGCCACCGACAACAACCCCAGCCGCTCTCAGCCCTTACAAGCCGCCTCCTCCATTCATCACCGAGCAGCCCCACCGCCTGAACCATATCCGGCCATTCTCCCCGTGGCCGCCACCAGATCAGAACTCCGCCCAAACCTCCTCCGCCTCTCTCTCCTTCTCCTACTCGTGACCACGACCACCTAAGACCGGCTTCACCGCCGACACCCGCTGCCCCTCGTCGGCGCCGAGTCGCTACCGAAACCCCCGCCTCTCACCTCCTTTGCGAGATCCTGGCACCACCAGCCGCTGCCGGCCTTGACGCGATGCTGTCCATGTCGAGATCCCGTCATCCAGCAGCCCCGCGCCGCCGACGTTGATCTATTCGACGCGACGAGTCAAGATCCCGCTTCCCTTTGCTTCGTCATTTTAATATTTATATCTAATTAATTAGTTGTGTAGATTATACTGATATGATATTATCTGCGTAGGACTATTGATGACGATATTTCAAATGATAAATTAATATTTTTCTAGGTTAATTAGAATTATTATTATGAGAAATAATTTTTAAAAGAGTTATTCTGGAAAAACAGTTTAAATTGAATTATTATAATAATAAATGAGTTGAAAGAATTTATTTTGGAAAATGGATTAGTTTTGAATAATTATAATGTTAAATAATTTTAAAGGAAATTTTTGGAAAAGGGATTATTCTTAAAGGAATCTATTTTTGGAAAAGATTATTTTTTGGAATTAATCAATTTATGATCAAGACAATTGGAAATTACGACATTTTATGTATAAGTATTTGATAGTTGTAGTTCCATCTTGCACTGTTATTAATAGTTGTTCACGTTTCCTGTTCATGATTCATGACACTGTTACATAGTATTCATTGTATTTATACATTGTTATAGTTGAGAATCGCGAGTATTGCTTGACCGTAGTGACCCGTGAGATATGAGTTGTTGACTTGGACTTGGGATGGGAAAGTCTTGGTTCATGTTATCGGATATGTTGTTGTTTATTTCCAGGCTCGCACCAGTGAATCGTTTCGCATTGGGATGGGTCTAAGGAGCGGTGATATTATGATTATTGATTATTTTCAGGCTCGCACCAGTGAATCGTTTCGCACTAGGGTGGGTCTGAGGAGCAGTGATCGGATGTGTTTATTGTTTATTTTCAGGCTCGCACCAGTGAATTGTTTTGCACTGGGGTGGGTCTGAGGAGTGGTGATATTATGATTATTGATTATTTTCAGGCACGCACCAGTGAATCATTTCGCACTGGGGAGGGTGTGAGGTACTAGTGAGATGTGGTTGTTAATCAGATATCCGATAATGTGAACTTTGACTCTGTGTGAGATGTGAACCAGTGACCTGTATAGGATGGCTAGTTGCATGACTCGTTTCTTAGCTAATTATGAGTTCTTGTGAGATATAAGCTAGTTGTGTTTCTTTTTACATATAGATCAGGAGTAATATTTAATTATCTATAATTTGAGACATATGGTATATACATGAGGGTTTTCTTGTTTGGATTATTTCGCTCGATGTACTACGTCTCGAGTTGTAGATTTTTAAGTATTAATTTCATCTAGTGTATGACCTTATGACTTGGATGATTTCTGACCGCTAGCTGCATGATCTCGTTACCCGTTTGATTTATGGATTCTTATGATTATCGTGTTTTAGTAGTGAATTTGCATGTTTATTTTATCGGATTTCCAGATGCATGTTCTTTTATCAATTCTGTTATCGTATCGTTTTCTGTTTGGGTTTTCGTTCACTCTATTTGTATTGTGGGGTCTTGCCGTGTGTCATACACGCTGACGTACACCTGTTTTCTCTGGTGTATGTCAGACTTAGAGGAAGAACAGGTTTAGCAGGAGCCAGAGGATTCTCAGCAGGAGTACCCTGTAGACGGAGCAGAAGAAGGAGTCGACGCCTATTCTTTCCATTTATTAGTTATGGTTCCGTTTACTCTTATAGTACTTCCCATTTTAGTTTGAACGATGTATTATATTTCTCTAGTATTCATTTGTTCATTTTGTATAAGGGCATGTTGACCCGAATATTATGTCTCAGATGTTATCCCATTTATGATATGATATTTTTATTCTGAGTTTGTCTATTATATTCTTACTGATAGTGATCGGGGACCTGTGCCTTTGCATTATATTTATTTTTAGACGCTTAGCGTATTAGGTTGGGGAGAAACGATTATTTTATTTATTCTCCTTAATCTAATACGTCACGTGCTTGTTCACGATCCGATTCCCCTGTATTTTGGGAAGCGGGGCGTGACAGGTTTTAGTGGTGGCCCATGCAGGTCACGGTCCCGGTCACGGTCCCGAGTCCTCACTAGTAAGAATATAGTAGACAATTTAGATACATATCATATTTTATCCTTGAGACTATTCTTAAGCCCTTATTCTATTTTTTGTTAGATTTCATTTCGTCCCTATCTTATCACTCTTTGACTTCGGAGTTTCCACGGTTCTTGTCCCATCGCTTTGCGATTACCCTCTCTTTGTATCTCTAATCTATCCTAGTTCCGGTCATTATTTTATGTGTTATTATTTTTACAACTATGTTTTCTTTGATTTGACTTATATATCGTTTAATTGTATTAATTTCTGTATTATTTATTTTAATTATATTAATTTCTGTATTATTTATTATATTATTTTATGTATCATACACAGTGTTATATTGTGTGTTTTTCATTAAAAATATATACCATTACTTATATGTTTTTAATTGTTAAAGTCATATTACTAAGTGTTTTACATTGCTCTAGGCTTCACACACACACATTACATAGCATATCTGATATTCAGATGATACGGGTGTATCTTCTCTTCGGGAGCTTAGCGATCCTTATGGGAGCTTGAAGATAGATGATTCTCATGGTATCTTGAGAATAGAGTACAGGAGTCGTGGACGAGGTCATTGGAGGCGGCGAAGTCGAAGGATTCGTCAAACTGCAGGAATTACAACTTGGGCTCTGTCCGATCGACCGCATGTGTCACTGCGGTCGACCGCGTAGTGCACAGACCCAGACTATGTCTCTGGACTGAGAGCGGTCGACCGCTGTAGGCGCTGCAGTCGACCGAAAACCCTGTAAGCGATTTTTCCAGAAATCGATGTTCTGGCCGGTCGACCGACTTGGTCACTACGGTCGACCGCGTAGCGGTTATGGGCCTGGGCCTGTTTCCTGCATCGTTTAGGATTTCTGTTTAGTATAAATAGAATCACGACTTTTTTAGGGTTTATCACTCAGATTGTAATCAGAAAAGAGATCAGGGAGGTTATTCTTTGATCTAGAGAGATTATGAGAGAGAGATTTTTTAAATCCAATTGATTCTCATAATCTAGAGAAGGTATTTTCCTTCGCCCTAATTATAACTATTATGTTCTTCTGTCGTTTTCTTCTCTACCCACTCTTGATAATTCCGTGATCAAGAGTGCTCGCATGGTAACTCATATCAAGTGGGTATCAGAGCACCTAGATCCTGTGAAGGGGGAACCTGTGTATGGTCCTTACTCGCTCACAGTACAAGAATCTTAGCGAGATCCTTATTTCCTTGGAAGGAATCTAGAAATTAAGGAATGAGAAGATGACTGAAGCAGATAATTCAGCAAGACTTGATGCCATGAAGAAACAGATTGAGATGATCGGGATGACTCTTACTCAACTCGTGGGTCTCATCATCGGAGGTGACAAAAAGGAGGAATCTTCTTTAAAGGGTAAGAAGAAACTCGTTGAATCCGGCAAAGAGAGCGAAGAATCTGATTCAGAGGGGGAGACTGAGATTGTCAAGACTGTTGGACATCAAGGGGGTAAGAATAATTACCAGAATCTAAAGATTGACATCAAGGTTGAGATTCATGTTTATGATGGGAGTATCAATGTGGAGAAGCTTGATGATTGGATCGAACATATGGAGATGTACTTCACTCTCTACGGATATTCATCCAAGGAGAAGATAGTGTTTGTGATATTGAAGCTTTCAGGGCACGCGTTGACATGGTGGAAATCCTATTGCAAACAGGAGAAGAAAACGGCGTCGTTGAACAAGTTCAAGGAGATACTTCAGAAACAGTTCTATCCAGTTAGGTTCCTTGAGGAGCGTTGGTACAAGTGGTATGACTTGTGCCAAAAGTTTAATCAGACCATTCAAGAGTACACGACGGAGTTCCAGCAGCAGGCGATGGTTCTAAACATCACAATGGATGAGTACTCCATCTTCATGAAGTACATGGCGGGTCTGAATGATTACATCCGGAAGGAGATGAAGCTGTTTTCGGTTGAGACAATCGTAGAGGCGAGCGTAAAGGCTATAGCCATTGATGTCAGGCAGAAGAAGGGTAATGAGACAAAGGGGGATTCCAAACCATCGGGGAGCAAGACGGGTGGCTCTCAGTCTAAGGATGAGAAGAAGAAGGGTGACTCGGGGAAAGCATGATTGACATGCAATCACTGCAAATAGATAGGACACGTGGCTGATCGTTGCTGGGATAAGTATCCTCATCTGAAGCCAAAAGGGTTGAAGAAGAAGGAGGAGAAGAAGGCGTACGTGATAGCACAGGGTCCGAAGGAGGTTCCCGGGATGACTGAACCCAATAGCAGTCTCAACCTTATGGCGGGGAAGCAGGCCACCAAAGAAGATGACGACCCGAGGGAGCAGCTCTTTGTTCTGAAATGCTATTGTAGATACAGGAAGCCAGAAAAATCTGATATCTGAGGTATTAGTACAGAAGCTGGGATTGAATACGGTGAAGCATCCGAGGCCCTATCCATTATGGTGGATTCAGAAGGAGGTGGGATTGAGTATGGTGAACCAGTGTTCATTCAGATTTGCACTCCATGAGTCGTATATTAACGAGGTCACATGCGACGTGGTTCCGTTGGATGTTTGCCAAGTTATTTTGGGCAATCCTTATTTGTGGGATAGATACGTAGTATATGATCGGCGAGCCTAAAAGTATATATTCACCAAGGATGGCGAGCAATTTATTTTTCATTCGGCATCTCTTCCACAGGAGACGAGCTTGGTGACGGTGACTCAGGCTAATAGGTTGGTGAATGCGGGCAGGAAGTTCGTTTTATTGTTCATTCGGCTGTATGAAGAGCAGCTGAGTAAGATGTGCTTGTCTACCTTAAGCAAGCTTCAGGAGGGAGATCTTGACAGGTTAAAGGCCAAGTATGCAGACTTGTTTTCGGAGATCACGGGACTACCACCATGTCAAGGTGTAGAGCATGAGATTATGTTGACCGGGGAGAGTTCCTTACCTAACATAGGTCTATACCGCACATCAGTACAGGAGTCCGAGGAGATCTAGAAGCAGGTTCAGGAGCTCTTAGAGACGGGAGTGATTGTGCCGAGTTGTTCGCCTTGCGGGTCACTAGTGTTGTTGGTGCCCAAAAAGGATGGAGGCTGGCGCATGTGCGTAGATTATCGGGCGCTTAATAAGATAACCATCAAGAATCGCTACCCATTACCGCAGATCGATGATCTTATGGACCAGTTAGAGGGAGCGAGGTTTTTCACGAAGCTGGATTTGAAGTCTGGTTACCATCAGGTGAGGATTTGGGAGGAAGACACTTGGAAGACTGCGTTCAAGACCAAGCAGGGCATGTTCGAGTGCAGGACTTGGGAGGAGCATCTCGTTCATGTTGAGAGGGTATTTGAAGTGTTGCAGGACGAACAGCTGAAGCTCAACGGGAAGAAGTGTGAGTTCGGGAAGGACGAGTTGGTGTATCCCGGCTTCATCGTAGGGAAGGGCCAGCGGAGGATAGATCCAGGCAAGGTGGAGGTGATCACGAGGTGGCCGACGCCGAAGACGGTGACTGAGGTGAGGAGCTTCATGGGGGCTTGCCAGTATTTGTGCAAGTTCATTCGACATTTTTCGACTTATGCGACACCGTTACATGGCCTCACAAAGGCTAAAGTTCAGTTTGAGTGGGGGAGGACGCATGAGGAGACTTTTCAGTTGCTAAAAAGGAAGATCTCAGAGGCACCGACGTTGGCGTTACCGAATTTGCAGCGGACTTTCGAGGTGGAGACCGACGCATCTAGTTATGCGATGAGCGCGGTATTGATTCAGGATGGGAAGCTGGTGGAATACCATTCTGAGAAGTTTTCGGGTGCTGTTGCGAACTACCCAACCTACGATAATGAGTTCTATGCACTATATCAAGCAATTAAGCATTGGAGGGTGTACTTGTTGGGGAAGGAGGTGGTCGTGCATTCGGATCACAAGCCGTTGGAGTTCTTACATGCCCAGATGAAGCTACAGCAGGCATGACACATGAAGTGGATATCTTATTTGATGGCTTTCAACATTATTATTAGGTACAAGAAGGGGGTGACAAACAAGTTGACCGATATGTTATCTCGTCCGCCGATAAGGTCTTTATTGGTGGCGATGCGTATTCAGCCATTGGTTCCTTTGGAGTATGTACAATTGTACACATCCAGTAGAGACTTCGGTAGTGTGTTTGAGCAGGCGAAGGCTGGTCGAAGGGGGGGAGTATGCACTTAGAGAAGATGGCTTGTTGTATCGTGGGACATCACTATGCATTCCGGAGGATGGTGATAGGTTACAGTGGATTCAGGAAGCACATACCTCGCGTGTGCAAGGGCATTTTGGCATTCAAAAAATGCTTCTCAATCTACGGCGACATGTATTTTGACCACAGATGCTTGATGATGTGACCAAGTATGTTGGAGGGTGTAAGTTATGCTGTATTTCGAAGCCTTCTAACAAGAAGAGGGAATTGTACCTACCATTACCGGTTCCTTCTAGGCCATGGTAGAGCATTTCTATGGATTTTCTAGGAGGGTTGCCGACTACGAAGCGCGGGCATGACTATTTGTACGTTGTGGTAGACCGATTCAGCAAGATGGTGATATTGATTCCTTGTAAGAAGACTGTGATGGGAGCGGGTGTAGTACAGTTGTTCTTTGAGCATGTGTGGAAGCACTTTGGGTTGCCGAGTTTGATTATTTCGGATCGGGATAGCCATTTTCTCAGGTATTTTTAGGATTCTTTGTGGAGTTTGATGGACACTAAATTAAAGAAGAGCACGACCTTTCATCTACAAACAGACGGACAAACGGAGGTAGTCAATCAGACTATGGTGCACATGTTGCGGGGGTATAATTCTAGGCATCCAAAGACTTGGGATGAGAGTTTACCATATTTGCAGTTTGCTTTTAATCGGGCGATTCATGGATCTTTTGGAAAGTCACCATTTGAGACTTGTTATAGATTTTTACCGCCGAGCCCGTTCGATCTTGTGTTTTCGTGTGAAGCCACAGTGGACAGTAAGGAGGGGAGTGAAAGACAACGTGCTCAGCGATTTCTCGAGAAGATTGCACATATTCATGCCACGGTTGAAGCTTAATTAAAGAAATCACAAGCTAAGTACAAGGCGAAGCATGATCAACATCGGGTTCCTTGTAACTTTGGTAAAGGCGATATGGTATGGCTAAAATTAAGTAAGGAGAGGTTAAAAGGAGAAGGGAAGAAGTTGAAGCCTATTCGTTATGGTCCGTTTTGGATTCTCAATCAGATTGGCGACAACGCTTTTCAATTAGATTTGTCGTCTTACTTAGGCATGTATTTGTTGATCAATGTCGAGTACTTGAAGTTTGTTTGAACCTCCGTTATTAGATGATGAAGGTGATGACAAGATAATCTTACCGCATGTTGAAGACTTGTGGTTTGATAGAGAGGAGCCACTGAAAGAAGATTGCATTTTGGAACGGAAGACGACCACGTCGAGGCGGGGGACGAAGGAGTCGTTTCTCATTGGACGTCAAGGTCAGGTTCCTAGCAGGGCTAAGTGGTTCAACAGAGAAGGAGGGGCTCACGAGTTCCCTCAGCTGAAGTTCTAACTTGAATGGGACTTCAAGTTCCTAAAGGGGGGACCCATGATACGGATGTATCTTCTCTTCGGGAGCTTAGCGATCCTCATGGGAGCTTGAGGATAGATAATTCTCATGGTATCTTGAGAATAGAGTAGATGAGTCGTGGATGAGGTCATTAGAGGCGGCGAAGTCGAAGGATTCGTCAAACTGCAGGAATTACAACTTGGGCTCTGTCCGGTCGACCGCATGTGTCACTGCGGTCGACCGCGTAGTGCACAGACCTAGACGGTGTCTCTGGACTGAGAGCGGTCGACCGCTATAGGCGCTGCGGTCGATCGGAAACCCTGTAAGCGATTTTTCCAGAAATCGATGTTCTGGCCGGTCGACCGACTTGGTCACTGCGGTCGACCGCGTAGTGGTTATGGGCCTGGGCCTGTTTCCTGCACCGTTTAGGATTTCTGTTTAGTATAAATAGAAACACGACTTTTCTAGGGTTTATCACTCAGATTGTAATAAAAAAAGAGATCAGGGAGGTTATTCTTTGATATAGAGAGATTGTAAGAGAGAGATTTTGTAAATCCAATTGATTCTCATAATCTAGAGAAGGTATTTTCCTTCGCCCTAATTATAACTATTATGTTCTTCTGTCGTTTTCTTCTCTACCCACTCTTGATAATTTCGCGATCAAGAGTGCTCGCACGGCAACTCGTATCATCAGATTATTTTCTTGTGTTTAAAATATACTTTTGCATATTTATATTGTGTATGTGTGTGTGCTTATATGTCATACCACCTGTTATTTACTTATGTTTTAGATTATTATACATTGGTCTTATTTTTAGTAATATACTTTAATAAGTTCATGATTTTAATATTCTACATATGCAATATATCCTTATCCTTTACATTTTCAGTATATAGTTGTAACAATAAGTTTTGTCTTGTTTAGGTTATTTTAGTATGTTCTCAATTGGTTTCATTATTTCTAAGAGCAATGTATTTATACTTTAATATTCAAGCATTTATTCATACTGTTAGGTTTAGGGTTTGGGTTACTATTTATATAGGTTTTTGTAATATTACCTTGTATCCTTGAATATTGTTCTTTTATAACTAATGTAAAATATTATTTTAAATAGCGTTTGTGGGTATGTATAACATTTACTCATGGGGTGTTTATAGTGTATTTACACATTTGTTGTTGTTGCTTCATTTTCGATATGTGTTGTTTTGTCATTGTGACAACATACATTGTATATGTGTGTTATTTTTCAGTACTTATTTTATGATATTTTTAGATTTTTACGTCTTTTATTGTGTTATTAGTTGTTGTTCATTCTCTATTCATTATTTTCGCTTACTTATGTTATGTTTTATTTTCCATTCTTTTATAATTACTATTCTCTTTCATTATAGTGTATTCACGTAGATTATTATATTTACGATGTATTCATTATAGTGTATTCACGTAGATTATTATATTTACGATGTATATTTTTATTGATTTATAGTCATTCATTTTTTTAGTATCAACTGTGTATCTAAAATATATCGGTGTATTTATTATATAGAATTATGTTCTTTTCATGTTTTCATTTGCTTATATACCTATTTTACCTTTCATAGTTTTTGTTTTATATATCGTACTTCCTTATCTAGTAGTATGTTTGTGAGTTTGAATATTATTAGTAAGCATTTATGTTACAGTGTATTCTACGATTTTTGTATGTGTTGAGTTATCTTGAGTTTTATACTGAGAGTTTGTTCGTTACTTATTTAAATGCATTGAGTCTTTCATTTATGTTTCTTCTTATCAGATTTGTATTTCTTTCATTTATGTTTCTTCTTATCAGATTTGTATTTTTCATTATTTTAACTTGTATTGTTTTACATCGTGTTACTCTTCTGTCTTATCAGATTTGTATTTTTCATTATTTTAACTTGTATTGTTTTACATCGTGTTACTCTTCTGTTTCGTCTATCTTATTTTTCTATTTTTCGTAGATCATATTATATCAATATCGTTTTATTCTTATATTTTTCTTTGGATATGAGTTGTTATTTTTTGGTGTGTGAGTGTGTATTTTTATGGCTTTATGGTTTGTGAATATGGTTATTAAAGGTTGTTACAATGTTGGTGTTTGTTTAGCTTTGATTTTTGTATTTTTACATATTGTATTTTGGTTACGTATTTAGTCGTAATATTTTTGTAGTTGGTGTGTCTTATATTTATGGAGTGTATTCTTGCTCATTTCTTTTTTTTTTCACGTCTTAATTTGTGTATTACTATACTTATTATGATTCAGTATTTATTATGTTTTTATTATAATTTTTGTTTGTGGTCACGTTATAGTGTAATTATTTTTATTTTGTGTTACATTTATTTTATTAATTCTACGTATTGTACATGTAGTTATACATGTTTGCTGTGTATGTTACCACATAATTTTGGTCACATTTTACTTTTCATGTACGTGTTTTATTACCATTATTATTTGGATACTTATCAAGTTATATGTTTTTCTTGTATGTCGTTTTATGTTATCTTTCATTTTATTAATTTATTAGTTTATTTGTGTTACTTGGGTTATATTATTTATTAGTTAACATGGTTATTTCTTTTACGTTTCATCAGTAGTTTCATTTAGTATATCTCATTTCATTCTTTACTTCCAATTACATCTATCATCATTGTTTGATTTAATTTATCAATCATTTCATCTTTCTTAGTTTTGTTTGTGTTTTGCTTACTTATTTTCTATATACAGTTTCTTATTCATTCTAATACTTACTTTTTATTTTGTTCCTTATCCATGTTAGTCTGCATCATTTATTTAGTCATAATATTTATATAAAGTGTGTGTTTTTGATAATTATTGTTGTGATATACGTCTATAATTATCTGTTTTGATTTTATGTGGTATACTACATATAATTCATTTTTATATGTTATTGTGTCATATCACCTTGTCCTTCCATGATTATCTGTCTTGTATTGTTTTGTATATCATATCTTTTTGATTTATGTTCAATTACCTTCTAATATTCCACTTGCATTGTGCTACTTATTTTTACATAATTATATTATTTGTCACATTCTAATTTCTGTGTATACAATTTGTAAATTCCTAATATTTGTGTAATGAATTATTTATCTGCTAAAAATTCCTAATATTTGTGTAATGAATTATTTATCTGCTAAATTTTGCATACTGCTTTACATGATTATTTGACTGTATAATTAATAATTGTGTTTAGCTACTTATATTTGACTATCTTTGTATATTTTCTATGTTTCAGACTACTTTTCATCATTCCATTAATTAAATATGTTTTCTTTTATTTGTGTTTATTTTGTATGTATTATTATTCGGATTACTTTATTGTTTTACAGGTTATTTATTCTTATTATATTGATTGATACCTTCTCCCATTACTTATTTGATGATTACGCGATTTGTATTTCTTTTGTTTTAAGTTACACTATATCTTTTTGTTTGCGTCAAAAGTTGGTTTTGTCATGGAATTCATTATATCTTCGGTCGATTACAATAAATTCAAAAAGAGATAGCCTTTTTATAAGACTTCCTTTACACAACAAAATAAAAATTACAACTCTTGAGAAACAAACGCATGATCGTTGTTTGGATCACTGCTTGCGTGGGATCTTTGCCTGTGCCGGGGGTGCGTTAGCCCATGGACCACCAAATCACAGATTCTGATTGAATCGTGAGGGGTTTATGATTCTGACTTCGTTTATCGAAGTGAGAACTTGAAACAATATCTTATCAAGGTAAGATAGTCGTTCTTCTTGAAATCAAGTCAAAGCCTGAATATCAAGGAGTTACAGAAGCTCGAGTACTCTGCCCTCTCTGCTCTGAAATCAGCCTGTGGATGCTCAAGGGATTGCCGGAAGCTCAAGAACTCTGCTCTGTCTGCTCTGAAGTGCTCCAAATGATTAGCCTTGGATCTCTGCTGGAAGCCCCCCCTAAAGAAATCACCTTGGGGGTATTTATAGCCCGTTGATGAACAGTGCTCGCGAGACAGCATTTGCTGTCTCGGCGGGCGAGACAGTGTTTCTGTCTCGTCCGCGAGACAGTAAAGACTGTCTCGCACGGCGAGACAGTAAAGACTGTCTCGCGCGGCGAGACAGTCAAGTCTGTCTCGCACGGCGAGACAGTCAAGACTTGTGTTCTTCTGCCTTTTTGGATGATTTCCTCTTGAGCTGTATTTGGATATCTTTCAGCATTTTTTGACGCCTACAGATACCCCCTCCAAAGTATTCCAGACTCAATCTTTTATAGAGGAGTTCTGGGATGCTTTGGATAAGATAGGTCTTACTTATGATCCTTTCAATGCTTGGTTGAGTAGATCGTGTAGAGGAACCCGTAGGTGGCTTCAACTTTTGATCTCTTTGTCTCTCAATCTATTCAGTGCTTTGTAAAATAGTTAAGATTTATCCAGCATCGCGTTTATCGCTTAACTGTTGTCGAGATCTTGAATTGAAGCTGGAATTTGTGTTTGTGAAATCAGTCTCCATAAGAACACAATAGCTTAACCTCGTATACCCATTTGGGGTAGCCAGGTTATTCTTAAGAATATTTTAAGTGATATTCTCCAGAAACTTCCTGTTGAGGGTAGGGAGACAGTTTAGACTCGTGTACCTATTGGAGTATTCAGGTTATTCTTAAGAATATTCTGAGTAATATTCTCCAGAAACTTCCTGTTGAGGGTAGGAAAACAGTTTAGACTCGTGTACCTAGTTGGAGTATTCAGGTTATTCTTAAGAATATTCTGAGTAATATTCTCCAGAAACTTCCTGTTGAGATTAGGGAAATAGTTTAGACTCGTATACCTATTGGAGTATTCTGGTCTCTTGTTTGTTGGTAGAGATGAACCCGATGATGGAGAGGAAGAATTTTATATTCTATCTCCTGGTCTCTTGTTTGTTGGTAGAGATGAACCCGATGATGGAGAGGAAGAATTTTATATTCTATCTCCTGGTCTCTTGTTTGTTGGTAGAGATGAACCCGATGATGGAGAGGAAGAATTTTATATTCTATCTCCTGGTCTCTTGTTTGTTGGTAGAGATGAACCCGATGATGGAGAGGAAGAATTTTATATTCTATCTCCTGGTCTCTTGTTTGTTGGTAGAGATAAACCCGGAATCGGAGAGGAAGAACTTTATATCCTATCTCCTGGTCTCTTGTTTGTTGGTAGAGATAAACTCGGAATCGGAGAGGAAGAATTTTATATTCTATCTCCTGGTATAAAGGAAATTTGAAGTAAGATTTCTATTCAGAGAATCTGAATAAGGTTTGATGAATTGAAATTGGAAGCAATCCTAACTTTTATAGGTTTGATTGCGCAAATCGAAGGTGGACCTCTTGTTCATGGAAGGAATCAATAGGGGATTTTGGCTTTGGTCCTAACTGTTTAAAGGTTTGACCAAGATGGGAATTTGAGACGATCCTAACTGTTTAAAGGTTTGATCGTTCAATTTGTGGACCTCTCGTTCATGGAACGAATCGAGAGGGGATTTTGGCTTTGGTCCTAACTGTTTAAAGGTTTGACCAAGATGGGAATTTGAGACGATCCTAACTGTTTAAAGGTTTGATCGTTCAATTTGTGGACCTCTCGTTCATGAAACGAATCGAGAGGGGATTTTAGCTTTGGTCCTAACTGTTTAAAGGTTTGACCAAAATGGGAATTTTGAGACGATCCTACTGTTTAAAGGTTTGATCGTTCAATTTGTGGACCTCTCGTTCATGGAACGAATCGAGAGGGGATTTTGGCTTTGGTCCTAACTGTTTAAAGGTTTGACCAAGATGGGAATTTGAGACGATCCTAACTGTTTAAAGGTTTGATCGTTCAATTGGTGGACCTCTCGTTCATGGAACGAATCGAGAGGGGATTTTAGCTTTGGTCCTAACTGTTTAAAGGTTTGACCAAGATGGGAATTTGAGACGATCCTAACTGTTTAAAGGTTTGATCGTTCAATTTGTGGACCTCTCGTTCATGAAACGAATCGAGAGGGGATTTTGGCTTTGGTCCTAACTGTTTAAAGGTTTGACCAAGATGGGAATTTGAGACGATCCTAACTGTTTAAAGGTTTGATCGTTCAATTTGTGGACCTCTCGTTCATGGAACGAATCGAGAGGGGATTTTGGCTTTGGTCCTAACTGTTTAAAGGTTTGACCAAGATGGGAATTTGAGACGATCCTAACTGTTTAAAGGTTTGATCGTTCAATTTGTGGACCTCTCGTTCATGGAACGAATCGAGAGGGGATTTTGGCTTTGGTCCTAACTGTTTAAAGGTTTGACCAAGATGGGAATTTGAGACGATCCTAACTGTTTAAAGGTTTGATCGTTCAATTTGTGGACCTCTCGTTCATGGAACGAATCGAGAGGGGATTTTGGCTTTGGTCCTAACTGTTTAAAGGTTTGACCAAGATGGGAATTTGAGACGATCCTAACTGTTTAAAGGTTTGATCGTTCAATTTGTGGACCTCTCGTTCATGGAACGAATCGAGAGGGGATTTTGGCTTTGGTCCTAACTGTTTAAAGGTTTGACCAAGATGGGAATTTGAGACGATCCTAACTGTTTAAAGGTTTGATCGTTCAATTTGTGGACCTCTCGTTCATGGAACGAATCGAGAGGGGATTTTGGCTTTGGTCCTAACTGTTTAAAGGTTTGACCAAGATGGGAATTTGAGACGATCCTAACTGTTTAAAGGTTTGATCGTTCAATTTGTGGACCTCTCGTTCATGGAACGAATCGAGAGGGGATTTTGGCTTTGGTCCTAACTGTTTAAAGGTTTGACCAAGATGGGAATTTGAGACGATCCTAACTGTTTAAAGGTTTGATCGTTCAATTTGTGGACCTCTCGTTCATGGAACGAATCGAGAGGGGATTTTGGCTTTGGTCCTAACTGTTTAAAGGTTTGACCAAGATGGGAATTTGAGACGATCCTAACTGTTTAAAGGTTTGATCGTTCAATTTGTGGACCTCTCGTTCATGGAACGAATCGAGAGGGGATTTTGGCTTTGGTCCTAACTGTTTAAAGGTTTGACCAAGATGGGAATTTGAGACGATCCTAACTGTTTAAAGGTTTGATCGTTCAATTTGTGGACCTCTCGTTCATGGAACGAATCGAGAGGGGATTTTGGCTTTGGTCCTAACTGTTTAAAGGTTTGACCAAGATGGGAATTTGAGACGATCCTAACTGTTTAAAGGTTTGATCGTTCAATTTGTGGACCTCTCGTTCATGGAACGAATCGAGAGGGGATTTTGGCTTTGGTCCTAACTGTTTAAAGGTTTGACCAAGATGGGAATTTGAGACGATCCTAACTGTTTAAAGGTTTGATCGTTCAATTTGTGGACCTCTCGTTCATGGAACGAATCGAGAGGGGATTTTGGCTTTGGTCCTAACTGTTTAAAGGTTTGACCAAGATGGGAATTTGAGACGATCCTAACTGTTTAAAGGTTTGATCGTTCAATTTGTGGACCTCTCGTTCATGGAACGAATCGAGAGGGGATTTTGGCTTTGGTCCTAACTGTTTAAAGGTTTGACCAAGATGGGAATTTGAGACGATCCTAACTGTTTAAAGGTTTGATCGTTCAATTTGTGGACCTCTCGTTCATGGAACGAATCGAGAGGGGATTTTGGCTTTGGTCCTAACTGTTTAAAGGTTTGACCAAGATGGGAATTTGAGACGATCCTAACTGTTTAAAGGTTTGATCGTTCAATTTGTGGACCTCTCGTTCATGGAACGAATCGAGAGGGGATTTTGGCTTTGGTCCTAACTGTTTAAAGGTTTGACCAAGATGGGAATTTGAGACGATCCTAACTGTTTAAAGGTTTGATCGTTCAATTTGTGGACCTCTCGTTCATGGAACGAATCGAGAGGGGATTTTGGCTTTGGTCCTAACTGTTTAAAGGTTTGACCAAGATGGGAATTTGAGACGATCCTAACTGTTTAAAGGTTTGATCGTTCAATTTGTGGACCTCTCGTTCATGGAACGAATCGAGAGGGGATTTTGGCTTTGGTCCTAACTGTTTAAAGGTTTGACCAAGATGGGAATTTGAGACGATCCTAACTGTTTAAAGGTTTGATCGTTCAATTTGTGGACCTCTCGTTCATGGAACGAATCGAGAGGGGATTTTGGCTTTGGTCCTAACTGTTTAAAGGTTTGACCAAGATGGGAATTTGAGACGATCCTAACTGTTTAAAGGTTTGATCGTTCAATTTGTGGACCTCTCGTTCATGGAACGAATCGAGAGGGGATTTTGGCTTTGGTCCTAACTGTTTAAAGGTTTGACCAAGATGGGAATTTGAGACGATCCTAACTGTTTAAAGGTTTGATCGTTCAATTTGTGGACCTCTCGTTCATGGAACGAATCGAGAGGGGATTTTGGCTTTGGTCCTAACTGTTTAAAGGTTTGACCAAAATGGGAATTTTGTGAGGGAAGATTGATCTAAAGAGGTGATCGAATCTCATCTCAGCAAAAGAGTATTCGGAAGTCATAGTAGGAGTTTAGTGTTTATCACTTTGTTCATAATGATCGGGGTTATCCCTAAGAATATTACATTTAACATTCTTCCGGGAACTTCCCGTTACATGAATTATCCACCCCCAGCTTTCTTTGCAAAACTGGGTGTAACGAGGAGTACGTTATCCTCAGTCGCATGTTCGGGTTATCCTTAAGAATATAAGATTCGCCAGGAACTTCCCGTTATATAAATCATCCATCCCCAGCTTCCTTTGCGAAACCGGGTTTAACATTGTACTCAGTTGGATAATCGAGAAGCAGATTATACTCATATGCTCTTTGGAGTGTGGGAAAACAGTTTATACTCGTGCATCCACTGGAGTTGTTTGGTCGTCTTTACTCGACTTCTTTCATCGTTATGACGCCGGAGTCAATTAGGGCTTGGATCCTTTTTTTGAGTCCAAAGCAAATCTCGGTGGGATGAAGAACCCTTCTGTGGTACGCACAATAGTTTGGATCCGTAATCCTCTTAGCTCCATCCTGATCTTTAATAGGTGGTAGCTCGATTTTATCATTAGCGAGGAGGTATTCCAATATGACTGGAGCTTCATCATCTTCGAAAGAATATTCCTTTTGAAACCTCGGATCGAGAGTCGCATTCTCAACGATTGCAGATGTCATTGGTTGGCCTCTCTCAGCTTTCTTTCTTTTAAGAAAGTGCTCAGCTTGTTCACCCCGAGATTTTAACTCCTTCCAAGTTGTGGATGGCACGACCCCCAGAGCTTCCAGGACATCGATGGAGAGGTTATTGTGGCATGTTTGCAGGATAAACTCCTCTGTAATAGGATCTCTGCAATTCATTGCCATGTTACGGAAGCGCTTGACAAAATTATCAACTGACTCTCCGTCTTTTTGCTTCTCATCCAAAAGGGTTCCGATTGACACTTCGGTGTCATCATCGAAGAAATTACTGAGGAACAAACTTTCCATGTCATCCCAGCAACTGATGCTCCCTGGCTTAAGCCGTCGGTACCAATCGAAGGCAGGCCCACGAAGGGTGCCAACGAATGACCGAACCATTAAAGGCTCGTTTCCAGAAATCATGCCTAAATGAGACTTAAAATAAATCAAGTGTTGAATAGGCGAGCTCTTCCCCTCAAACGGTGTGAAGTTAACCAGATTGAATTTGGCTGGGTATGGTATTGAATCCCATTCTCTTGGATAGGGACACGGAATACCTGTCTTTTTCCCTTCTTGAGCCGTCATCAAAGCGTTGATTTTATTTTCAGCTGCTTTTTATTTCTCGTCCTCGCTATGTCTTCATCTCGAAAGGACGCGAGGAGTAATGAGTTAACCACTGAGGAACCAAGCCAGCGCTCCCTGTGCGAGGTGGCTATTGAAGCCACCCCTAATATCGTTATTGGGAGGGTCCGTTAAACGACCCCGAGCGTTATTGGCTATTAGGAGGGTAATCAGCCATAATGATTCATACCACTTCTGGATCACTATCATATTGTAACATTCTGAATGTGGCGGCTGGATTCAACTCTTTGACCTGGACTCCAGGGGTGAGGCCTTGAGGCTAGCAAATTCTGCATCATTTGTTGGATAGCTAACTCCATTTTTCTGTCCTTTCAAACTTCAGGCTCTAATTTTCTTCACGGTTTTTGGCTAGTAGCTTCTTGAAGGTATTTTGAGCGACTGATCAGAGGGGTGATTTGTGATAAGACTTCTCCTGGTCTGTCGCCGTCATAACATTGTAATCATGCATTAAGGCGATTGCAGAATAAGTTGGAGAATTCTCCTCGGGACATTCCTTCCTTGCATTCTGCTTGAGTCTCTGCGTTGATGGCTCCTAATTGGAGTCGAGACATCCTTTGAGCAATTCTTGGATTGACTTTTACCCTTTCGGAGAAAGTCGGGATTTGAAGGTCACCTTGAATGCGTTTAGACTTTCTTTTATCAGCCACGTTTGATGGTGACTTCAGGGATTCATCAATCTTGGCAGCTGATTTTCTCTTGCGGGAAAATGTCTCGCTTAGGGCTTCAACGATACAGAGAACTCTTCGTGGGATGGCTTTCGTTTGAAACAATCACATCCTGAGTAATGCTGCTTTAACGAGTCGCGCAACAGGCAACACCGAAGTTTATTTCTCGAATAACTCCTCTTTCAACAAAAATTGATTCTACAACCCCGCAAACTTTGATAATACAAACGATTCATCTGGTATGATACAAAAAATCGTATCGTCTTGTTGGCTATGACGTCTCCAAGTATGACGATATCATTTGGTGAATGCGTCTTCTCTGGGGGTGTAAAACCTTGTTGGCATTCTCAGTGACAATTTATTTTTGTCTTTGAGCGATCCAAGGTTTATGTCGGAGTTGCCACGTGAAAACCCCCGCTTGGCGGTAGCGGAGTCTTTAACGGGCTCTGAATGCTGATTTTGGGCATAAGTCCAGACTTTTGGAATGCCAAACTTGGGCCAGAGTTTCGGTGGTTCTTTGGTCACCGTTTCTCTTTGCCTCCTTTCTCGTCTTTGTTGTAGGAGAGTTCGGAGCATGAGCAAGCAATTTGCACCGACGTTTTGTATACGTTCTTTGAGGGTCGAACGAGTCCTTTTGACATATCATTCCCTCCGTACGTGAGTTAGTCAGAAAGAGCATAATGATTGGTTGTTGAGACAACTGAAGCGCACGTCCGATGCTGCCTCCACTCTTAAGTCGCACGTGATAATGACCCGGTCGGTTTGTGGTTCCAGATGCTTAGCCAATTGAAACGAGCGAGGCGTTGGCAGTCGCCTTTTGACGAGCTCCTCAATTTGTCAGTGGCGAATTTCAAATCGAACTGACTCCTTAATAAGGGAGGTATCTGTTTGAGCAGAGCTGTTTGCGAATAAAATGCTTCAGCAACAATCGGCACAGAGTCTTCAATCCGTCGCATTTGATGACTTCAACCCCCCTAAAGCAATGAAAATCTTCCTGCATTTGGCGAGGCGAGGAAGACTTTACAGATGAGGACGACAAATTAACTCCTCAACTTTGCTTGGTCGAAGTTCGTACTCGACCGTTGATTCAACCAGGGGGGATCCTGAATGATTGGCTGCAATACACGAGTGCTCGACAGCCGAGACCGTTGGGCTCCGCACTGTGGTCGGCGCAGCTTGTTTGCGTCAAAAGTTGGTTTTGTCATGGAAATTCGATTAAATCTTCGTCGATTTACAATAAATTCAATAAAGAGATAGCCTTTTTATAAGAGCTCTTTACACACAAAAAAAAATTAAACTCTTGAGAAACAAACGCAGCATCGTTGTTTGGATCAACCTGCCTTGCGTGGGAATCTTTTGCCTGTGCCGGGGTGCGTTAGGCGCTGGACCACCAAATCACAAGATTCTGATTGAATCGTGAAGGGGTTTATGATCTGACTTCGTTTATCCGAAGTGGATATTGAAACGATATCTTATGCAAGTGTAAGATAGTCGTTCTTTTTGAAATCAAGATCAAAGCAGAATATCAAGGGATGCCGGAACGACAGAAACATGCGCTGCTGTCTGCTCTGAAGTGCTCCAAATGATCAGCCTTGGATTCTGCTGGAAGCCCCGCCCCTAAAAGAAATCACCTGGGGGTATTTAAGCCCGTTGACTGAAACAGTGCTCGCGTAGACACGACATTTGCTGCTGCGGCGGGCCGAGACAGATTTGCTTCGTCGCTGGCCGAGACAGTGTTTGCTGTCTGGCCCAGCGAGATAGTAAATTGACTGTCTCGCCCAGCGAGACCAGTAAAATTTGCTGTCTCGCCCACAGGCGAGAGCAGTAAATACTAGTCTTGGAAAACGTAATATTCTTGACAGTTTCTCGCCTGTAAACTGCTGTCCACGTTTTAAAGCTCCGCTTATTCTGGTAGTTATCAACGTGACTTCTCGCCCATCGACGTTCCCGTTCCTTGATACAGTGTGGCTCAGCGGCGTCGTTGGTTTGCAAAACAGGTTTTCTTGAACCATGATAACTGTCTCGCCGTGCGAGACAGGTATAAATTCTATCTCGCACGCGACAGTAACCGTTACCAGAACACTTCCAGCGGAAGCTAAACCGTCTCGCACGGAGAGACAGTAAAATCTGTCTCGCGGGGGCGAAGACATGCGTAAAACTGTCCGCGCGTGGGCGTAGACATAAAAGTCTGTTCTGCGCCAGGCGAGACAGTAAAGACTGTCGCGCTTGCGAGACAGTCTATACTTGTGTTCTTTTTGACATTTTGGATGACTTCGCTTTTGAACTGTGTTTGGATACTCTTTGGCATTTTTGACGCCTACACTTTTATCATAATAATCTTGTTGTATGTAATATATATTGCTGTTACTTTGAATGATTCGTGTATTACGGCAATTTGTGTTGCATGTTATATATATATAATATATAGTATCATATATATATATATATATATATATATATTCCTATAATATATATATATATATATATATATATAGTATAATATATATATAGTATATATATATATAATCAATAATTATATATATATACTATATATATATATATATATATATAATTTCTATGTATTTCTTCTAAGATAATTGCCACCTTTTGTGTATCGTATGTATTGAATACTAGCATATTTTATGATTGTGATACTGCTGCATATATTATGACATAAATTTTTTTCATACGCTACTAATTGTTCTTTTATGTATTAATCCTGAATTGCTTGATATCATATTATACTAGTATACAAATATTTATTTTTACATTGTTATATGTCTATTTCTGTGCCTTTTGATAAATACTTTGTAATTTATTTTTCTAAGTGTGTTTGATTATATTGATATTACAAATTAATTGTGAGGTTATAACTTTATCCTTTGATATGTATATATTATTTAATTAATGTCATGTTATTTTGATGATTGAAGTAATTTTTCATCCACCTTTTATGAAAAAATTTACTCATGTGTGTTATGATATTGTTATTATGGTCTACTATATGCATGTTGAATCTTAGCTGTCATATTTTATATCTTAAATTGTGTCGTTATTGTTTTACATTCTTATCTACTTATGGATATCGTTCCATATCTCTGTCCTTGGGTTCTTTCTGTATTATTTTATTTTAAATTCTGAGGACGGAATTTGTTTTAAGAGGGGTAGGATGTAATGACCGTAAATTTTCAATACTGGTTTAAATAATTTTTCTGGTGTTTAAACATTAAATATTATTTTTCTAAAGTGATATTTGTATTTTCCCTAATTTCTCTAGAAATTTCTATGATTTAAAAATATGATATTATATTATTTTAATGGTTTTGCTAATTATAAATTTAATTGTTTCATTAAAACTTTTTGAATTAATATTTAATTATTCATTGTTATTGTTATTATTATTTTGACCATAAATTTTCAATATTTATTTGAATAAATTTTATGATATTTTTAAATTATTTAAATGAGTATTTTTTCCTGTGTTTTTCCTCTCACCGGTATTTCACTCTGTATCTCTCTTCCCCCTACCCCACTTCCCCAATTCACTCCCTAAATTCCGCACTCTCACCCACCTCGTGCTTCCCCCACTCCTCCTCAAAAACCCCCACGTCATTCACTCACTCACACGTCCCGCTCCCACCCCCTCTCTCCTCTATTATTCCTCAGCTAGCTCTCTCTCTCTCTCTCTCTCTCTCTCTCTCCAATCAATCACTTCCTCACTCTCTTCCTCTCTTATTCTCTCTCTCTCCTGTTCATCTCTCTTCTCCTACCTCAATGCAAGCACCAAGCCACCAGCTCCCTGAACCCGCGCCTCATGCCGCCGTCGGCCCTGACGCTCGCCCACACCGGCCACAACCGCCAGCTGCAACACCCCGACGACCCGTGCCGACCACATCCTCAGCACCACCCCCACTCCTCCACTCGCTACCAATCCCAGCCTTCGAACCACCAGGTCCGCCTCCATCCCCCTCAAACCGCCATCAGCTCTGCGCTGACCCGCCCCAGCTCTCGCCCAGTCCCACTCACCGCCGCTTCTCCCTCGGCTAACCGCTCAGCCGCCTGGATCCCCACGCCTCCTTGCTTCGACCACTGCCTGACCGCCGAACCTCCGTGTGCCCCACCTCCAACCACCCTCAACCAGCCCCGACAACCCCCGCAGCCAGCCTTCAACCGCCGACCCGAGTCCCAAACCCGACAGCCCTTCTCAGCCTCTCACTCCTTCCCTGTTTGCCAACAGCCGCCGCACCAAAGCCCAGCCCACCTTAGCCCTTACAGCCGCCTCCTCCTTGTCACGAGCAGCCCCACCGCCTGAACCATATTCGGCCATTCTCTCCCCCGTCCGCGCCCACCAGATTCAGTAACTCCGCCAACCTCCTCCGCGCCTCGCTCCCTTCTCCTCCTCGCGACACGACCACCTGCAGACCCACCTTCCACCACCGACACTCCCTGCCCCTCATCGCCCGAGTCCTACCCGACAGGCCCGCTCTCCTCTCACCGAGATCCTTGACAACCAGCCAGCCCGTTGCCGGCCTTGACGCGCCGCTGTCCGTGTCGAGATCCCGCCATCCAGCAGCCCCGCGCCGCCGACATCGATCCGTTCGACGCGGCGAGGCAAGATCCCGCTTCCCTTTGCTTCGTCATTTTAATATTTATATCTGATTAATTAGTTGTGTAGATTATACTGATATGATATTATCTGCGTGAGACTGTTGATGACGATATTTCAAATGATAAATTAATATTTTTCTAGGTTAATTAGAATTATTATTATGAGAAATAATTTTTAAAAGAGTTATTCTGGAAAAACGGTTTAAATTGAATTATTATTATAATAAATGAGTTGAAAGAATTTATTTTGGAAAATGGATTAGTTTTGAATAATTATAATGTTAAATAATTTTAAAGGAAATTTTTGGAAAATGGATTATTCTTAAAGGAATCTATTTTTGGAAAAGATTATTTTTTGGAATTAATCAATTTATGATCAAGACGATTGGAAATTACGACATTTCATGTATAATTATTTGATAGTTGTAGTTCCATCTTGCACTGTTATTAGTAGTTATTCACGTTTTTTGTTCATGATTCATGACACTGTTACATAGTATTCATTGTATTTATACATTGTTATAGTTGAGAATCGCGAGTATTGCTTGACCGTAGTGACCCGTGAGATATGAGTTGTTGACTTGGACTTGGGATGGGAAAGTCTTGGTTCATGTTATCGGATATGTTGTTGTTTATTTCCAGGCTCGCACCAGTGAATCATTTCGCACTGGGATGTGTCTGAGGAGCGGTGATATTATGATTATTGATTATTTCCAGGCTCGCACCAGTGAATCATTTCGCACATGGGTGGGTCTGAAGAGCAATGATCGGATGTGTTTATTGTTTATTTCTAGGCTCGCACCAGTGAATCGTTTCGCACTGGGGTGGGTCTGAGGAGCGGTGATATTATGATTATTGATTATTTTCAGGCACGCACCAGTGAATCGTTTCGCACTGGGGCGGGTCTGAGGTACTAGTGAGATGTGGTTGTTAATCAGATATCCGATAATGTGAACTTTGACTCTGTGTGAGATGTGAACCAGTGACTTGTATAGGATGGCTAGTTGCATGACTCATTTCTTAGCTAATTATGAGTTCTTGTAAGATATAGGCTAGTTGTGTTTCTTTTCAAATATAGATCGGGAGTAATATTTAATTATCTATAATTTTAGACATATGGTATATACATGAGGGTTTTCTTGTTTAGATTATTTCTCTCGACGTACTACGTCTCGAGTTGTAGATTTTTAAGTATTAATTTCATCTAGTGTATGACCTTGTGACTTTAAGTATTAATTTCATCTAGTGTATGACCTTGTGACTTGGATGATTTCTGATCGCTAGCTGCATGATCTCGTTACCCGTTTGATTTATGGATTCTTCTGCATGATCTCGTTACCCGTTTGATTTATGGATTCTTATGATTATCGTGTTTTAGTAGTGAATTTGCATATTGATTTTATCGGATTTCCAGATGCATGTTCTTTTATCAATTATGTTATCATATCGTTTTCTGTTTGGGTTTTCGTTCGCTCTATTTGTTTTGTGGGGTCTTGCTGTGTGCCATACACGCTGACGTACACCTATTTTCTCTGGTGTATGTCAGACTTAGAGGAAGAACATGTTTAGCAGGAGCCAGAGGATTCTCAGTAGGAGTACCCTGTAGACGGATTAGAAGAAGGAGTCGACGCATATTCTTTCCATTTATTAGTTGATGATTCCGTTTACTCTTATAGTACTTCCCATTTTATTTTGAACGATGTATTATATTTCTCTAGTATTCATTTGTTCATTTTGTATAAGGGCATGTTGACCCGAATATTATGTCTCGATGTTATCCCATTTATGATATGATATTTTTATTCTGAGTTTGTCTATTATATTCTTGCTGATTGTGATCGGGGATCTGTGCCTTTGCATTGTATTTATTTCCAGACACTTAGCGTATTAGGTTGGGGAGAAATGATTATTTTATTTATTCTTCGTAATCTAATACGTCGCGGGCTTGTTCACGATCCGATTCCCCTGTATTTTGGGAAGCGGGGCGTGACACCTAAACTTAATAGCCGATACATAACCTTAACAATGAAGTATTAACCTTAACAACAAACTCCTAACCTTAACAGCTGACACATAACCTTAACAACGAACCATTAATCTTAACAACTGACTCGTAGCCTCAATAACAAACTCATATACTTAACACCAAACACATAATCATAGCAACCAACTCGTATACGTAATAGCGAACTCATAACTTTAGCAACAAACTTAAAACTATCTCATAAAATCAGGCAAACAACACATAATCTTAACAACTAGTCCGTAACCTTGACATCCAACTCATAACCTCAGCAACCAATGCATAAGGTTAACAACTAACTCATAACCTATCAGTGAACTCATAAGGAAATTATAAGTGAAATGCTTACACATATTCAGGAGTAGTTTGAGTGTTCTGAGATGTTGAGGATTCCCCAGCGGATGTAGCATACAAGTTTACGTTTGTAAATCCATTACGACGATAATACTCGAACATCAAACTCAAGTCCTCGTCATTATCAATTAAAATACTGAATTTCTTTTTCCTTTCGCATATGAATTTCAGTGAAAGAGATTGCATTGGTATTTTAAGCATTTGTGACACTTGATATTTCAAGCTAACAATTTCTGTAGTCCCTTTGATAACTACGAAGACACCATCACCGTCTTCGTTGCTTTTTGCGCTTGTCACTTTGCAAAGAAGTGTTCCATCCGTCATTTTAAACAAGAGTAGTTGAAAGATTGAAAAGGATTTAGTGAGGAGAATTAAGTGGATGGAGAGTAGTTGAGGTAAGCAAACAGGGAGGAGATGGTTTTATTACGGGAGGGGGAATAGATATGGTAATAATTCAAAGAGAAATGAGTTTTTTCCCCTCCAAAACCACATTCTAATCACTAATTAATGCTACAGTCCTATTCCCGGATTTTCGCTTGATAGGGTGACAGGCTGTATGAGAGTATTTTGGAAAGATCATGTTGGTTTTAAACGGGCGTTATGGGGGGTGGGGGGGGGCTAAAGGAAAAATCGGCAGTCCTGTTAGGGGGCGAAGAGACCCTAACAAAATAGAAATGTTAGGGGCACACCCCCAACCACACCCTCTACCACACCTCCTCTCCCTCTATAGTGCATTGGGCCCCATATCAATTTTTTTAAAAAAAATTTGATGTGGGGCTCAATACACTATAGAGGGAGAGGAGGTGTGGTGGAGGATGTGGTTGGGGTGTGCCCCTATCACCACTCTTAACAAAATCCTGTAGGAGCGGAACACTAGAGTTACGGGCTAGAAATAATTTCCCCTTTTAACTTCCCCTAAATGGGCCTCCAAACATGGTCACTTCACTGTAGCAGCACATCACAGCTTCCCAATGCGGATAATAGTTTGGGGGTGGGGGGGAGGATCAAATAATTAAAAAAATGTGTTAAGATTACGAGATCAATCGATCGATGTGGCGGGTGGGGGGGAGGATCAAATAATTAAAAAAATGTGTTAAGATTACGAGATCAATCGATCGATGTGGCCACCGCCGTGATCGGCATCGTGCTTCGCGTCCTAGCAGGCGACCTCCGACGCTCTCCACCAAAAATTACCATGTACGCCACTCCCCGCTCAATCCAATGTAAATTCTACTTAATTATTCCCTTAATTGTTGCATGTTCGATTTATCTTTGAAATTAATGACAATCACTATGCAGAACTTCCTCTTTTAGTTGATGACAATGGCGAACCTACCCTCATCAATTACTGCGAAAACCTACATTCAAGCCAGTACATTTATCCCTTGGGGTTCTGTTCCATTCTGTAAGCAAACAGTTCCTTTAAAAATCTGCAAGAGTGGTAGATTGAATTATGCCCATAAACCTCAAAATGCGAAAGTTTTCTTGAAACCCCATAATTCTATTGAGCAAATTCATCCGGGTTCGGATCTAAATTACAATGCTGAGACAGGGCAGAGGGCAACCTCTTACTTGTTCAGGACTGAAATTGGTGGGCTAGTGAAGGTATTGGTAGGATTCAACAACATGAAGTATGCTGTTCGCATCGATGTGTCATCACTGCCCACTCGTACCAATGATTTGATACTAAGCTGGGGCGTGCACCGTTCCGATTCAAATCAATTGGATGCTCCGGGTTGTACCAAGACGCCACTTGTTCAAAACTTGAAAGGGAGATTCAGCGTTACGCTGGAGTTTAGTTCTACTCAAATCCCGTTTTATCTTTCGTTTCTGTTGCACTCTAGTTCTGATCATCCAAGGTGTGAATCAGGGATTAGAACGCATAGAATGACAAATTTCTGTTTGCCGGTGGGTATGAGCGCAGGACATCCTATGCCGTTGGGTGTTTCGAGATGTGAAGGTGGGTTGGTGAATTTTGCTTTGTTTTCGAGGAATGCAGAAAGTGTGGTTTTGCGCTTGTTTGATAACAACGTGAATGAACCATGTTTGGAGCTTGAGTTGGATCCGTATGTTAATCGCACGGGTGATATTTGGCATCTATCGATGGAAAATGTTGGGAGCTATACCAGCTATGGATACCGGTGCAAGGGAGAAACGGGTTCGGATAAAGGAAGTAGATTTCATGCTCGTCAAGTTCTTCTGGATCCATATGCCAAGTTGATTGCAAATGTTTCTCCCGAGAAAGGTGAATCAAGATCATTGGTAAAGTGTCTCGGCTCTCTAGCAGAGGAGCCTATTTTTGATTGGAGTGGCGATGTTCATCCACAATTGCCGATGGAGAAGCTGGTAGTTTATCGTTTAAATGTGGGGAACTTTACCAAAGACGAATCAAGTGAGCTGCCGGAAAATGTTGCTGGTACTTTTGCTGGGGTGATTGAGAAACTACCGCATCTTAAAAGCCTTGGCATAAATGCAATCCTATTAGAACCCATATTTACCTTTGATGAGAAGGAAGGCCCCTACTTTCCTTATCATTTCTTTTCGCCAATGAACTCATACGGTTACAAATCTGATAGCATTTCAACCATAAATTCTATGAAGGATATGGTTAAAACACTTCATGCCCATGGGATAGAGGTTTTGTTAGAAGTTGTCTTCACTCATACAGGGGAGGGAGGAGATTCATCCAGCCAGACGAAATCATTTCGGGGGATTGATTACTCGTCCTATTATATAGTTGAGGGGGACATGACACAAGGAATATATAATGCAGTGAACTCCAACGATCCTGTTGTTCAGCAATTGATTCTGGAAAGCCTCCACTACTGGTTAACTGAATTTCACATTGATGGTTTTTGTTTCATCAATTCGTCATATTTGCTTCGAGGCTCAAATGGTGAGTATTTATCTCACCCTCCGCTTGTTGAAGCTATTTCATTTGATCCATTACTTTCCAAATCTAAGATAATAGCGGATTGCTGGTCTCCGGTTGATGGGTCATATTTAGATATCCATTTCCCTCATTGGAAAAGGTGGGCAGAGATGAACACAAGATTTTGTAGGGATGTAAGAAATTTTTTGAGGGGTGAAGGACTTCTGAGTGATCTGGCTACTCGACTTTGTGGCAGTGGGGATCTCTTTTCAGATTCTAGAGGCCCAGCCTTTTCTTTCAATTATGTCACAAAGAACTTTGGGCTTCCCCTTGTCGATTTAGTCAGCTTTAGCAGGGATGAACTTGCGTCAGAGTTAAGTTGGAATTGTGGCAAAGAGGGTCCGACAAACAATAATTCTGTTCTTGAGATACGGCTTAGACAAATAAGGAATTTCTTGTTTCTCTTATTTATTTCACTTGGTGTTCCAGTGCTCAACATGGGGGATGAGTGTGGCTTCTCAACTGGTGGTTTATCATCTTATGGTGATAGGCATCCCATTGATTGGAACGTTACGAAATCAGTGTTTGGAAAACAAATTACACAATTCATTACATTCCTAAGTTCGCTTAGGAACCGAAGAAATGATATTTTTCAAAGGAGGGACTTTCTAAAAGTAGAAAATATTGTTTGGCAAGGAAGCAATCTGTCTCAACCAAAATGGGAGGATCCGTCATGCAAATTTCTTGCTGTGACAATAAGGGCAGATAAGGATGACAACATGTCAACTTCTTATAAGGGAGACTTGTTTATTTGCTTTAATGCTGATGATTTTCCTGAGATTGCTATCTTACCTCCACTTCTAGAAGGATATGAATGGTTCCGTTTAGTTGATACTTCTCTTCCATTTCCAGGGTTCTTTTCTGGAGAGTCTGTCTTCACTGAGGCTCTTTTGGGTTATGAACTGAAGCCTCACAGTTGCGTTTTGTTTGAAGTTAAAAAGAGTGCCAGCTGAGTTGACATTAATCTTATGTCTGCTACTTAATTTTTGTTTATGTTGTCAGAATAAGATGAAGTAAATGTTCATCTGAAGTTGTGCAAATAAAGTACATATATTTATTTATATTTTGTGCATAATTTTGATTCTTATTTGACTACATGTAGTATGTCTGGGAATAAGCTTATATTTTCATCAGGTATGCTGCATTATCTTCACGAGAGCTTTCGGTAGAGGGCTTATATTTGTTAAAAGCTTTATACTTTGTCTGATAGTTATTTGAAGTTGTATCTCTATCTGCAAGGATAAATGCTTTATCCCAGATTCCATATAACAAATTGTTTCAAAATGCTACACGTGTTAGGAGATTTGTTGTTCTTAATAATGGATGGATTGCATGCATAATGGTGGATGGATTGCAAAAATTTTTATTCAGTCAGGGCTCATTATTCTGATGTTTTTTCCTTCCAATGAGATCATAATTACAGTAAGAGGATGCATGATTTGGTGCGTGTACATGTGTGTGCATGTGCATGCAATCTTTGTTATCATATTGAGGATATTGTTTATATTTGGTTGTCAATTTATTTACTTTTTGTTCATTGAATATGCCAGCTGCTTTCTCTTCATAGCTACTGATCGTAATAATTCCTGTATCATAATTATAGTAAGCATGTGTTTGTGCGCAAGCACGTGCATGCATGCCTAGGTGTATGTGCGTGTGTGCACATGCATGTGTTTTCTTGTTATCATATTGAGGACATTGTTTATATTTGGTAGTTAATTCATTTACTTTTAGTCCTTTGAATATGCCAGGTTCTTTCTCGTCCTAGCTCCTGATCATAATAATTCCTGTATCATATATATTTGTCGTGTAAATGCCCTTCTGTTTTTCTCCTGCATGTTTGTAAGGGGCACCAACTTTATCGTGTAAGTGCCCTTTTTCCTCTTTGCATAAGTCTGTAGATATAGCTTTATCTGCAAGATCAGATTTTTTTTTTAATTTTAAACTTTTAGCAGCAGCTGTCTTTACGCAAATTAATAACCTAAGGTTTCAAAATTGTTAAATTTAAATACACATAATGCTGCTGAAAGTCTATCAAATTGCCACAAAAACTTGTGTCTTTTCTCTGACTTGGAAGTGTAAGGAACTTCACTTCAAAGAATGACTACTTGAGAGTGGACCTAAATAAAGCTGAGAAAAATATTCTGTAGGTGACTTTGATACTTGGAATGAAGACTTTGTTCTGTTGTACAGTGCATCAAGATATTAGATGGGAGCTCTCTCATTCACATTAGCTTGAAATTTTGGCCTAATGTCAATCCCAGTTTCCAACAGTACAAACGAGTATTCTGTTACATTATGCCATTCCTTGCTGAGTTTCAATTTTATGAATTCAACGGCAAATTAATCATCAACAAATATGAAACGGATACATGTGTTTGATGCTAACCATGTTCATCCTAACTCTTGTATTCCTTTCTAATGCAGAAACAATGTTGTTTGGATCTGATTCCTTCTTACTGGTTCAAGTGATTGTCTTACCGAACTTCACACAACATACAGCATGATGCATGGTTTGAGAAACTGAGATATATTTCTTACTTTCAGAATCAATCGCACATTAACTCACATCATTTGTATTCTCAGGAGTACTTATTATATGGGTTCGATTCCTCAGGCAAAGATTGTGGCCTTAAAGGAATGCACGGTTGCCTGATGTGTTTATAAGTGAGTCATATTGAGTCATATGTAGTTCTATATTCAGGTCATAAGCATGTCTTATACTCCTTTCTGATGAAGTATATAATACAGGAAACCAATGCATGTAAATATTTAAATCTTTTCAGCGGTGTACATGTATAGGATTAGACTTTTATCCAAGTTGGTG
This sequence comes from Asparagus officinalis, assembly GCF_001876935.1. Classification (NCBI taxonomy): domain Eukaryota; kingdom Viridiplantae; phylum Streptophyta; class Magnoliopsida; order Asparagales; family Asparagaceae; genus Asparagus; species Asparagus officinalis. The sequence goes on from NC_033800.1 coordinate 24,318,886, forward strand.
CTTGGTACCTTGCCTTTCTTGATGACAACTGCCAAATATTTCAGGTTGCATTTGTAGGGTACATGCAGCCAACATGAATGTTTCTGGTGAAAGACTACTTTTGTGGCAGTACGTTCTTAAAACATGTATAAATAATCTAGCAACAGCCATACAAGATTAAGGGTTGATTTCAGAAAAACCCCCTTAAAAACCCCCTTGAACTTTGGGACGTGTTGCAGATAACTTTTTGAACTTTGTATATCTCACACAGTCACCTGAACCTTAGGGTGTCTCACTGAACCCTCTGAACTTTAACCTTATCTCACCTGACCCCTGCCCGTCTGTTGACATATTAGTATTAGTTAGGACTTATTTGTAAGTTGTGTAAGGGGCCTATATAAAGCCCAAGAGATCTCATAATGAATTAGGGTTTTCATTTACAACTTGGTATCAGAGCCTCCACAAAAAAAACCCTAACCCTAGCCCCCCCCNGCCCCCTGTCAAACCCGACCAGCCCCTCCCTCTCCCTTCAGATCAAACCCGACCAGCCCCTCCCCCCCCCCCCCGACCAGCCCCCCTCCCCTTGCTGCGCTATGCCGGACCTCGAGTTTGGCATGGGTTCCCTCGACTCGGTCCTCGAACTGATGACAGGAAGAGTATATATCTCACAGCGATGAGATATATCACTATTTTTTGATTCTAGTTTCCTCTGAGAAACGAGAATTTGTTGGAGATCTTACTCTTGTTGTGCAGCACAAGTGCTGCCGAAATTTTCACTGCACACAACAAGGGTTTGACGGTGTTGGATCTGAAGCTTGATCGATGGAGGAGATCATCAAGAAGTTAAACCCTGCGGAGGTCTCAACTTTGATGAAGTTGACGGCTGATGAAAGCGCGACAAGACCATCGAAGAAGTTGGAGCTTCCGACCATCGATCTAAAGCTTGATGGACCGAGTACCTACCTGAGTTGGTCACGACGTGTGAGATACACCCTTGCAGGGAGGAACCTGGAGGGTTACTTGACCGGAGAGAAGACAGAACCGGATGAGGACTCGGGAGGACGAGATGAGTGGAAGTCCACTCATATGTTGGTGTACATCTGGCTTCTCAACTCGTTGATCCCGACGATCGCCGCCACGGTGGATGGCATTGAGAAGGTGAATGACGTCTGGGAGAAGTTGAGGAGGACATATGCTGGAGTGGGGAATAACCTGAGGGTATTCCAGATTAAAGGAGAGATCGACGCTACAGTCCAGGGAGAGAGGACTGTACAGGAATATGCTACAGAGTTGGAGCGCCTGTGGCTGGATTATGATCATTTTTCCTCTCGGGCTAGCTGCAAGGACCCGGGATATAAAAAGCGGGAGGCCTTTCTACAGGAGAGGACTATGGTGTTTCTCCAGGGATTGACATCAGAGTTCGCTCAGAGAATCGCATTGCTGCTAGCTCAGCCGAAGATTCCCACGCTTGAGGAGGCTGTCTCTGCTATGATCCAGGAGGAGACTCGCATTCGGCTGCAGGCGGGGACAGGTGGACTTCCGGTGGTGAAGTCAGCACTGACAGCCTCTAGCAACACTGGATCTAGGGGAGAGACTCGACAGTGCTACAACTGTGGTGCGGTGGGTCATCTAAGGCATGCTTGCACCAAACCACCCAAGGAAGGAGATTCGGGTGAACGTGGACAGTTCGGAGGTCGTGGTCGTGGCCGTGGGGGTCGATGAGGTGGAAGAGGAGCAGGGAATCGGGCGAATCTGACGGTAGCAGAAGAAGAAGAAGCTGAGGTGGTCTTTACTGAGGAGGACCGTGCTCTCCTGGCGATACTAAGGAAGAAGCAGCAAATAGCAGGGGATGGAGACTTGAGGAGCGGGACTGAGGAGGCATCCACTTCGTTCTTCGTCAGAGGCAATACTGCTACATATGCTCATCCGACCAAAGGTACTGATGACATACATGCTCTTGCTTCTATGTCTCCCAACAGATCATCAGAATGGATAGTCGACTCCGGTGCGTCTCGGCATGTGACAGGTAATGCTAGTGAGTTCTCATCATATACTCACTTAGCATCACCTGATAGTATTCAAACAGCTGATGGTACATTTCAGCCGGTGGTTAGTAAGGGTACAGTCGATTGTACTGGTTCTGTAACTTTGTCCAATGTTTTGCATGCTCCTTCATTTCCAGTTAATCTTTTGTCCATTAGTTCTATCATCCTCCAACTAAGATGCATTGTTTCTTTTGATATTCCCAAGGTGATTTTTCAGGAGAAGGGGACAGGACGGAGACTTGGGACTGGCACATGGCGTAGTGGTAGTAGAGGAAGCAGGAGTAGGATCTAATATGAGTACTGAGAATGAGTTAATGCTTCATCACCAGCGTTTGGGACACTCATCCTTTAGTGTTTTAGGTAGATTGTATCCTTCTTTATTTGAGAAAGCAAATAAACAGAAACTTGTGTGTGATGCATGTGAGTTTGGAAAGCTTACTAGAAGCTCTTATGTTAGTTCAGGTCAAAGAAGTTCTCGTGTATTTGACTTGGTACATTCAGATGTTTGGGGGCCTTGTTCCACAAGTTCTACGAATGGATACAAGTATTTTGTTATATTTATTGATTGTTTCTCTCGTGTGACTTGGTTATACTTGATGAAGAATAAGAGTGAAGTGTTTGAGTGCTTCCAAAACTTTCATAGGAATGTTCAGACTCAATACGGAGCAGTGGTGAAGATATTGAGGTCGGATAATGGAACAAAGTATACCAACAGAGCGTTTGAAGAATATTTGTCAACTCAGGGAATACATCACCAGACAACCTGTCCATATACACCAGCTCAGAATAGGGTAGCGGAAAGGAAGAACAGACATCTTTTAGAGGTTGCTAGAAGCATGATGATCTCTATGAATGTGCCAGAAACATTGTGGGGGCAAGCAGTGTTGACCGCAGCAGCGCTGATCAACAGAATGCCCTCGAGAGTGCTGGATTGGAAGTCTCCATGGGAGATAATGGTGGGCTTCTTCCACTCAAGGTGTTTGGCTGTGTGTGCTTTGTGAAGGACAACAGGCCATCTGTCGGGAAACTTGCCCCTAGAGCTGTGAAGTGCATCTTTGTAGGATATTCTGCTACTCAGAAGGGATATGTTTGCTGGAGCCCGGTGAAAAAAAGGTTGTTTGTGAGCATGGACGTGCACTTCCGAGAACTCGAGCCATATTACACCCGGAAGGTAACTTCATCTGTTGGTAACTCGCCTAATACTGGAAGTATGAGGCGAGAGGAGGAGAATGGTGAGAGAATGGAGAAATCAATGTCTGAGAATGGTAAGAGATCAGAAAAATCGATATCTGTAACGATTCCTTGGGAAGGAGACTTGGTTGAGGAGGAGCAAGAGAATGAAGAAGAAGAGGATAATGAGACAAGAGGTGTTAGACCAACGGCTCAGGAAGAGATACTTACCTATAGTAGGAAGGGGAAACAAATTACGGGAACAATACCTACAGTGCCACTGGTGCCAAGTCCCTTGCCAACGCCTGCCCCGACTCCTGAGACACCTACACCACCACCAGATTCCTCTCAAGGTGATTCCATTCCTCTTCCTACTCATCCCACACCAATAACCGTACGGAGGACTACTCGCAGCAATGCGGGAAATCCTCCCGATAGATATGATTGGGATCTTGCTCAGTTTGTATCATATTCTAACATCCACCATGCACATGGAGCATTCATTGCATCTCTGGACTCTGTTACTATACCTAACAATTGGCAGGTTGCAAAGAAGGACCAGAAATGGAAAGCTGCTATGCACGAAGAGCTAAGGGCCCTTGAGAAGAACCACACTTGGGAGTTAGTAAAGCTACCAAAAGGGAAGAGAGCAGTTGGATGCAAGTGGGTCTTCACTGTGAAGCAGAATCCAGATGACAGGTTGAACGCTACAAAGCACGTTTGGTGGCAAAAGGATATAGTCAGACATATGGCATCGACTACGATGAGACTTTTGCACCGGTGGCAAAAATGAGCACTGTTCGGACCTTAATCTCTTTGGCAGTAAATAGTGGATGGAAGCTACACCAACTAGATGTGAAGAACGCATTCCTTCATGGAGATCTAGTGAAGGAAGTATACATGGAGATACCACCAGGATTCGGTACAGATCAGACAGTGGGAAAGGTCTGCAGATTAAAGAAGTCTCTCTATGGGCTAAAGCAGTCTCCTCGTGCTTGGTTTGATAGATTCAGGAGGGCTATGATTGGTATGGGGTACCAGCAAATCAGCACCGACCTGGAGGCCACATTACTATGCTTGCGGTATATGTGGATGATATGATTATTACAGGGGATGATGAGAAGGAGATTGCCCAACTCAAAGTGAGACTGGGTAAGGAGTTCGAGGTGAAAGATCTTGGCTTGCTTAGATACTTTCTTGGAATAGAGATAACTCGAGGAGCGGAGGAGATCGTCCTATCCCAGAGAAAGTATGCACTGGATCTTCTCAAAGAAACAGGAATGTTAGGATGCAAACCTGCAACTACACCGATCGACCAGAAGTTTAAGCTGGGTGCTGAAGTTGGAGAACCAGTTGATCGCGATAGATACCAAAGGCTGGTGGGCAGGTTGATCTATCCGTGTCACACACGTCCCGATATCTCTTTTGCAGTGAGCGTGGTGAGTCGCTACATACATGATCCAAGGAAGGGTCATATGGACGCAGTGTACCAGATTCTAAGGGATTTGAAGAATGCCCCCGGAAAAGGGCTAATCTTCAGAAAGAATGAACACATGAGCATTGAGGGCTATTGTGACTCTGATTGGGCTAGCTGTGCTGATGACAGAAGGTCCACCTCAGGATACTGTATCTTTATAGGAGGCAACTTACTCTCGTGGAAGAGCAAGAAGCAGTCGGTGGTGGCGAGATCGACAGCTGAGGCAGAGTATAGAGCTATGGTCTTAGGAGTTGCTGAGTTGTTATGGTTGAAGAGTATGCTGGTGGAGCTGAAGCTGGATCAAGGAGCTAAGATGAAGTTGTGGTGTGACAACAAGTCAGCCATCAGTATTGCCAACAACCCAGTGCAGCATGATAGAACCAAACACATCGAGATCAATAGGTTCTTCATCAAAGAGAAGTTGGATAGTGGACTACTGGAGCTAAGTCATGTTTCGACTAAGGACCAGGCAGCAGATTGTCTGACTAAAGGACTTAGTTCAGTAGATATGATTAGAGGATGTGACAAGATGGGCTTAGTAGATATCTTTCGCCCATCTTGAGGAGGAGTGTTGACATATTAGTATTAGTTAGGACTTATTTGTAAGTTGTGTAAGGGGCCTATATAAAGCCCAAGAGATCTCATAATGAATTAGGGTTTTCATTTACAACACAATCACCTAAAACTTGGGCTGAACGTCTGAACTTTAACCTTATCTCACCTAACCCGTGCCCGTAATTTGCAAATAACTAAAATGTCCATGAGAAAAAAAAAATCTCAAGCCTTATCACTTGTCATTTACAGGCAACATTCTCCCTCTCCTACATTTTTGGCTTTTGTCTCTGAAGGAAGTATTGATCAAGGGCTTATGTGAGATAAATAAAGTTCAAAGGCGTTATCTGCAACACATCCCAAAGTTCAGGGGTGTTTTGTTTAACCCCAAAACTAAGCTTTTCTGAAGTAGTTATTTGGGCAGCATCATGGAGGGTATGTTAGCTGAAAGATATATGAAGTCTTGAGTTCTTGCAAGTTAAAATGGTTTCCTTTACATCATGTTAGCCTAAAGTCTACGAATGCAATTATATTCATGAACATTATTCCAACAGGTTTCCACACAGACACTCAGATCAATTTTGTACTCCTCAGTTCAACCTGAACAAAATGAAAATGAAAGAAAAATATATTTTTTTCTTGTTTCGAAATCTATTCGAGTTAAGGGTACTTCAGTTGTGTTGCAGGTTCGAGGATCTCGTGCTGGAATTCGCTCTTCCTTGGATCACAATCTTTATTTTGATGATAAACTGTATACTTTAGCTCCGTTAAATTTTTTTTCCTTGCTGCAGGCTCAAAAAATTTTGAGAATGAAGGCTTTATTGTCGTCCACGTATGTATGATTATAATTCATAAAATGGTCTTGCCACCTAAAGAGGATGGTATATATATATGCCTTCAAATATTGTTGAATGTGAAGCTTAAATCTTATTTTGTTTTCTGTTGATGACATATGTCCCCTCAAAAATATATAATGCATTCTTCTATTAATTTTTCCATTTAAGATGCTTCCTAGAGATTTGAGTTTAATTACCGCATTGGGCACGAGGTCGTACGTTAACATGCATTGTATTAGACAGATAAAAGTAAACGAATGACTGCTCATCAAAAGATAAGTCAATATTATAAAAAGTTGCCAGCTTTCAGTGACTTCTTAATGTGAACAATGCAAGCAGCATATGTTCATACTATGAAGTCCATGAAAGTTTTCATTTAGGCATCGTTTTTATGTTCCTTGCTTTGGTATCAAGGAAAAGGATCAATCGTCCTTGAATAAATACTGGACTCAAAAATATTTTATATGTTGTTTTTTTGTGCCATATTTTCTTCTCGAGCATAGACGATGGAGTCGAAGTTGGTCAGGAGAATTCAAATTAAAGAAGAGATTGCTATGAAATAAATGTTCCTCCCCTAATTATGAGTATAAAAATCTTGATATAAATTATAAGACATTGTTGATAATAAGCTAAAAATAGACATGACTGGATTGGAATAGTTGTAAGTACAAAAACAGTGCGATGGAGGTGATTAATTTTCAAGGGCATATCATAGCAGAACATTATAGGCCTTGTGGTACGTTCTGAGCCAACTAGATGGAGTTAAGATGAACAAGTACCACAGGAATTTCAATACCCTCTTAATGGTTCGTATAGTCTATAAAGTGCGGAGTTTTGATAGAATGTGTACTCAATGTGCAGAGTTCTGATACATCCGTATAGTGCGAAGTTCTGATAGAATCCATACTCATGCTCAATGAATGGAAGTAAAAGTGGAGGTGAACGACTAAAAATATCATAGAAAAGCTTTCGTATTGAAAGTGCATGATATCATATTACTGATTGTTGAGAATTTGAAAATTCGCATGAGTTTACTTAAGTGTTACAATCAATGATCAAGCAAATATGAGATAATTGTGAATGTACCACATGTTATAATCAAGATATAATACGAGCCAGTTAATATTAATTATCAAAATATGCACTACAATCGAGGACTAACACACGTGCTATAGTTAAGACATGATATATGACCAATAATTATACACTAATATGACCCAAGTATAATAAGAAGAGATACGAAGAAAAATGTATAACATATCTATGATACATGATCTAAAGATGAATAATATTTTAAATACTTCACACTTTATCCACGACTACAATAAATAAAACGCTAGCACAAAACCATATTTAAAATACCATTTATCTAATCTATAAATAGGCCTTATTGTAGTGCTTTTATAATTTCTCATGCTTGTATTAGTTTATAATAACTTTTGGGGTAACACTTATTGTTACATATTTTCTCATATTATTCTTGTTCTTAATTCTTATTCTCGTGAATATGAATATGAATATAAGAAATTGGGCTTTCAATGTTAGTCCCATCGTCTTTCATAATTTTGGATTGCCCCTCAAATCATAGAAATTGCTATTAGGTCTCAATCCCTCAAATCATTGAAAATTGCTGCTAGATTCCCAAAATCTCAGGTTATTTTGATATTATTCATTCAAACCAAGAGTGAAAATAGCAAATAGAGACAAATTAGTCACTTTCAGTCATTGAAGTTGCTATTAGATTCACAAATTCTTATGTATAGTTGTTTTAAATTAATCAACTGATTCCTAATTAGCCACTTAAAATCATTGAAGTTGCTATCGGATTCACAAATTGTTATATGTAAATTGTTTTAAATTAATCAACTGACTCCTACTTCTACTCTCGTTAGAGGGGCTAATTAAAAAATAACTTAAGACTTTGGGGATCTTATAGCAATTTTAATGATTTGAGTGGCTAATTTTACAATAACTTAAGATTTGACAGACCTAATAGTAATTTTCATGATTTGATGAACTAATTTTAAAATTGGAAAGATTTGAAATATCGGGGGAAAAAAAATAGTGTAGTTAACATTGACGAGTAATTTCCACCCCAAGTTTATCAATTAAAACAAGGGAAAATATGCTCCAAGCCCCCACTCTCTCTCCCCTCCATCACAATGCCCCCGTCTTCCTCCTCCTCCTCCTCCTCCTCTCTCCCCGTCTCAAAATCCAAGCGCCAAAACCCTAACCCTAGCAATCCCACCTCCTTCTCCTCCTGCTGCAATCACTCCTCCCCCGCCGCCACCCTCGACCTCAACTGATTCCTAATTAGCCACTTAAAATCATTGAAGTTGCTATCGGATTCACAAATTGTTATATGTAAATTGTTTTAAATTAATCAACTGACTCCTACTTCTACTCTCGTTAGAGGGGCTAATTAAAAAATAACTTAAGACTTTGGGGATCTTATAGCAATTTTAATGATTTGAGTGGCTAATTTTACAATAACTTAAGATTTGACAGACCTAATAGTAATTTTCATGATTTGATGAACTAATTTTAAAATTGGAAAGATTTGAAATATCGGGGGAAAAAAAATAGTGTAGTTAACATTGACGAGTAATTTCCACCCCAAGTTTATCAATTAAAACAAGGGAAAATATGCTCCAAGCCCCCACTCTCTCTCCCCTCCATCACAATGCCCCCGTCTTCCTCCTCCTCCTCCTCCTCCTCTCTCCCCGTCTCAAAATCCAAGCGCCAAAACCCTAACCCTAGCAATCCCACCTCCTTCTCCTCCTGCTGCAATCACTCCTCCCCCGCCGCCACCCTCGACCTCCTGATCCTCATCCTCGTCCTCTTCTCCTGCTCCTTCCTCGTCCTCTCCTCCCTCTCCCACCTCCTTCGGGTCCTCTCCCAAACCCTAACCCTAAGCACCAACCCCCTCTCCTTCCTCCTCTCCTTCCTCCTCCTCCTCCTCCTCCTCCTCCCCCTCCTCAGAACCTCCCGATTCTGCTCCCGCAAGTGCAGAAACCCTAGGTGCAAGGGTCTGAAGAAGGCGCTGGAGTTCGATGTGCAGATTCAGACGGAGGATTGCGTGAGGGAGAAGGGGAAGGTGTGGAAGGAGATCGAGGATCTGCCGTGGAAAGGGGGGCAGCAGGGGAGGAACCCCGATTACGAGGTTCTGCGGGCCGAGCTGAGGAAGATGGCGCCCCTTAATGGCCGGGCTGTGCTGCTGTTTCGGGCGAGGTGCGGGTGCCCGCTTGCAAAGCTGGAGGCTTGGGGCCCGAAGAAGGGGCCGAGGCGAAGTAGGAGGTGAGTTCCAAGCTGATTTCTTTCGGGTTGAATTGGTATGTTTTTTTTTGTTATGTTTGATTGCAAAGTTCGTTCTTGTTTATTGCAGTTACTAGAATTTTGCAATTGCTCTTTTAGATCCTTTTGAGCGTGCATGCTTATATAAATTATACTGACAAGATGAGGACTTGCCTGTTCTAAGTTATGTTCTGGACAGTGTAATAGTTTCACTTGGTTTATTCTCTGATCATTGGGCCTCTGCAGCTGGTTAGAAGCGCGGAATGTTCTCTAGGGAAAATGTATTAGGTATAAAATCTCCACGATGATGTTATTATGAACTGAATAATTATCAGTTAATGAAATTAATCTTGGTAAAAAAATCTTGACATTGAGTAAGATGATCGATTGCTTGTTACTTTGGTCTTGTTTCTTCATCTTGGATTCTTGATGATCTTTGAGAGGAAGAATATGGTATAAGCTTATGAGTTTAGAATTTTGTACAAATTCATCCAACTATTTTTGTAGTTGACAGCTCTTCTCCTGAGTCCTGATGTTAAAAATATGTATATTAGGGTACTTAAGGTGATAAATGTGTATGGGGGTGATTCCCAATATTAATTGACAGTGGCAATGATAATGATAAATACTTAAATGTGATACTTGTGGCAACAAACTGAACCCTCTATAATCCTAGCCAGAAAGTTAGTTTTTGTAGCATTTTCTGTATTTTTTTTATGTATTAGTCTAGTGCAGGACAAGATTCCTCGTGATCAATATTTGGAGTTTGGAATATTTTTCATGTTGGTAGCTGGTACGTTTCTTGTGGAAACCTTTTAATGAATCTTAGTAGATTTTGTTCTTTTCCTTTTATCAGTGGTCATTGATAAAACGTTTTCTTAAAAGTGGGTCAGTACAGAATTCATTGCAGGGTGTTCCCTTGAGCAGAAGAGTGTAATTAACTGCTCATAACCCAATAATTAGAGTTTTATTGAGACATTTTGCGCCAGGCTTCTTTGCACGAGAGATAATTCTGACTCTCGGCAATCTTAACTGTTAATATTATTTTCAGTTGTCGGCTGTTATATTTCATTTTTGATGTCTAATATTTACTTTCTCCCTTTACCAAGCTGTATACTTGATTTTTTCGCCCCTCCCACCCTTTCTCCTCTTTTTTAAAAGAGATTTTTGTTGTTGGTAATTTTCTTTCTTTTGAATCAAATCCTGACTATAGTTTCAATGTTTCATTATGTCTTTTACATCTTATTATATAGTCACTTAGTCAGAATCAGTATAAATATACGCTAAAGTGTGACACCTTGTACCTGTAATTGTATATGATAGCTATATATAGAGGTATGTTTTCTCTTCACCAATTACAAAAAGAGTTAGTCTTATTCTACCATCGTATGACTTTAACTTAACTTTAGTCTTTAGACATTTTAGGACGATCTGGTAGCTCTTATCTATCTTGGAAATATAGTAGGCATTTCTGCAATTATTTTTCCACTTCGATGCAAATATTTTGACTTGAATAGGAAATGTCTTTCATAAAAATGTTTTATGAGCATGGTGCTTCAGCCACATGTCAGTTCCATGGTGCCTCAAGGCACATGTTAGTTCCATAGAGGGAACTGCCATTCAACTGATAAAGATTTTAAACGCTAAATTGTGTTTAATGACTAAACTGAATGACAATCAAAACATAAAGTGAATAGGAAGTACTGCATGAGTGTAATCCCAATAGCAAGCAGAGAATCTAATATGAATTTAAAGACGATCACATTAAAAACTCATGGAGTATTAGTAGAATTAAGTTCAAGCTTATTGGATTTGGAAGTGTGATTTGGTGGTTGAATATTGTAAATGGTAATTTGAGGAACAATATCTCATGTTCAACAAATAGAGGAGAATGAAAGTTCGAATAAGAGGTTGAAATATTTTCAAGTTGCACCAATTGTGAACAATAGTGGTGCTCAAAGATTATTAGCAAGCATACAACAAAAGTACTGCTGATTTAGATGTCATCCTGTGCGTAAGTCATAGAAACTCCTTGTACAATGGGTTATCATTTATTTTGTATTTCTGATAGGTATATGCATTTAACCAAGTAAAATTCAATATATGAACTACAAGTAACAATTTCTTCATAACAAGTTACATGAACAGGACAACATGTTTCTTCTAAACTGCATGATTTTCAACGTCAACACCTGACACCAGGATATCTGAATTTCCATGAGCGAACAGGGCCCTCGAGCATATCGAAAGAAAATAAGTAACTCCCAATTAGGAGTAACCATATGGTCCGAGAATATATGGAAGATAGAAGGAACTGCTGGAACTTGAATTTTTGAGAACCTTGTTTTCTAGCATCATATGAGATAGCAAAAATCATATGTCAAATAATTCAGTATATTGGAATCGTTTGGTATACTCTTGGGGAGTGTAGAAGGGTTAGTAGGATCCTATACTTTAGAAATAATGGATGTCATGAATCTGAAGTGGTGGGATTGATGGAATGAAATTGATGATAGGTTAGATTCAAAATGGGAAGAGCTGCAAAGCTAACTTCTGTTGCATTTATGGTCATGGTGATGTTTAAAAACATTTGAGATATGAGTATTCCATCAACCTATCATTTCCTTTCCTCCCAAGATAAGAACCTATTGTTTTCATTTTGCCATCTAACAACAAAAAGCATAACATATTTATGTGAGGAAGGATCAGCCATGCAATCAGCACTTTGTTTTTAATTTATATTGCTTTGCTTTGAAATGCTTCTTAGAACCCTTGAGAACTGCTAAAAGCAGATATGGCATGTAAATCCATCAAATTTATGAGAAGAAATGAGGGTATTGTTCACACTCGTAAACAAAAACACCCTAATGCTATCTGTTTCATCGCTTGGAATTAATGATGAGATTGGGGATGTTGTTCATTCATAAGACTTAGACCAGAACAGTTAAACAGAGAAGTGTGCATCCATGTGTGTGTCCTCTATGGCTTTGCAGGTCTAACTGATTATTATGATACCCTCCGGTCTGAAGTTTATCGGCCATTATTTCAAACATTGGTGAGGAATGAGTGAATTGTAGTGTGTTTGCGTGTGCGTCTATTTGCATATTTGATTTCTGCTTTTTTTTTATGAATCTGTTCATCATATGTTTCAAACTGACACTTGAAATCTTATATTTGTCCATGTTGGTTATGTGTTTATATGATGTCTAATTTCTCTTTCATTTTTATGTTAACATAACATGTCAGTTATGACAAGAGGGTCAGAAGCGAGGGCGATATAGACCGGGGAGCGAGCTCAAGCCCACTATGCCTCGTCCCCACCACGCATAGGCGAGACCGCAACGGCGTCGTCGGACCCCACACAATCCGGCTCGACACCATCTCAAAAAGAATAAAGAAAAAAACGCACGCACCGAACAGGATGCATTACCTTCATCTTCACGATTAAACGACAGAACCCACATATAATGCTACCCATCCCTGCGCCACGCGCACACGCGCACAATCCAAAACCTACTGGCAGATATTTCAATATATCTGCCTCCTCGGACACTTTATATCACAAACTTTCTCAAGACAAATGATGGGTCTTTTTTTTTCATAGTGAAAAGATCCCCCACTCAAAAAGGAGTCACTTTCATCGGCCTGAATTAGAATTTGAGGCTGCTGTTTATTGAGCTTTGTCCAATATTGTAGTTAGCTAATAATTATTATGTCAAACGGTATCAAAAGCCTAATTTCTAATTTTCCTAGTGGACCCCACCTTTTTATTATGCCACTAAAACTTCTCTCTTGTTAAGAACACTGAAACCGGATGTTAGCAGTTAGGTAAAAGTTACGTAAAACTGCTATTTGACCCTCAATTGAATGTATTAAGATTTAATCCAAGAAATTTCAGCTGGACTTTTATTCTGTACATTTAACATTTTCAGTTTACAGTGTTAAAATGTATGTATGCTTTCGTGTAGGTTATGTCAAGACATATATAAAGCTCATTATACCAAGTTAGATGTAAATGTACCTTCGTGTATAATGAAAATATAATAATAATAATGATATTTGTTTAGGCTATTTAGAGCAAAAAGATAGAAATTGGTGTAGAAAAAAAATGATTATCAATCATACAATATGAAAGCATCATTTTTTAGTTTCCATCATTTAGCTGTCACAAATGAGAGTGCAAAAGTATTATACTGGGTCATTATGTTGATCTTTGTCCTCGCTCTCTTTAAAGCTTAACTGGAGAGCATGTCCTCCTACATAAATAACCTAATGCATGGGTCTAGCAACATTTATTCCAACTTCTATATTGATTAAACGATGAAGAGAAAAAGGAAGTATGTGGGAATTGTGGCTTGCCACAGCTGTTGGAACTTTCTATACTCATAAAGCATAACCAAATTCATCTGCCTATCTATGGGAGTGAAAAATTTGTTGCTCGTTGACTTATATTAAACCTCAGAAATTAATGCTATTCCCTATCTAAAATCTTTGATACATGGGGTTCCTTTGGTTGTATGAGCTTAAATACAAGCTCAGAGAGGTAGGAACATCTCCAGTTTTATGGCCAGCCCCAATTGGTTCTGTGAGCTTTCCAGGGGCATGCTATATGCTTATTTGTTTCCCTTATCTCTCTGGAAGGATGGACAATTGCTTGAAATTTCCACCAAGTTAATCAGCTAAACTTTTTTGTAAGCTTCAAATGAAACATTTACGTGTCTTTCTATTTCACTATCGCAGTCATGCACTAAGAGTGGATCCTTGAATATATGTTTTGGTGACTACACCTGATTTTGATTATTATAGGAGTTCAAAATAACAAAATACCTCTATTTGGTACCTGTTAAGTAAAGTACATATTATGTTTCATTCTGCAGCCCATGAAATTCTTTCCTGTCTTCTTCTACAACGTTTTGGTGGTCTCATACGCATCACACTGGCATCAATTGTTCGATGAAGAATAACCTACACAAAATTAGATACACTCAGATGTTTTTGTACTTTTGCCATTTCCTTTTGTTTTGCTTTTTTTTTCCTTTTTCTTTTTGACATAATCTTTTCCTTCGTTTTCATGTGTTTATTCCTCTTTCCTATCTGATATCAAATCTCATTTCAATGCTGATGGAATTTTATGACTGGTGGTGCAGGAGCATGGCAAACCTCGCTCTCGAGGGTCCCAACGGTGGATGATTTATCGGCTGGATCTCATCTATTATAAATTATAGTTCTCTTCTGATTTTGCATAAATTTAGAAGTTCTTATTCATCAAAACTTACTATAGCAATTTGGCAATGTGGCCACATGAAGGAAAAGTTAAATCACAGGATAGCGGTTGCCTGCTAAAGGATTGCATCCTAAGCAGAGAAGAAACATGGGATTGAATAATGGACATATGAAAATACAAAATAAAACGTATGCTGCAGCAATTAAATTAGTTCACATTTCTCAATTTCATGATGGACATTTGCATATTTTATAGTTCAATGCTGTTTTTCTCTCAGTATGTTGGTTAGCATTATTCTTCTTGATGAGAGCAGTTCTTGTGGGTTGTGCATTACAATTTCAGTTTACTGATATAGAGCTTTACTATAACTGCTCGTAATAAATTTCATAAGGGTCTGTTTGGTTGTTGTTGGTAAAGTTGTGTATTTATGACACAACTTGGAAAGTTGTTGTCCACATCATCAATTTTACTTTTATATTTTTCTTTGTTTGTTTTTTATTCCATTGGAATCATAAATTGCTTGTTTGGTTTGTAAATGTAACTTTAATTGTTTGTTTGGAAAATGTAAAAAGTTGTCCCTACTCAAATGATCATATTAGTTGAAATTATTTTTTATTATTTTTTCCTGATTTCAATGTCAGCTTTCTCTTAAAATCATGTCTTTTGTTTTTATGAAATCACTTTACAAGTCACATCAGCATATGAAATCACTTTACACTATTTTCACAACTACAAACAAACAATTGAAAGTGATAAAAGTTGACATTGGGACCTATTTTTTTACACTTTCCATCCTTTTACATGGTAAAAACATACAACCGAACAGCCCCTAATGAATTGTCTTGCATTGAAACATGATCTGCATGGTACAATAAACGAGTAAATAAATAAAAGCGCTCCATTTAGGCCCTTCTTTCTTATCATTGCCTGGAAGAGGCTTCTATTGCATGGTTAAACAAGCACCTTAAATTTTACTGATTAATAATGGATTAAAAGGTGAAGTCCACTTGACTAGAAACAGGATGATATCACTTCAGCAGCGTGGAGTGACACAACCTCCCCCCTCTTTTTTAATGTGAGGAACTTTGGGGTAGTACTAACCAAGTAAACATCAAAGTCTAGGGGTGTGTTTGGTAAACTATATAAAACTGGACTAAAAACTATATAAAACTGGACTAGAACCAGTCCTGACTCAGTTTTGTGTTAAATTAGTTTTCTTTTGGAGCAGCTATCTTCCGGTAAAAAAAAAAAAGTTTAGTGCCAAATTTTTGGGCTAATAAAATTGGGCCAGTTCTAACTTGAGAATTCTACCAAACAAAAAACAATTTAAAATTGGGCTATCTCTAGTCTAAGAATTTGTCAAATAAGAAACAACTTAAAATTGGGTCATGTGATTCAATTTTACAAGATTGCCAAACCTATCCTAGGATTTCTCTTTTGCAGTTCGATCTAAGTGAATAGCACAAATATCGCAATACTTAATAATTATTACCGTAATGTCTAGTAATTAAAAATTGATGATAGACATGTGCCTTTTGAGCCAAGGCTTCAACGCTGACACTAGGCCACTTGCAAGGAGTGAGTAACAAATGTTAGGGATGCTATAAAAGTGAATGCAAATTAAATATGTACAAATGTTTAGGGATGCTATAAGAGTGAATGCAAATAAAATATGTGCATACCCTAGGACTTGATAGCTCGAAAGAACGATTCAATTTTTTGAAGTCGTTTTAGGATTTTAGCTTTTGTTTTTGCATAAATTACACTAAAACCTCGTGAACTTTCAATGTTTTTTTAACAAACTCCTATGAACTTTTAAAATCACACGAAACTTCCAACAACTTTTGCGGAAAACCCCATGAACTTTTAGGTAAATTACACTAAACCCCTATGAACTTTAAACGTCTTTTCACGTTGTTTATTGGTTCTAAATTATAGGGGCAATATGCAAAACTCAAAAACTTTATGTTTGTATCCAAAAAGTTATTAGGGGTTTAGTCTGATTTTTAAAGTTCACGGGGGACTACTACAAAACAGCGTAAGTTCATGGTACCCTTTGTTTTTGTTACTGTTAGCCTGGGGTCCAAGTCCACCAGAATGAATTGAGAAATAATGCGAAACACGCAAATACTCAAACAGAAAAAATTGCTTCGATACGTAAGGTAGAAAACACAACTTTAATTTACTTGAGATTCTGTAGGTTACAGATGCAATGCATTTTCAACCACCAAATAAAAATGAAAAGCATCTCGGTATAACACTTGGCACCGAAGCACTTTCTCAATGTTAATTGAGCATTTCCTAATTGAATAACATCTCACCCCAAAAGCACTCATAATTCGAGAAATAGAAAGTGGAAAGAGGATACTGAAAATCACGGCCAGGTTAACTGTAAGTTTGAGGCAGCTTGTTAGCCTACCTCAACTCTTCTACATTCTCCACATTAACAATTTATTATTATTACAAAATAAGCTTACAAACACTAAAAATCATCAACCGGCATCAGCCTCCTTACCTCCTCGTCCCTGGCTTCTGACGAGAGAGAGCTGTCATTAAAGCAGCTCTCACAGGCTCCGACGGCGAAAACCCTAAAGACGGCATATAATCATACATCCTCTTAGCCTCATTCACCATCCCACCAGCCGAAAGCCCAAGCACAATCCTCTCAAACTCGTCAGCCTTTAGCAATTTCTTCCTCCCCTCCAAAATCCTCAAC
>NC_033800.1:24336188-24367710 GCF_001876935.1 Asparagus officinalis
GCATACATATCACATAAACTCACATGAATCTCAAATGGAGTCTCTCCAGTCGCTTTAATATCTTCTAATACCCTCTCTGCCTCTTCGATGAGCTGCAACCTCGCTAACCAATCGACCAACACAGTATTCGTAGCAACCCCAGGTTTCAAACCGTCCTTTTCTAGGGTTAATAACAAACCCAATGCTTTGTCCAATAGATTTTTCTTGACATAAGCTCTCATCATGCTAGCAGTGCATCGATCATCTGGCTTATGTCCAGCCTTCATCATGTGATCAAAATACACACGCGCTTGATCAGGATCTCCAGCATGGCCATAAGCTTCAACAAGTAAGGTTGAGGATTCTAGAGTTGCTTCAATTCCAGCAAAGTGCATTGTGTTGACGATTCTTTGAGCTCCATCGACTTGACCTCGATCAGCAAAAGCTCGGAGAAGTTCCATGTAGATTTCTTTCGTGGGTTTCATGTCCCTTGCTTCCATTTCACGAGTCAGGGTTTCTCCTTGCTTAGGGAGACCAGCTTTCACGTAGGCTGTGATCATGGAGGTGTAGGCCTTGAAATCTGGGTGGAAACCCTGTTTCTTTAAGCTCTCAAATGATTCTTTGGCTTTGTCTAGGTTGCCAGACTTGCTATACATGTGTACTAGAATGTTGGAAGTAAGGATGTCGGGTTCGATGCCATTTTCGATCATTTTTGTTAGGATTCTCTCTGCATCTTCCAGGCGGTCTTCTTTCGAGTGGGCATCGATTAGTCTGGAGTAGTCGCGAATGTTTGGTTCAAATGATTCCTCAGTTAGTAGAAGTTCAGCGACCTGAGAAGTTAGAAAATGTCGTCATCGCTATTATCAAATGCAATAAGCTGCAAGTCCAAAACGCTTAAAATTCAAGAAAATAAAGGAAATATCTCCATAGCTATTATCAAATGCAATAAGCTGCAAGTTCAAAATGCTGTGACGCAGGAAACAACTGTGATGACATGATCGCATTAGCCAATATACAAGCCCAAGTACATTAACTAGGATAAGCATAGTAGTAACAAATATGAAGAAATTATATACATGAATTCTGGTTAATGACGTAAAAAAAATTAAAGTTAAAACTTCAATGACATCAAATTAAGCTTCCACTGTTTTACAGAGAGTTGTTTTGAATCTTAGAGGTATATAAAAGAAATTACAAACATTTGATAACCAAAAAAAAAAATCTCATCATTATATGCCATTGGCCTTAAATATATATTGCTCGCTATTTTCAGCATCAAACAACCTCCTACAGCAGAAAGTTAAGAAGAAAATAATATTCACCTAGAGCAGAAGCAGGTAGAACTAGAAATGGAGTTTAGTCTCCAGAAACCGCCTGATAAGTCATAATCTATGATATATCCGAATGATGTCATAAAGTGGTTGATGTCATGTCATACTAGCTGCAATGGCAGGTGAAACAGTCAATAGTTCAGAGAAATTTATTCTTTTCAGTCCATGAAACATATTCCTATCAAGCTAGAAGTGCTACTACCAGTGTTTTCCAATGTTTTCCAAGACGTGTGCCTCACTACGCTTCATGCGCCTTGCGATGCGGGCGTTGACGGAGCACCCCGCATCTGATACAGCAACGCCTTTTGCGCCTCACATGCATCCTGACTTTGCGCAGGATGCATGTGCTACATACCCGCATATTTTTGTTTGTTAACATTTCAATCGAATCTTTATACTCGATAATCCATATCCCAAAAAGTAAAATAAATCCATTAGGCCTTTTTAGTAGCTTTCAATTGAGAATCATAACTAATCCTTTGCCTGACTTGGTCTTGATTTGACATTTGATTTGAAAAATTATGAACTTTGCTACTATGTTGGGTGTTAGCATTTGAAATTAAGACCTTATATTGTGATTTTAGTAAGATATTATTTATCATGACATATTTTTTACGTGAATTCCTTAACATGTTCTTTTGTGTTTGATTATCTATCTTGAAAAAATATGTGTACGGTGTGCGCCTCACGTCACTCAGACGCGCGCATCGTGTTGCGCCTTTCGCATGTGGGCGTAAAGATACTTTGTGCCGCACATTGTGCCTCGCGCATTGACAACACTGGCTACTACAAGATAGAAAGGATCAGCCATAAATCATTCTGTTTATGAAACACCGAAGAAATATGACTGATCATTATACACATTCACGCAAGCGCACGCACAGACACTTGTCTATGCCGTCTTTCTGCAGTACACCAATTAAGCCAAAATTGATATGTATAACACTTGAATTTTTGGAACTTGTTGCTGGAACTAAGTTATGAATGCGTGTTTACACTAATACAAACTTTCAAGATAAGTTTGCATAAGGGTTTACACGCTTTCAATCAAACCTAAAATTCTGTTAAACCTATGAAGTTAGATTAAAACACTATATCTTCAGATGTTTGCCAATGACTAACCACTACTTAGTCATCTAGCTGCTATTCACCTTTTGAATATTTTACCATCTCTAATGTCAAATTGTGGATGCAGGTATACAAATATTTAATAAATTTGCATTATGGTTTACATGCTTTCAATTAAACATAGAGTTCTGTTAAAGCTATGAAAGCAGACTTAAAGACACTTTAGCTTCTGATGTTTGCCAATGACCAACCACTACTTTGTCATCTAGCTACTATTCACCATTTGAAAGTTTTACCTTCTCTAATGTCGAATTATGGATGATAAAAACACACTAGCATAAGTATGCCTCAAATTCTAACTTTAGCTGTAGCAGTTCTGCTGAATTTATAACTTCATAAATTATCCCACAAAGTATTCGGTTTTGCACATACATGGGAAACTGAAATTTTATTCAATGAACAACACTTCAGACTCCACCTTTCACATATAGGGCCATAGGCATGTCTGTTAGGCAAATCCTTTTTGCAAGGGATTGACTGCAATCTGCTCAACGTCTGATACAGAAAACTATATTATTGAAGATCTTCTGTATTGGTTGTTATGGAAACTCCATTAAGAAATACTTCTGCAAAATGCGATGTGCATTTTCTTGCACTAAACTATCAATAAGTCTCTCAAACTTCCAAACAGAATGGGCCTGACCTAAAGATGTTAATAGTTAACATACCGCAGACGTACATTCAGATGCAAACAGTAAAAAAGTACTTTAAATTTCCGAATGTCACGAACCCCAGAACATATACACAGAACCATCCAAATAACACTAGGGTTACTTAAATGTATAAACAGTGCAGTAATAATTTAAACTTCCAACAAACTTGAAAATTGTCTGAATAAAATCATCTATATTCAATCAGAGTGGTTGTCAAGACAAGTTTGGGATTCAGCTTTAGATTTGACAATCCAGATTTTTGATTTTTTAGGACCAAGCTTGGTTAAATATACCAACATGGCCAGCAAAAAGTTATCAAAGGAAAATTAGAAAGGATAAAGAAAAAATTTAGACACCAAAATAAAATAGCTAAAAAAGGGAAGTTCCTACAAAAATTTAGACACCAATCTTCATGATAACAAGGAAAAATAAGAAATGGTGAGAAGAAGAAAAATTACATGTTGTCCTTGAGTTATGCTACTAGTTAATCAAACTATTGTCATTAACAACTATAGTTACCACATCTAGACATGAAAAATGATATTTAGTGATGAGAAAATGTTATTAGCTCTTATTTTAGTAGTAAAGCACGGTGCCTAATCCAGCACATCACTTGGTCAGAGGTGATGCGTGTTCCAATGCAGAAAATCTTGAAGGCTTGGATATTTCTTCATCTTATGCAGTATGCATATCAATGTATTTATGACCATAACATGCCAACACAGTAAATACAAGAAGAATAGGACATGCGATATTCAATACCAACAACTGACAGGTTTTTTAATAATTTCTTTACACTTTAGCATTAACCACTATTCATATTAATGAAAAAAATCTTCACATAAAAACATTTAGAATAAATTTATGAGAATAGCCGAATAGGTACTGGCTTTCAATTGTTTTTTATCCCTCATTGGGAGAGTTCAATGCATTTTGTCAACTTCTGTGGAAATTTAATGTAAACTATTATTTCATATTTTTCCATAAATATTATAATTTAAAACTAGAAATGAAGGAAAACATCTCAATAAATTAAATGCATATTCCTACACAAATGCTAAGAGTAAGATGGACTTAGAGCATAAAAAATTAAATAGAGAATCAGTTGGAACTTGGACACTATCCTCAGCTGAGGACACTTTAAGAGCAGATGCAGGCAGGACCCAGAAGTGTGCACGTCAAATATGCATAGGGCATGGATGACTTTAAGTTGTACCAAAACAAATTACATCACATGACTTCGAGTTAGCTTCTTGGTAAGATGAATGAATTGTGAAACAAAGAAATTTCAGGACTGAAGTATTAGAGAGGGTATTTAGGACTTGGGAAATTGGGAGATGCATGAAGTAGAGAACATGTTGGTGTTTGAATCACAAACTGATTATATTTTAAGCTACAGTCCACAGAATAGGTAACTTTAACATCAATTAGTGTTGGGCATCCCAAGACACTACAATATGTATAATAAAGAGTATAAACAAAAGTCATTGAATATATATTGTAGTGTCTTGGGATATTCTGCTTTTTTGTTTATGCGTCCAAAAATTCAAGAAACCTATTCTAATACAATAATAAAATAGAATGATGACATATAAGTTCAGATATTAAATATATATTTTTTATGACGTTGAAAAGTGGTAGGTCTCCACTCTTCAACTTTACTTTCTATAGAATAGCATGCATCTCACTTCATTTAAACTTACCATTGTTTTATAGATGTCAACATTTCCACAGTTGTAAACCACCAAAGCATTGATGTCGATACATGAATGAAAGTAAACAAATATCTCAAACATGTTGCATGTAGTAACCCAGATATTTAGTGCCTTAAAAAGTTGATTAATGGAGTTTTTTTTAATTACAGATTAGGGAATTAATTAAGGGTATTTTCGGGATTTCACCCTAACCCCTGATTAAATTAGGGAATTAATTAAGGGTATTTTCGGGATTTCACCCTAACCCCTGATTAATTGCCACGTTAATGTTTTGTGGCTAAATATCATTTGACAGTTTCGGGATTTCACCCTAACCCCTGATTAATTGCCACGTTAATGTTTTGTGGCTAAATATCATTTGACAGTTTGGCCGGCTGGCACCTCTTTAACGGAAGTATAAAACAGGAAAAATCAAAGAAAATTTCAGAAAAAGAAAGAAAGAAAACAATACAGAGAATATCCTCTCATCTTCTTCAACCAAACCCTCTGAGAACCTAGATTAAAAATTATGAAAAGAAATAAAAGAAGAAGAAGAAGAGGAAGAAGACAGTGAAAAGGGAAAGGAAGAGAGAGGATTTCACCCAAAGTTCAAGTTAACCCAAAGGTATAAACCCTTTTCTATGTTAATTTCTTGATTTAGAAGAGAATTGTTATAGAAATCTTAGTAAATCAAACCAAAATAAAATGAATGAGGAAGTTAATTTGTTATGAATATGAAATAAAAGAATCTAGGGTTTGCAAAAGGAATGTTCTTATGTGTTTAGGATGCATGAAACAAATTAGAAAAAAAAAGAAAAGAAAAGTTTGCAAAAGGAATGTTCTTATGTGTTTAGGATGCATGAAACAAATTAGAAAAAAAAAGAAAAGAAAAAAAAATAACTAACCTAAATCTGGCGGGTTCCTTGCCACCGACCTCTCTTGGTCGTCGACGGGTCCTCGTTACCGTCCTACCTCCATGGCAGAGAGAGAGGGAGGGAGAGGAGAAGAAAACCGAAAAAAAAGAAACAGAGGAGGAGAAAAGAGGAACGGAAAAAAAACTGAAAAAAAAGAGAAGAAGAAGAAACGAAGAAGGGGAGGAGGAAGATGATCATTTGGGTTTTTTTTTTTATAAAGGGAGGAAAAATTCACCTTAAGCCCCTGAACCATATGAAAGTTTCTAACAAACCTTAGTAAAATTAAGTAATGGTTGAAAAATATCTGTTAAGCCCCTGTTATTTACTCAATTTGTAAATAAGTCCAGTCTGAGGAATAAACAATAACTTGTAGACTTGATAAATTCCTTATAACCCCTTGTCTTGTCATAAATTACTAGAAAATCCAAAAAGCTAGTATATGAGAGTTATAAAATTTTGATAAATTGCTAAAGTTAATAATAAGCTCATATGTACTGTAAAATTTATTTATTATTGATTTTATCTGAATTTATTAGATTCTAAATTATAAATTGATTTACCTATAGTATATGTTTGTTCTGAATTAATAATTAGTCATATATCTTACATTATAGGTTCTGGTGGATATTCGGGAGAATAATAGTTTGAGAAAATCGTGACCGCCAGAGGTGAGTTCATTTCTCACTAGTATTTTTATAATATGAAATTACATGAGTTTTATATTTGATTTGTCTTGTGATGAAATAAATAAGTAAATAATATGTCTTTTCATGTATATTAAAGATTTGACCTATGTCTATTGTGGTCTATCCTATAATACGATGTTAGCCTCGTACGATATATGAAAAGCAAATTTGATTTCTATATAAAATATGAAAAAAAATAAATTTGGCTCTCATGCAATTTTCAAAAGTTTTTGATGAAATAATTGGAACGTATTTCAACAGGTTAACGGATTCAAAGATTTTCCGTGGTTTAGTATCTGATAAAAGAAAAAGTAAATATCCGTAAACTGTTTTAACAGAAATGAGAAGTTTTACCTTGTCAATTTCATTTGAAATATCTGCAAATTCTAATATGCAAAGTATTTCTCATTTGACATGTGATCTTGATGTTTTCAAACCCTCAAATAGTTCACTATGGATTGGTTCTGCCTGTCATATGGTGAATGCACCTTTATTTGGCCCTTCTGTATTGGCCTTGGCCCTTCTGTATTGGCCCTTCTGAAATCTATTCTGGCCCCTCTGTATTTAGCCGGTAGCCTATGACAGTGTTAGGTGTATTCGGTTCCCGAGAATTATCTGTTATCTGATACGGTTACGCATTCCCTTGCTACTGAGCTAAAATTCGTAGCCTTAGTGTGACCTATGGGGTGACTTTTATATTCATGAAATACTCATCGAGAAATAAGATTCTGATAATTGACTGTAAAATTAAGAAAACAACAAGTCTCTGATTTTGTACAAATTAGTAGTCCTTTTCCTTCTTAATGTTTACCTTGATTCAAAAATGGTTTGATTCCAAGAAATTTCACAGTTTATTCAGTTGCACATGAGAAAGAAAATATAATTGTTGTATTCTTTCTTAAAAAATGACAATATTACGATATTTGGATCGTATTTTACTATCTTTGAATTTCTCATGCAAAATTTGTAATTCGTTATTTCTAAAAATTATTCTTACTACTATTTTATTAGTTATCTAGGAACTCTAGTGGGAAATGTTCTCATTGAGCGCTAGCTCATTCCGTTGTTTTTAATTTTTTTTCAGATCCGGCGTAGCTTCATAGTAGCCTAACTTTTGGTTTGAGCTTTTGGCTGAGAGGCGTTATATGGAGAGCCTCTTCTTGTTGATGTTACATTCAGCACATTTTGTTTTGTTTTATAAAAATGCTTATAACGGTGAGCTTGTGGGCTGTAAGTACCGATCATATTATATATATAGTTGCTCTGATTTCTATTGTTTATGAATATTTTGAAAATAAACTATATGATATGAATTGCCAGGCTTGACTCGTGCATAAGACTTGTCTCGTGCACGGGTCGCTGCTGTCGCGTACCCCGTATTTTATGAATTTCCGCTGCAGATTCGGGGCGTGACAGTAAGGTGGTATCAGAGCTTAGGTTTCGACGTTAGAAACCTTGTAGGGCACGCTATCATATAGTATATGCACTAGATGAGTGTTAGCGTATGGATCAATTATGTGATATATGTCTGTATACATACGTATATATATATGTATGCATATAAATATTTTATAGTAAAACCTTTTAGGGTTGTTAAGGAGTGCTTAGATGTTTAGTTTATTTCACTTTGTCCTTTTTCTTCAGTAAGCTGATGGATGGTTCCCCTTTTGTAGGATGGCGGGAACCAATTCATCTTCCAGTTCGTCATCTGCCCTGTCCAGCCCTATGATTTCCGTAGATAGCTCGTGGGAACCCAGCCTAAGAGACTGGGGATACACTTCCGATGAAACTGATCCAAACGTGATAATGACTAATCATATGACCCCAGACTCACCAGAGGTTGAACCAGTAGAAGTTGTTATGATAGATTCATCTGAGTCTGAGCTTGAACATGCTGACGATGAGGATCTCGTGGTAGAAGTTGTTCCAATTGAGTCATCACCTTTAGAAATTATTATGATTTCATCCGACCCCTTTGACATGGAGTCCATTGTAGCCCAGATTCCTAGTGACGACCAAGGACTTGCCCACCCTGAGGGTGAGTCGAGTAGCCTAGGCATTGGTCCAGATCTCGACCTTGAAGGATGGGGGACTAGTGGCATAAATCCAGATCCAATGTCCAATTATGTTGATAGCCAAGACTCCGAGGAGACTGAACCAACTGAGAAGAAGTCTAGTTCCAGCAGCTCCTCTTCCTCAGGGAAATAAAGCATAACTGTTAGGGCAATTTTGTAATATCAGTATATGGGTTTTCATAGTTACTCTTTTGGTTTATGTAGGTCATTTTTGGTAGAAAATATGTATACATGAACCCATATACTCAGATATGTGTATGAACTAAAAAGTTAAATATTAATAATATACTTTTGGTTTGTAAATACTGACTTGTGATATTATGTTGAGCAGTGATTGAGTTCCTAATTACTTAAATTACATATATGTGACTGACTTAGGAATTTTCCTTGTATAATAGTTGACTGAAATATTTTATTATTTATTTATAGGAAGATATGACTTCAGGTAATGAGCAAACCCCTCCTAATGGAGATAGGGATCTAAATCAGACAATAAGTGAAATGATGAGATCTAGAATTGCTCGTGCATCCACTTCCGGAAACTCAATTGACAACAATGCATTGATGGATCTGCTGCAAACGGTGACATCTGTAGTCATCAGACAACAAGATCAAATTGATCGTAATCGGACGAATGGTCAAAATGAGGAGCACCCAAAATTAAGAAGAAGATCAAATTGATCGTAATCGGACGAATGGTCAAAATGAGGAGCACCCAAAATTAAGAAGTGGCATGGGAGAATTCAAGAAACTATCATGAGGAGCACCCAAAATTAAGAAGTGGCATGGGAGAATTCAAGAAACTATCTCCACCCAGTTTTGAGGGGACAACTGATCCTATGATTGCTGAGCATTGGATCACAGAAATGAAGAAGGTCTTCACATACATGAAATGCCCTGAAGAGGAGAATGTTGATTATGCAGTATACATGTTAAAAAACCGCGCTTACGGGTGGTGGCAAATGCAGGTCAGGACGTTGGGAGAGAAAGCATACAAGTTATCATAGGAGGAGTTTAAAAAGATTTTTTATGAAAAGTATTTTCCTTCAACTGTTCGCAAACAAAAAGAACAAGAGTTTCGAAAATTAGAGCAAGGTGACAAGACAGTAGCTGAATATGAAGAAGAGTTTACTTATTTATCAAAATTTGCCACTCATTTGTTGGGTAAGGAGGAGGATCGAGCACGTCGCTTCGAAGAAGGGTTTCGACCGGACATTCGGAAGACGGTCAGTGCATTTGAACTCCCTACATATGGAGAAGTGTTAAAGAAGGCCTTGTTAATTGAGAAAAATAAAATTGATACGAAACCAAAGAATGAGGCGAGCAACTCCTACCCAAAGAAGCGGTTCTGGCAAGACAATCGCGGTGGAAGAAATAAAAAATTGGAGAAACAAAAAGCAGAATTTTGGACGTAGAGAGGAGCAAATTCCTAACCAGAAAATTTTAAGATGTAATGTTTGTCATAAACTTGGGCATGAAGCGAAAAATTATTGGAGAAATACCGGAGCTTGTTTGAGATGTGGTTAGAAAGATCAAAAAATAGCAAATTGTTCCCTACAATAATCATCTAGGAATACATTCCAGCCTGGCCAGTCCAGTGGTGGGAACCGGTATCCTCAAGCCAAGGCCCGAGTTTATTCTCTAACTGAGAAGGAAGCAGAAGCAAACAAAGATGTGGTGACAGGTACGCTAACTTTTGCGTCGATTCATGCTCGAGTACTATTTGATTCTGGTGCATCGCATTCCTTTATTGCTGTACAGTTTGTTAAGAGAAATAAATTACCATGTGATACCCTACAACAAGAATTGCTTGTTAGTACACCTGGGGGTAGTATATTGGTATCAAATTAAGGTTGTAGGGGTAAAATTTATATTCTCGACAAGGAACTTCCCGTAGAATTAGTGATGCTAGAAATGCATGATTTCGATATCATATTGGGGATGGATTGGTTATCGTTAAGTCATGATTCTATTTTATGTCGAGAAAAGAAAGTAGTATTCAAAATTCCTGACCAACCCGAATTTTGTTTTGAGGGCGGAAAGTCTCAACAACCCTTAAAAATCATCTCAGCCCTTAAAGCACATCGAGCGCTGAGGAGTGGATGTATGGGTTATTTGGGTTCAGTTGAGATGGTTGATGATGGAAAACCAAGCTTGGAAGAAATAACAATTATCCGAGAATTTCCAGAGGTATGTCCAGATAAACTTCTAGGAATGCCCCAAGATAGAGAGGTTGAATTTTCAATTGACCTAGTACCTGGTACGAATCCTATTTCTAAGGCTCCTTATCGAATTGAGAGAACTCAAGATACAACTATAAGAACTTTTAGATAAAGGCTTCATTCGGCCGAGTGTGTCACCCTAGGGTGCACCAGTGTTATTTGTGAAAAAGAAAGATGGAAGTATGAGATTATGTATTGACTTCCGTGAGTTGAATAAGGTAATCATTCGGAACAAATATCCATTACCGAGAATTGATGATCTATTTGATCAATTAGAAGGAGCTCAGGTATTTTCAAAAATTGATCTCCGTTCTGGTTACTATCAATTAAAGATTAAGCCAGAAGATGTGCCAAAGACTGCATTTCGAACCCGCTATGGTCATTATGAATTTTTAGTCTTACCATTCGGGCTCCCAAATGCACTTGCAGCATTTATGGATCTTATGAATAGAGTATTTAAACCTTTCTTGGATCAGTTTGTTGTGGTATTTATTGATGATATTCTGATATACTCAAGAAGTAAAGAAGAACATGAAGAACACTTGAGACAGGTGTTGCACACATTAAAGAGAGAACAACTGTATGCGAAACTTAAGAAATGTGAATTCTGGTTGGAGGAAGTAGCATTTCTTGGGCATGTAATCTCTAAGGAAGGGATTTCTGTGGACCCTGAGAAGGTAAAAGCTATTGTTAAATGGGACAGACCGACTACTGTGAAGAAAATACGTAGCTTTCTTGGAATGGCTGGCTACTATAGAAAATTTATGGAAGGATTCTCTCGTATTGCTTCACCTCTAACTCGTCTTACTCAGAAGGGAGTTAAATTTATTTGGTCAGATGAATGTGAGAAAAGCTTTCAAGAGCTAAAAAGTTGATTAGTGTCAGCTCCAATACTTACATTACCCAGTGAAGACACAAACTTTGCTATCTATAGTGATGCCTCTAGAAGAGGACTGGGATGTGTACTTATGCAAAATAAAAAAGTATAGTATATGCTTCAAGGCAGTTAAAGCCTTATGAACAAAACTATCCCACTCATGATCTTGAGTTAGCGACATTAGTGTTTGCTCTCAAAATTTAGAGACATTATTTATATGGAGTACATTGTGATATATATATTGACCACAAGAGTTTGAAATATATATTTACCCAGAAGGAGTTGAATTTACGGCAAAAAAGATGGTTGAAGCTTCTGAAAGATTATGATATGACCATCCATTATCACCCTGGCAAGGCAAATGTTGTTGCTGATGCCTTGAGCCGTAAGAATTCATGCAATTTAGCTTGCCTAATTACTTCTCAAAGAAAAATATTGGAGGACTTGGACCGTACTAGAATTGAAATTAGAATCCACCAAATTAGAGTTAAATTAGCAAATATGATAATACAATCTTCTTTGCTAGATGAAATTAAAGCAAACCAGCAGAATGATCCTCAACTGTTGAAGATAAAGAAAGATGTGGAAGAAGGCACTCGAGGAGAGTTTAAGATACATAAAGATGGATCATTGAGGTTTGGAACTAGAGTTTGTGTGCCTAACATACCAGAGATAAAGAAAAAGATTCTAAAAGAGGCACATCACTCTCTGTATACTATGCATCCTGGATCAACAAAAATATATAAAGACCTGAAGGAAATATATTGGTGGAATAATATGAAGAAGGAAATTGCCACCTATGTTACAAAATGTTTCACTTGCTAACAAGTAAAGGCTGAGCACCAGAGACCAGCTGGATTAGTCCATAACTTGGACATACCAATGTGGAAATGGGAAAAGATCACCATGGATTTCGTCACTGGCCTTCCGAAATCTTTGAGAAAGAATGATGCAATATGGATAATTGTTGACCGGTTGACAAAATCAGCATACTTTTTACCTATCAATATGAAATTTTCATTAGAAAAGCTGACTAAAATGTACATTAATGAGATAGTAAGGTTGCATGGTGTACCAATATCAATAGTTTCTGACCGAGATCCTCGGTTCACATCAGAATACTGGAAAAGTGTGCATAGAGCTCTGCAGACTAAACTAAATTTTAGCTCAGCTTATCATCCACAAACAGACGGCCAATCAGAACGAACAATTCAAACACTGGAAGATATGTTAAGATGTTGTGTACTGAAAATGAAAGGGTCGTGGGAAAATTATCTGCCTTTGGCCGAGTTTGCATATAATAATAGCTACCAAGCTAGCATTCAGATGGCATCATATGAACTTCTTTATGGAAGGAAGTGTAGGTCTCCTATTCATTGGGATGATGTTGGAGAAAGAAAGCTTCTTGGATCAGAATTGGTACAACAAGCAATTGATAAAATTCAATTAGTTCGAGAACGTCTTCGCACAGCACAAAGTCGTCAGAAGAGTTATGCTGATCGAAGAAGAAGAGAATTGGAATTTCAAGTAGACGATCATGTTTTCTTAAAGGTTTCGCCTACCCGAGGAGTGAAAAGATTTGGAGTCCAAGGGAAGTTAAGCCCGAGATACATTGGTCCTTTTGAGATTCTGAAACGCATTGGTCCAGTGGCCTACAGATTAGCATTACCACCAATCCTGTCTGGAGTACACGATGTATTTCACATATCGATGCTTCGGAAGTCATCCGAGATCCAAATGAGATCGTTGAGTTGTTTCCAGTGAAGCTTAAGCCAGATTTGACCTATGAGGAAAGACCAGAACGTATTGTGGATTTTAAAGAACAAGTACTTAGACACCGAATAATCAAATATGTGAAAGTTCAGTGGAAGAATCATTCTGAAAGAGAAGCTACTTGGGAAACTGAAGATTCTATGCGAGAGAGATATCCAGAGCTCTTCGAGATATATGTATGTTAAGTTTCGAGGACGAAACTTTTTATTAGGAGGGAAGATTGTAGTAACCCAGATATTTAGTACCTTAAAAACTTAATTAATGGAGATTTTTTTTATTACAGATTAGGGAATTAATTAAGGGTATTTTCGGGATTTCACCCTAACCCCTGATTAATTGCCACGTTAATGTTTTGTGGCTAAATATCATTTGACAGCTTGACCAGCACCTCTTTAACGGAAGTATAAAACAGGAAAAATCAAAGAAAATTTCAGAAAAAAAGAAAGAAAACAACACAGAATATCCTCTCATCTTCTTCAACCAAACCCTCTGAGAACCTAGACTAAAAATTGTGAAAAGAAATAAAAGAAGAAGAAGAAGAAGAGGAAGAAGACAGTGAAAAGGGAAAGGAAGAGAGAGGATTTCACCCAAAGTTCAAGTAACCCAAAGGTATAAACCCTTTTCTATGTTAATTTCTTGATTTAGAAGAGAATTGTTATAGAAATCTTAGTAAATCAAACCAAAATAAAATGAATGAGGAAGTTAATTTGTTATGAATATGAAATAAAAGAATCTAGGGTTTGCAAAAGGAATGTTCTTATGTGTTTAGGATGCATGAAACAAATTAGAAAAAAAAAGAAAAGAAAAGAAAATAACTAACCTAAATCTGGCGGGTTCCTTGCCACCGACCTCTCTTGGTCGTCGACGGGTCCTCGTCACCGTCCTACCTCCATGGCAGAGAGAGAGGGAGGGAGAGGAGAAGAAAACCGAAGAAAAAAGAAACAGAAGAGGAGAAAAGAGGAACGGAAAAAAAAAACTGAAAAAAAAGAGAAGAAGAAGAAACGAAGGGGAGGAGGAAGATGATCAGTTGGGTTTTTTTTATAAAGGGAGGAAAAATTCACCTTAAGCCCCTGAACCATATGAAAGTTTCTAACAGACCTTAGTAAAATTAAGTAATGGTTGAAAAATAGCTGGAAAATATCTGTTAAGCCCCTGTTATTTACTCAATTTGTAAATAAGTCCAGTCTGAGGAATAAACAATAACTTGTAGACTTGATAAATTCCTTATAACCCCGTCTTGTCATAAATTACTAGGAAATCCAAAAAGCTAGTATATGAGAATTATAAAATTTTGATAAATTGCTAAAGTTAATAATAAGCTCATATGTACTGTAAAATTTAATTATTATTGATTTTATCTGAATTTATTAGACTCTAGATTATGAATTGATTTACCTATAGTATATGTTTGTTCTAAATTAATAATTAGTCATATATCTTACATTATAGGTTCTGGTGGATATTCGAGAGAATAATAGTTTGAGAAAGTCGTGACCACCAGAGGTGAGTTCATTTCTCACTAGTATTTTTATAATATGAAATTACATGAGTTTTATATTTGATTTGTCTTGTGATAAAATAAATAAGTAAATAATGTCTTTTCATGTATATTAAAGATTTGACCTATGTCTATTGTGGTCTATCCTATAATACGATGTTAGCCTCATACGATATATGAAAAGCAAATTTGATTTCTATATAAAATATGAAAAATATAAATTTGGCTCTCATGCAATTTTCAAAAGTTTTTGATGAAATAATTGGAACGTATTTCAACAGGTTAACGGATTCAAAGATTTTCCGTGGTTTAGTATCTGATAAAAGAAAAAGTAAATATCCGTAAACTGTTTTAACAGAAATGAGAAGTTTTACCTTGTCAATTTCATTTGAAATATCTGCAAATTCTAATATGCAAAGTATTTCTCATTTGACATGTGATCTTGATGTTTTCAAACCCTCAAATAGTCCACTATGGATTGGTTCTGCCTGCCATATGATGAATGCATCTTTATTTGGCCCTTCTGTATTGGCCTTGACTCTTCTGTATTGGCCCTTCTGAAATCTATTCTGGCCCCTCTGTATTTAGCCTGTAGCCTATGGCAGTGTTAGGTGCATTCGGTTCTCGGAAATTATCTGTTATCTGATGCGGTTACGTATTCCCTTGCTACTGTGCTAAAATTCGTAGCCTTAGTGTGACCTATGGGGTGACTTTTACATTCATGAAATACTCATCGAGAAATAAGATTCTGATAATTGACTGTGAAATTAAGAAAACAACAATTCTCTGATTTTGTACAAATTAGTAGTCCTTTTCCTTCTTAATGTTTACCTTGATTCAAAAATGGTTTGATTCCAAGGAATTTCACAGTTTATTCAGTTGCACATGAGAAAAAAAATATAATTGTTATATTCTTTCTTAAAAAATGACAATATTACGATATTTGGATCGTATTTTACTATCTTTGAATTTCTCATGCAAAATTTGTAATTCGTTATTTCTGAGAATTATTCTTACTACTATTTTGTTAGTTATCTAGGAACTCTAGTGGGAAATGTTCTCACTGAGTGCTAGCTCATTCTGTTATTTTTAATTTTTTTCAGATCCGACGTAACTTCATAGTAACCGAACTTTTGGTTTGAGCTTTTAGCTGAGAGGCGTTATATGGAGAGCCTCTTCTTGTTGATGTTACCTTCAGCACATTTCGTTTTGTTTTATAAAAATGCTTATAACGATGAGCTTGTGGGCTGTAAGTACCGATCATATATATATAGTTGCTCTGATTTCTATCATCAGCAGGTTTATGAATATTTTGAAAATAAACTATATGATATGAATTGCCAGGCTTGACTCGTGCATAAGACTTGTCTCGTGCACGGGTCGCTGCTGTCGCATACCCCGTATTTTATGAATTTCCGCTGCAGATTCGGGGCGTGACATTGCAGGAATATAGAAATCTAGAATAAGTGTAGTACAAGTGTCCAGGAAATATCTGATGACTGTCCAAAATTAAAAAAATGTAATATACAATCAAGACAACTTGTTTGAAGAGTGGCTATGAGTCGCATCTGATACAAGTTGCCTGTGTGTCTAATACAGGTGCAGCATTAAAAGTATCCACACTACAGTCTTCGCAAATAACTAAATATGTGCTCCTTAAAATAGTAACCAAGCCTGCGAATACGAATAACATGCATATTAATTCTATTATTTTAAAATAGTTAAAGTCAAAGTTGAATATGCATTTTAAACATTTAATCTGAACAAGTTTACATCTAATTTTTTCATTTTTATGGTTTTACCAATAACGAATTCTAAATATGTTTTGCTCTATAAATTTTACCAAGTTAACAATTTTCTAGTCTCATGTTTTCTACACCTTTTGTTTCAATAAGTTTATATGATTTTTTTTTAATATTACTTCCTAATTACTAGCCACTTGTGTTACATAAATGTATCGTAGATGCACATGGAGGAGGAAGGTCTTTACTCTCTCCTCAAAACATGTCTACACTATAGAGAATAAATAACCTTGGCTTTATATCCTAAGACCTCCATAGTAACATCGAGTATAAACAAAAAAGCAGAATATGCCTTGGACTTTAGGGGCTCTAGTGGAGCTTCAACAGCAGAAAGTGCCAACAATGTGTTTAAAAGTCGTTGACTGGAGCAAATAGCCTACTGCTTTGTTTCAGCTAAAAGTTGGAACAATGTCTAGCTCTACCACCATGTCCTTCATTTCTCTCCGTGCAAAATGGTCCATTGTATTAGATTGGACACCATCACTATTGAAGAAGACATAATAAATAGATTTTAGGGTCAACGTCTATAATGTTAGATATAACTATATAAGATAGGCTGGTAACTTAATTGGGCCTGATTTATTTTCCACCTGATTATTCATCAGGTTTCAGGTCTTAGTAAAAACCCGACCAAAGTATGATACCGTACATATGAGAAATCTTTCTACCTTTCTACCTAATAAAACCCCGTACCACATAACAGATATCTGTCACAGGAAAGGGACAAGATTCCGGTGGTGGCTATATGAAGTCGTCTTGTGTATTCCTTCTTCTGCAACGACACTCACAGAATTGTTGATCTGCCTACATATCCAGCGAGGTGCAAGCATTGCTTCCCCTCTTTTTTCAAGTATAAGGTTTAGACTTTAGAATGGCTCCCCTCTTTTTCTCAAGTATAAGGTGCAGTATGGTTTCAGACAGAAATAGAAGTATACACCCCTAAACAAAAGCTGACCTTTCATCTAATAAAAATGGGAAGTTTCAGACCAGATATTTCAAAATCAATCCAAGATATCCTTATATCAATGAGCCAAGTTTTCAGACCTTGCTAACCATATCACTTTTCCAACATACACCTACCTCTTAACGAGGGTGTTAGGTTATCAACAGAACATAAAGTTCGGACCTTTCGTGATACTCACTGGCTTCTCATTTTATGGGAAAGGTCCTAAAGTCAATAATTATGATAAATAATGATGCAAAACGATTGGACTTGTAAATGAACTCATACCTTGAAGTACATATCAACATTCTTCTCCTTAATCCTCTCGAGCAAAGCAAGCCAATCCACCCTCTTTGCTTCCAATGCCTCCGCCCACTCCTTCAACACCGGCATCAGATCATCCTTCTTCCAATCCAACCCGAAAAACTTATCCTCAAGCCTCTTACTCCTCCCAACCACTGGCTTCGCCTCGTCCTTCAAATATTTACCCTCCGCATCTTCCACTCTTTCTGCAACCTCTGCCCACTTGTCATCCGACAAATCCAACCCATAAATCTTATACTTAATCTTCCCCTTCCTCTCTGGCAAAGCTTCCACCTTTAAGCTCTTCTCCCCTTCTTCTTCCTCCCTCGACGTGTTTTCCCTAATCTTTTCAAGGTTCCTATAAAACTCAACCTCCTCTAACTTCTCGCTCGCCCATTTAAACCTAAACTCCCGCAACATATCTCCACGAATCCCAATATCACCTGCGAATCGACACATTTCCTTAACATCATCATGATGCAAGTACTTCTTCAGCTCGTCTCTCATCCGATCTCTCCTCATAGCATCATGAACCGACTTGCTAACTTCATTAATCGTCTTCCACAGATCTTCACTAAGATCGACGGCAGGCGCCGTTCCTTGGGAGCTTTGATCTATTTCAGCAGCGACCCGCTGGCAAATGAGAAGCATCATCGAATCTAGGGTTTGCTTCGTCAAATCCGGGAAGGATTGGGAGAGGATGGGCTTGATCGAGTGGACGAAGCGGGAGAGGAACTCGTTCATGTTGGCGTCGAATTCGGATTCGGGTTCGAGTCTCGGCATCCGATTCTGGATCGAGGGAGCTGGGGTTTCGAGAGTGGGGGCATTGGATGGGGACGATGCATGGAGGTTTCGGTAATGGATGAGCGGAGGGAGATGATATCGGGTTCGGGTTCGTTTGAGGTGAGAGAACAAGAAGAAGGGAATGGCTCTCATTTGGGGCATGGCGCACTCAAGCCCTGAGTGATGAACTCTGGTTTAAAACCCTAGAATTTGGGGGGAGAAAGGGAGAAGACGATGAAGAAATGAGAGGGAACTTAAACCCTAGAGCTAACGGGTCGGATCTGGTATTGGTTGGTTAAATGGCCCTAAACCGGATTGGGAGTAAAAAGTGTACACGTCCGTTGCTGCAAAATATCTAACTCAAACGCATTATTTGGATATTTTCATTGCAAATTCAATGTTTAACGTTCGGCTGCAAATGAGTGGTTCCAATGACATAAGGTTTTCGGATTGAAAATGTTTTTTTTTTTTTTTTTTTATGAGGTAGAATTGCGTTGTAGAATTGCGTTTTATGTTTAATCTTTTCTTTTCTTTCTCATTTTGATTACCTTTTGCAGCAAAGTAAACTAAACCAATTGTTATCCTCTTTTGTGCAAATGGTAACTTACCTTTTTTTATAATTATTATTATTATGTTACTATCTATAATTAGAAATATAACTTTGAGTATAATACCCATCATGGGTAATCCGGACAGTTCAAAAATTTTAATATGACTCTCATGGACTCAATTCAATTCCAGAATAGGATAAGTAAAAAAAACTCTGAGAATAGTATTTGCATCTAATATATCTATTTACATCCAACCATACTAGTGAAAAATAGTAGAAACTGCCTACCAAAAAAATATAAAAACAAAAACTAAACACTGCAAAAAATTTGATCTTGGCACTGTTCTATTATTTAGAGGACATTTGAAATTTTAATTATAATAAGATTATTTTTATTAATAATATACAAAGTTTAAATGGAGAATGCAGTATTTTACGGATTGGGTTTAAAACCAAGTCTTTAGAATATCTTGGATGTATAATAGGTGTTTATGGACGTGCGTTGATTTTAAAATAAACGGGGGTAAAACTTTGGGTTAATAAGCAATAAACCCCTTTAAAAAAAATGCCGCTAGTAGTTGTTATCAGAATGAGAAGATTCTTTCTTTTATTAGTGCATCTGTGAATAGCCCCGGTGCGCATTACCAGTCCCCCAAAACGGGGCCCAAACTACGGGCCAGCTATAAGGAAAATCAGTTATGGGCCATTAAAAAGCCCAATGTCCATAAAGACTCATAGTATCGCTCCAAGCTAAGGAAAATTGATCGTTGACAGACCTGCAAGTAAATCCTAAAGCTGCCGCAGGATCGTCGAAATTTCTAAGCCCAAACCTATACGTAAAGCCCAACCCAATCGTTTCGATTGAGCATTCGCTTCGGTGCTCCCAAATTAGCATTTTTTTAGCAATTTTAATTTGAAAAAAAAAATTAAAAACTGTCTAAAAAACTAGAAAGGTATTTTCCGGCATGCTTGACTGAACCCCATCAGAAACAAAAGTTTTTAGGCGCGTCTCAACGAAGTTTCATAAAAGGTGTTTTAAGCCTGACAGTTTGATTTCTAATTTCCTGATTAATTCGTCTTTTTGTATTCCTGTGGGTTTATTTGCTTGGTTTTCCTGAATTTCCTCTATGCAAATTTGTCTTGCATGCAGATGTGCCTCCACCCTTTAAATGGAAATGTGTAAGTGTGATTGCACTTGCGTAAAACAGTACTTGCTCCTTTTTTTTATGATTAATTGAATGAATTTCCTTTGAGTAGTGATGTATAATTGAAGGTTGTTAGTTTAATTGAGGGATGACACTAATTGAAAGGTTATTTATTCACATTTTCATCACAAGTACATAAAAATAAGAAGAACACTACCAATTCCACAGATCACATAACATTACTGTTAGAGTACAACACCAATGCAAAATGGTAAGACTTAATTAAATTCATGCAATTCTGGAAAAAATAATTAGTGAAATATTCAGGTATAGAAAATGCAACATCTTAACTTTTGCATCAAGCTATGATATCTACCTTGATGTTGTACTTAAAGCAAGTTTATGGATATTTTCTGACAAATGGTTAACGTAATTTAGCATTTAATGTGTTAAATTCTGGTTATTAGAAATTAGTTTATTTTATGTTAAGAAATTCTAGAAATAATTTCAAAATGGTTGTTTCTATTTGTCAATATTATTTATGAGGTAAATGTTTCTGCGAACTTTTTCGTTTGTGTAGACTCATCCGTAATGGAATATGAGGACATAATATTGAAATCTTATGTTACTGAAAATGATTGGTATGATTTCTATAATTCATGTGCACGCTATAAGGGTTTCAACATTCGAAGGGATAAAATGAAATATGACAAAAATGATGATCCTTATTATCACAAGTTTGTCTGCTAATCTAAGCGATGGGAGACAGGGAGATAGGGCGAAACGACAGGGAGACAGGGCGAAACGACAGGTTCCAAGGCGAGAAGACATCCCAGTCGGCGGCTCAAATCGCGAGCAGACGGTCGGTATCTTTTTTGAATGGTAAACTCACAGTTTCTCCAACCTTCTCTTTTTCTCCGTCTCCTTCTAACCCTTCATCTCATCAAGCTTCAGCCTTTCCCCCTCTCATAAAGTCTTCAAAACCTACCCCCAAACCATCCTTCCCCTTCCACCAACCCCACCTCCGTCTTCCCTCAAAAAAACCCTCCTTTGTTGACCTTTTCAAAAGACCCAACCTTCAGGCTCCTTCATCGTCCAAAGGCATCAAAAAAACCCTCCTTTGTTGACCTTTTCAAAAGACCCAACCTTCAGGCTCCTTCATCGTCCAAAGGCATTCTCCCTCTCCCAGAGGAAGGGTGGACTCAAAAGACCCAACCTTCAGGCTCCTTCATCGTCCAAAGGCATTCTCCCTCTCCCAGAGGAAGGGTGGACTTCGGTCTCTTACAAGAGGTCCCCTAAAAGAGTGAGGAATCCTAATCTCTCTTCTCTTCCTAACAAAATCCCTAGGTGTTTCTTGTGTGGGAGAAAGGATCATATGGCAAAAAATTGTTCTTTAGGGGATTTCAAATGCTTCGCTTGTAACATGGTAGGGCATACCTCCTTGTGCTGCCCAAACCATAGTCAGCCCTTCCCCCATAACATCCTTCCCCCTACCTCCAAAAGTTCCAACCTTCGTCCCCTCCTCTCTTCATCCCCAATGTCCCTCTCCCAGATTCGGTAGTCTCAAGCATGAAAGACTTCTCCTTTTATGCTTTTTTCCAGATCAAAGTGGGTAATCCGTCTTTTGAGGAACTTATTGAAAAATTGGAATTCCATCTTAAAGTTGTGGAGTGGAAAACAGTTGTTAGAAAGATCTCTCCTTCCTCCTACTTTATTCAATTTTCAGATGCAGAGACGATGAACTTTGCTTGTTCTAAAGATTTCTTCAGCATGGGCTCTTTTGGAGGCTCCTTCTCCCCTTGGAAGGAAGTTTCAGGGCTTAAAGCTTTGCCGAAATCTGTGTATGTTTGGGTTGATATTCTTGGTCTCCCGATTCATCTTTGGGATTTTGAGTTTCTATCATCTTTGTTGAAGGATGTGGGTGAGATATTTACAGTATCTAATGACATCATGTTCAAGAGAGAGGCCTCGGTATGCAAAGTCATGCTTTTTGTTAGAAATCCATCGGAAATCCCCCAAGAAGTCATTTTTAGATATGCATCCCCAGACAACATTCACATCATGGAAGGGAAGATCAGTTTGAGGGTGGTAGGCATTTTTAGATATGCATCCCCAGACAACATTCACATCATGGAAGGGAAGATCAGTTTGAGGGTGGTAGGCAAACCGCTCTCTTCTTTCAAAGGTAGCTGTAGAGATCAGTATGAAGCCTTCATCCGTTGCGAGGGGGGGCTCCCTTTTTCTCCAGTTGCAGACCCTTTAGTGTGCCCTCCCAAGCCTACCAATTCAGCAGTTATCCAAGCTCCTCAGAATCCGTCCCAGCCTTCTCCAGCTGATCTGAAGGGTAAGAAACCTATGGTAGCAGAGACCCCTTCTCCATTAGTCTCATCCCCCCCGGTTGAGGTAGAGGGCAATCCAGATTCGGTGGAAGTTCTCCTTAAAGGAGACAAGGTCTTTATTGATAAGTCTTCATGGGAGTTGTTCAAATCAGTGTTCGACGCGGCTGATTATGTACTGATAGACCCCCCCTCGACAGAGGGGGATAAGGTGTCTACTCTATCCTCATCAGATTCGACGGACAAAACATCCTCATCAGATCCCCCACCAGGATTTGAGTCGGCAAGGCACCACTTTAAAAATCCAAAGAAGAAAATTAAGCGAGGACCTCTGCCTATCCTTCCTCAGAAAAGGCATCAGGCCCTTATGAAAAGGAGTAAAATATCAGGTATATCTAAGAGTAAATCGTCTTCTTCTGTCTCCACGAGACCCATTTTATCTCCTAATCTTGAGAGGTTGGGTGAGATTACTGTTAATTGTGGGGTTATAGAGCCAGTTGATATCCAAGAGTTAATTAACATCCAAAACATGGGAAGTATGTTAATTGTGGGGTTATAGAGCCAGTTGATATCCAAGAGTTAATTAACATCCAAAACATGGGAAGTAGCAGTTTTAGACCGTCCTGAGAGATTGATCTCCTCTTAAGTTGTTTTTTCCTTCTTTTTCATAATGAAGTTGGGATCCTGGAATGTGAGGGGGTTAAATAACCCAGCTAAGCGTAGATTGGTTAAGAACTGTTTGAAGTTTGCTAAGATTGATCTGGTGGGTCTTCAAGAGACCAAATTAAACTCTGCTAGAGATAGCATGCTTAGATCCCTGGGGAGTGGTTCCATCTCCTCCTGGATTTCCCTAGATGCTTCTGAGTCAAGGGGATGGGTCCTTCTAGGTTGGAATGAGAATCTTTTCTCTTGTTCTTCCTCATCAGTTGATATCTTTTTTGTGACAGCTACTCTTACTCATTCCCTTTCAAATTGGACTTTCGTTGTGACCTCTGTTTATGCTCCTTGTGATTCATCAGAGAGAGAGGTCTGTTGGTGGGAACTAAATAGAATTAGGTCCTCTCATCCTCACCCTTGGGTTGTTTTCGGAGATTTTAATATGACCCTCAGCCTGTCTGAAAGGAGCGGTCGATCTGGTTCCATCAAAGACATAGACACCTTCAAAAACTTGGTAGCTTCCCTCCACCTCTCTGATTTGCCCCTCTGTGGTAGGAAATTTACATGGTCTAATTGCAGATCATCTCCAGTGCTAGCAAGGTTGGATCGTTTTCTAGTATCATCAGAATTTGAGTCAAAATTCCCTCTCCTTGTCCAGTATGCATACCCAGCCCCGTGCTCTGATCATTGTCCTATTGTCCTTGAGACTAATACCTATCAACCCCTGCCATTGTTCAGGTTTGAGAAATTCTGGCTCTCCATCCCATCTTTCAAACCTTTCATTCAAGCATCCTGGGGCTCTTTTTTCTCCGAGAAATTCTGGCTCTCCATCCCATCTTTCAA
Organism: Asparagus officinalis; assembly: GCF_001876935.1. Lineage (NCBI taxonomy): Eukaryota > Viridiplantae > Streptophyta > Magnoliopsida > Asparagales > Asparagaceae > Asparagus > Asparagus officinalis. The sequence continues at coordinate 24,360,381 of NC_033800.1, forward strand.
ACCTTTCATTCAAGCATCCTGGGGCTCTTTTTTCTCCAATGGTTCCTCTCCTCTCACCCTTCCCTTCAAAATTAAACTTATCAAGAGAAGGATGAAGTGGTGGAAGAAATACTGCCTTAGATCCCATTTCCATCTTTTTGCTTCTCTATCTGATCAGATTAATGCTCTTAATTTGTGTGAAGAATCTAGAGCTTTATCTCCGATGGAAATTCAGTCTAGGAGCTCTCTGAAAGACCAACTCTTATCTCTTGCTCATACTGAAGAAATCAAATGGAGGCAAAGATCCAGAATTAAGTGGTTAAGAGAAGGAGACAATAATACTAAGTTCTTCCATAATTTTGCTTCCCATAGAAGAAGGAAGAACTTTATTCCCTATCTACTCAAGGATGGTGCTATTATTTCAGAAGAAGCTGAGATGAAAAGATCTTTTTTCGAGTACTTCTCCAATCTCTTCCATCAACCTCCTCAATCTAGGTTGAGATTGGATTGGTCTGCATTGTATCCAAGTGCCAATCTTGATCTATCAGCCTTAGATCTTCCTTTTTCCTCAGAAGAAATCAAGACAGCGGTTTTCAGTCTCCATCCAGATAAGTCACCTGGGCCTGATGGTCTTCCGTTATCTTTCTTTCATTCTTTCTGGGATTTAATAGAGTTGGATGTTATTAACTTCTATCAAAATCTTTTTTCCCACCCTCAATCTCTCCATGACATCAACTTATCCTACATATGTCTCATCCCTAAAAAAGAAGGAGCTACATCTCCATCGGATTTCAGGCCAATTAGCCTCCTGAACAGTTCCTGTAAAATTTTCTCTAAAATATTGTCCAATAGGCTCAGCGGTGTTCTTCATCTTCTTATAGACCAATCTCAGTCTGCCTTTCAGAAAGGTAAGTCCTCCCTTGACTCAATCTTGTTAGCTCAGGAGATGATCAACTTCTGTTCCTCTGGTAAGAAAGAAATGCGTGCTTTTAAAGTGGATTTTTTCAAAGCTTTTGATTGTGTCAATTGGAGCTTCCTCCTATCTTTACTTAAAGTAAGAGGTTTCAGTTCTAGATTGTGCAATTGGATCCATCACATTCTTTCTTCATCTAAATCTGTAGTCTTAGTTAATGGTTCTCCCACAAATTTTTTTTCCTGTCAGAGAGGTCTCAAGCAAGGAGATCCCCTATCCCCCCTGCTTTTTCTTTTGGTTGCTGATGTTCTTAAGAAAATGATCTCTCTCAGTGCTTCTATTGGTGATTTATCTAACCTTAATCTGAAAGGGGAACTTAACAATATCAGGATGCTGCAATTTGCCGACGATACTATTGTTTTCTCAAGAGCATCCTTAGTAGATATGTCCACTCTTAATATCATCCTTCTCATCTTTGCAAACATATCTGGTTTGAAAGTCAATTCTAACAAATCCTACCTCTATTATCTCGGTAGAATCCCTGGTAGAAAATACCAGCTAGCTGAAGCTCTTAACTGTTCTGTGGGATCTCTTACCTTGGTTTACCTCTTAAAAAGGGTTCTTTAACTAGAAGAGAATGGCAGCCTCTTTTAGATTCCTTTTCTAAAAAATTGTCTCTTTGGAAGAATAAATTTTTATCCATTGGTGGGCGCCTCACTCTGGTAAACTCTGTCTTATCATCCATTCCTCTCTACTATTCCTCTTTATTCAAACTGCCGAAATGGTTGATTCAAGAGATTGATAAATTAAGAAGGAACTTTCTTTGGAATGGTAATACAAATGTTTCTAGAGCCAAATGTCTGGTGGCATGGAAGTCTGTATGTAGGCCCAGGAAGGAGGGGGGGCTTGGAGTTATTGACTTGACATCATTTAATCTAGCCCTCTTATCTAAATAGATCTGGAAAATATTTGACAGGGATTCCCTTATCTCTAAAGTTATGTGCTCATTATATTCCAAAGACGACTCCAATCCTGTTGTGCAACATCCTAAGAAGCATGCATCCAAATTTCTTAAAGATCTTTTCTCCATTCACAAAGTTTTCTTCAGCTTTGTGAGATGGAATGTGGGCAATGGTAGATCATGCAGATTTTGGCTAGATAAATGGTCTAGTTCCAACTCTTTATGCAGTCTTTTTCCAAAGGCTTTCAACTTGGCTTTCTCTTATGACTGCAACATAAAATCCCAGGGTTTCATGTTAGACCAAGATTGGGTCTGGCATCCTACCCTCAGAAGAGGCATTTGCCAAGAAGAGAGATCTGAAATTCAGAACCTTTACTTCCATATTGATTCTTTCTCTGGTTCTCTTACTCCTTCGCCTGACAGTTTATGGTGGCCCCTTCACCCATCAGGTATTTTTACTGTGAACTCTTTCTATTCTGCTCTCATGTCGGGTGGTAGCAAGCCAAGGTACTATAACTTCATTTGGAAATCTTCTATACCTCTAAAAGTCAAAATTTTCTTTTGGTTGGTTTGTAAACAGAAGTTAAATACTAAGTCTGTTTTGGTTTTAAAGGGTTGGATTGGGGACCCAAGATGTCCCTTTTGTGGTCTCGTTGTTGAAGAGCAGGACCATTTGTTCATCTCTTGTTCCTTTGCCTCATCTATTTGGTCGGTTTTATTCCCAGACATTAGTGCAGCTATGTGGCCTTCTTCCATGGACAGTCTGATTTTGCCAATTGCTTCGCCTTTTAATAACAGAGACATTTGTACAGTCTGGAATACGATGCTTCCTTGTTGTTGCTGGTGTATCTGGAATTGTCGAAATCAACTTATTTTTAGAGATATTCAAGCTTATCCTGTGCACATTGCTGCTAATGTTGCTAGATATACTCTCTTATGGGCAGGTTCAAAGGATGACAGGCTAAATAGAAGGATCCGTAGAGCTGCTATCAAGCTTCATTTTCAAGATATTGCGATGAAAAAAGCAGGAACAGAGTTGGAAGATTTTCTCCTGGAAGATTAATTCGTCATCTAGTGTTTTCTCTGGGTGCGCAGCTATTTTAAGTAGGCATCTTAGTCATCTCGGTGCTGGATAAGAATAGACCTGCAAGTTGGTTTTCTGGTGGCTCTTGTGTACTTCCTCCTTCTTTTGTGGGTTTCACGAAACTTTCTGAATCCTTTCTTATCTGTTTTTTCTATGGTTGGGAGGTAGTTTCCAATTTGTGTCTGTGTTTTCTTTTCTAGTCTTTTGGGGGGTATTCCCTGTGGTGAAATAGGATCTGGGGGGATGAGTCATGATAGGTGACGACAAGGTCCGCTCCCTATCGACTTTTTCCTTTCTACTTCCTACAGATCCACTTTTTTTGTAAGTTTGTTCTTGTACAGGCCCTCTTTTATAACAATCATATATATATAAATGAGCAGAGATTTTTTTCTCTGCTTTTTCAGCTCAAAAAAAAAAAAAAACAAGTTTGTCTGCTTCAAAGAAGCAACGCATGAAATCAAGCATACGGATAGAGCTGATAGAACGTACAGGGAACGAGCATTATCTCGATGCAACTATAATGCTTCCCTTGAATTTTTTTTTTGATTCTCGGATGAGGAGATGGTTTGTGTATAATTCCAAGGATATATGTAACCATGAACTCGCTGGTCCAGACAAAGTTCCCTTTCTTTGCTCTCAGTGAAGAGTTGATGATGTACAAATGGAGGAAATTCATACTCTTTCATGGTGCGACATTCCCAAAAATAAAATTATGGATTTTATGGAGTATAGGGATGGAGGTTTACGAGAAGATTGGTTTTATCAGAAAAGATATCTATAATAAGTGGGGGAAATTATTTCGAATTAGGATAGAAGATAGAGATGCACTAACTGTAATTAATATGAGGGAACAAAGAAAGCATAAAGATGTTGATTTTTTTATTTGAAGAAAACCGATAGCAAAGGTCATCTTACACATTTGTTTTGGGCGGATACTCAGGTCACGAGTTGATTATGAAGCTTTTGACGATGTTCTTATATTTGATAGCACTTACTGCACAAATAAGTACATCATATCTTCCATACCATTTGTTGGTTTAAACAATCATCAGAGAACAACAATATTTGGTTGTGGAGTCGTTTGTAATGAAACGACTGAGAGCTATATTTAGTTATTGAAGGCATTTAAGATGGCGATGTGTCAAAAATAGTCATTATCTATCATCACTAATGGTGATAGTGCCATGCGCGTAGCTATTGTTACTGAGTTTTTAGACATAAAACACCAATTTGTGTTGTTGGCATGTAGGAAAAAAACTTATATGACAATATATGAAATCGTTCAGTTAGAGCTATTGTTCAAGATCTTATTTCAAGAAAATATATGGCTAAAGAGTTTGAAATCAAATGGGAAAAACTTTTTGCTAATAAGCTTGGTAGCAAAGAAAAAAATGGCTAACAAGAATGTATGATAAAACATATTTTTGGGTGGCAACCTACTTACATGGTCATACTTTCTTCGGCCTTAGAGGTACACAACTGAGTGGAAAGTGTGAATTCTATTCATCACAGATGGTGCCACGAGTCCTCATGATTCATCACTCACCAACCTCCCTCGATCATCCTCACATCCAATCAAGAATGACTCACCCACTTCAGCAGCCGACACCTGTAAAAACATCTACCGAATCAGCTGTCTGTTTGCACTCGGCCAAAGTTACCTCTCTGCCCTTCTGATTTGCTATAAAAAGGAAGTTGCACTGCATGTGATGACTTCTTTGGCTCTAGGCCATTCTGAATTTATCCTATCACTTATCTTATATTTCCCCACTCAAGCTTAAATACTAACTTAATTGTGGGAGGAATAACCAGCTACGTGCATGTTTGCGGACGACCGCCACGCCACTCGCAGTCGACCGCTAGAAGTTCAAAGCTGTTTTCTGTCAATTTTCCTGTATTCTCTTCAAAGGGAAAAGAAACCGGTCCCATTTCATTTCTATTTTAAAGTTGACAAAAACGCCGAGTAAAATATTGTTCTCAAAACAAAGTTAGACGATTCCTCGGACACTTGGATACAGTTACCTGAGTCCAGAATGCCGAACCGAATTTTGTAAGGAGTACTGATCGGGCCAAAACACTGAGACAGAGGCTCCGACATGCTCTTTGTCTCGAGTCATGATTCTCTTCTAATTCTTGTCTTATATTGATCATTATTATTCTTCACTGTCCCATCATCAGATGTCCCCTCCCCTTAATCCTACGAACAATGGTTTCATTGGCTTGATGTTGATAAACGATAATCATCAAATATTATTTTTGTTTGCCAGTGCTGATGCTTACTTACAAAACTTGATGATGTGACAGTTTTGAATTTTTAAATTCATCCAAGACGTGCATGGTACGGATGCACGCTACTAAACATTAAGGGCATGTTTGGTTCGTTTTCTAGATATAGGAAAATATAATTTCATGTAAAAAAAACTTAAGTTTTGAGTTTTCTTAACTTTTTCAAGAAATAAATTGTTTTGGTTTGGTTCGCATGTAAAATATGGTAGGAAAATAATGTATTTACTTTTCTTGTGTTTGGTTTGCATGGAAAAAAAAGAAAAACTTTTATTGATTTGACATTTCCCACTCTTCTTGTGTATAAATCCAAAGATATATGTAACCATGAATTCGCTGGTCTAGACAAAGTTCTCTTTCTTTGCTCTTAGTGAAGAATTGATGATGCACAAATGGAGGAAATTCATACTCTTTCACGTTGGACTTTTGGTTCATGAAAAGACAATTTTGCCTTTGTGAATAGTCCCACATCGGAAAATGAGAAGAAGTTCAAGAAGTTTATAATGGTTCACGTCTCAATGGGCTTTGAGTTAGTGTTTTGGGCCTAGTGTTGTTTGGGCTGTTGCTCCACACACGCGCGCACGCACGCCACGTACACACACCGCCCGCCACGCCTCGCCGCACTCGCACGAGTTTTTTGCCTCTCAAGTTTTATTTTTTACACGTTTTACACAAGTTTGTAACGGTTGCGGGAGTTATGGAAACGTATAACGGACGCGGGATTTCTGTGTAACACCTGCGGACTACCAGCGACGGTTAAGAAGAGCAAGGGCTATATAAAGAGCTGAAGCTCATTCGGAAGGAACAACAGCAACAAGAAGAAGTGAGAAAAAGAAACATCCAATCCTCTCTTTCCCTCAAAATTCTGAGAGCTACGCTTTTCCTCAAAAATTTTCTCAGTTACTATTTACTTATATTTCGGGCAACCATCTTCGTCTGAGTAGAAGCTCTTCTACTCACGCCCAAGTACAGAGGTCGGCCATTTTCAGGGGTTTTTACCGCTAGGGGGTGAGGATCGACTGCGCCAGGGCCAAAGGCGGGTCCTCTATCTTCTAGGACAGTGAATCACGACTGCACCCGTTCAGGCCTGGTGTTCTAACTCTTTTATTTTCAGTTTTATAATAATTATTTTAACTTTTAACAGCAATCTAGAAGATAGATAATAATTTTGCTGTTAATTTAAATCTGTATTTTTAACCTATAGTTAACTGTTTTAATTTGTTAACTAATTTTGCATCTAAATTAGTAGATAAAAAATTTATTTTGCTACTTTTGTACTCAATTTCTGTATCTGTCAGAAACAAAAAAATATTTAAGTGAACCGGTTCAAGTTTTCTTGGATTAGTTGGTGTCTAAGGCAATGTTTAAGGGTTGCGTAAAGCGCTCTGCAAGAAACGAGATACTTAATAGATCCTTGATCAACCTCTAGTACTATCCTTACTTGGCCAAACTACCCGAGTAAAACTTTAATCTTTTCACTTTCAGAGTTTTTGGTTAAGAGCAGATTTAATTAAGTTTCTGGTCTAGTAGTATTGACAAAATTCTTTACCCGTTCAGATTCCATCTACCTAGACTAGTAAACTCAAATTGGACTTATGACAATTTCTGATCATTCAAAAAGTATCAAACTTGAGAAGTTCATCGGTGTCAACTATAAATGGTGGGCTAATCAGATGAGATACTGGCTCACTACCTTAAATCTATTATCTGCTATTGACACTCCTGAGTCTTCTACTAGTGGTTCTCAACCTTTGACTCCTGATCCTGAATAGCCTGCTCCTTCCACTTCTGGTTCTGGTGCTAGCTCCTTTTCTAGCTCTATGAAACCAGAAGAAATCAATTATCATTGTTATCATAGGATTCTTAGTGCACTTGTGGACAACCTTTATGACATATACTATGAGTTCAAAAGTGTAAAAGACCTATGGAATGCTCTTGAAGCAGAATATGACTATGATGATGCCGGAATTCTGCGTTTCACCTCCTCCTCCTTCAATAAGTTCATGATGGTTGATGACAAGCCCATTAATGAACAAATTCATGAATTCCTAGATTTCCTGCGTCATCTCTAATCAAAAGAAAACACTTTTACTGACGATTATAAAGTTTC
>NC_033800.1:24368710-24532716 GCF_001876935.1 Asparagus officinalis
CTACGCTTTTCCTCAAAAATTTTCTCAGTTACTATTTACTTATATTTCGGGCAACCATCTTCGTCTGAGTAGAAGCTCTTCTACTCACGCCCAAGTACAGAGGTCGGCCATTTTCAGGGGTTTTTACCGCTAGGGGGTGAGGATCGACTGCGCCAGGGCCAAAGGCGGGTCCTCTATCTTCTAGGACAGTGAATCACGACTGCACCCGTTCAGGCCTGGTGTTCTAACTCTTTTATTTTCAGTTTTATAATAATTATTTTAACTTTTAACAGCAATCTAGAAGATAGATAATAATTTTGCTGTTAATTTAAATCTGTATTTTTAACCTATAGTTAACTGTTTTAATTTGTTAACTAATTTTGCATCTAAATTAGTAGATAAAAAATTTATTTTGCTACTTTTGTACTCAATTTCTGTATCTGTCAGAAACAAAAAAATATTTAAGTGAACCGGTTCAAGTTTTCTTGGATTAGTTGGTGTCTAAGGCAATGTTTAAGGGTTGCGTAAAGCGCTCTGCAAGAAACGAGATACTTAATAGATCCTTGATCAACCTCTAGTACTATCCTTACTTGGCCAAACTACCCGAGTAAAACTTTAATCTTTTCACTTTCAGAGTTTTTGGTTAAGAGCAGATTTAATTAAGTTTCTGGTCTAGTAGTATTGACAAAATTCTTTACCCGTTCAGATTCCATCTACCTAGACTAGTAAACTCAAATTGGACTTATGACAATTTCTGATCATTCAAAAAGTATCAAACTTGAGAAGTTCATCGGTGTCAACTATAAATGGTGGGCTAATCAGATGAGATACTGGCTCACTACCTTAAATCTATTATCTGCTATTGACACTCTTGAGTCTTCTACTAGTGGTTCTCAACCTTTGACTCATGATCCTGAACAGCCTGCTCCTTCTACTTCTGGTTCTGGTGCTAGCTCCTTTTCTAGCTCTATGAAACCAAAAGAAATCAATTATCATTGTTGTCAAAGGATTCTTAGTGCACTTGCGGACAACCTTTATGACATATACTATGAGTTCAAAAGTGTAAAAGACCTATGGAATGCTCTTGAAGCAGAATATGACTATGATGATGCCGGAATTCTGCGTTTCACCTCCTCCTCCTTCAATAAGTTCATGATGGTTGATGACAAGCCCATTAATGAACAAATTCATGAATTCCTAGATTTCCTGCGTCATCTCTAATCAAAAGAAAACACTTTTACTGACGATTATAAAGTTTCCTGTTTGATTGATAAACTTCCTCCCTCCTGGTCTAGATTTGTTGGAGATCTCCGACACAAGCAAGGAGATCTAACCTTAACTGAAGCCCTCAAGGCTATTCGTATTGAAGACCAGCATAGGCAAAGTTCTAAAACCAAGAATGAATCAAAAGCTAAAGTAAACTTGGTAGATGATAAGCCTAAATCTAGGAATTTCAAACCCAAAGGGAAGAAATTCAAGAAAAACCAACAATCTTTCAACAAATCTTCCTTCAAATCAAATCCCAATTCTTCCAGCCATAAGTCTGATGGAAAGTTCTGCTTTGTCTATGGTAGAACCAACCACATGGCTCCCAACTGTTTTTTTCGGAAGAAGGAACCGGCTAAACCTGCTCCTAAAGGAAATGGATCCAACAAAGTTAATATGATTGAAGAGAATCCAACCTCCTTCAGGTTATCCTCCTCATCTCATCTTATAAATTCTCTAACTTCTCCCACTGATTGGTACTTGGATTCCGGAGCAAATATTCACGTATGTAATGATCTCTCTTGGTTTTCAAATTATCAGGAATCACATGGAGAAAGCATAAACTTAGCATATGACTCCACTAAACCAATAATAGGAAGTGGACGTATAGAGCTCACCATGACTTCTGGGAAAGCTCTGCATCTGCAAGACGTTTATCATGTTCCTTTTCTTTGTCACAATCTGATTAGTGAATCTCTTCTTCTTAGAGCTGGTTATAGGATTGTAAAAGAATCCAACAAATTTGTGATTATAAAGAGTAAAGTTTTCATAGGAAAAAGTTTTATCTGTAATGGCCTTTTCAAACTCAACGTAATCAATTCCAGTTCTAATAAAATTTTTGAGCCTTCTGTTATACAAATTGTTGAATCTTGTGATGTCTGGCATGGATGACTTGGACATGTCACACCATCCAAGTGTGAGATTTGTGTTCAAGGGAAACACACTAAAAAACCCTTCAAGTCTGTAACTAGAAACTCTGAACCCCTCGAATTGATTCATAGTGATGTGTGTGACTCGAACCGAGTTCTCACCCGAGGGGGTAGGAGATATTTTGTGACCTTTATAGACGATCACTCCAGATATTGTTACACCTATCTTCTCAAAACTAAAGATAAAGTCTTAGATAGGTTTAAGGTGTATAAAGCTGAATCTGAGAACCAACTTGACAGGAAGATCAAGATTCTAAGATCTGATCGTGGGGAGGAGTATACCTCAAATCATATGACTGAATATTGCTAAGAACACAGTATTATTCATGAGGTTACTGCTCCCTATACACCACAGTCTAACGGGATAGCTGAACGAAAGAACAGAATCCTAATGGACATGGTAAACTGTATGTTAGTCAGTTCAGAAGCACCTGAAAATCTCTGGGGTGAAGCTCTTCTCTCTACTTGTTTTATTCTCAATAGGATTCCCCAAAAAAATTCTGATACAACTCCTTATAAATATTGGAAGGGGAGATCTCCTAATTTGAACTTCTTCCGAGTTTGGGATTGCTTGGCTAAGGTAGCTATTCCCGAACCTAAGAAGAGGAAAATTGGTTCCAAAACTGTTGATGCTGCTTTCATTGGATATGTACTAGATAGCAATGTTAATAGATTTCTAGTCATTAACTCTGAAATCAGTGACATATCCAACAACACTATCATTGAAGCTAGAGATGCAGTCTTTTTTAAAAATATCTTTCCTTTCAAATCCAAAATCTCAGAAAATCCTAGTTCATCTCTTCCTTCTGATTTACCATCTTCCAGCTCTTCTCAGTCTTTTAATATTGAACCTCGAAGAAGCAAAAGAGGTAGAATTCAAAAGGATTTTGGAGAAGACTTCTTTACATTTCTTATTGAAGGTGATCCAAGCTCATTCCAAGAAGCAATGGATTTACATGAATCTCCTTTCTCGAAAGGAGCCATAGATAATGAGATTAAATCTATCATGAAAAACCATACTTGGATACTCACCGACTTACCTTCAGGTTATAAACCTATTGGTTGTAAGTGGATATTCAAGAAAAAACTTAGAGCTGATGGTTCCATAGATAAATTTAAAGCTAGATTAGTAGCTAAAGGCTATACTCAATAAAAAGGCATTGATTATTTTGATACCTATTCTTCTGTAGCCCGAATCTCAACTATCCGAGTATTATTAGCCTTTGCTGCTATCCATAAGCTGATCATACATCACATAAGCTGATCATACATCAGATGAATGTCAAGACTGCTTTCCTGAATGGTGATTTAGATGAAGAGATCTATATGCACCAACCTGAAGGCTTTAGATGAAGAGATCTATATGCACCAACCTGAAGGCCTCATTGCCAAGGGTCAGGAAAACAAAGTCTACAAACTTGTTAAATCTCTGTATGGTCTTAAACAAGCTCCTAAACAATGGCACCAGAAAATTGACAAAGTTATTGCTCACTATGGTTTCACAGTGAATGGACACGACAAATGTGTTTATTCAAAAATAATAAACAATGACTATGTCATCATCTGTCTCTATGTTGATGATATTCTTATCTTTGGAACAACTCTTGAACTAATTTTAAAAGTCAAGAATTATCTTTCCAAGAATTTTGACATGAAAGACTTAGGTCTTACTGATATGATACTTGGAATGAAAATCTCTAAAGATACCAGAGGAATATCTTTGAGTCTTTCTCACAGTATTGAGAAAATGCTGATCAAATTCAACTATCATAACTCTAAACATGTTTCCACACCCTATGATTCTTCTATATCCTTGAAGAAAAATAAAGGTGAACCTGTATCCCAACTAAAATATTCTCAGATGATTGGATCTCTTCTATACATATCAAACCGAACCAGACCCGATATAGCTTATGCTGTAGGGAGACTGAGTCGGTATACCAGTAACCCTAACCTAGATCATTAATCTGCCCTAGAGAGAGTATTCAAATACTTAAAAGGGACAGTTAATTATTGCTTGACTTACACTGGATACCCTGATGCTATTGAGGGGTATAATGATGCCAATTGGGTCACAGATTCCAACAGTGTAAAGTCAACATCTGGGTATGTATTTCTTTTTGGTGGTGCTGTTGTATCCTGGAAATCATGTACGCAAACAGTAATTGCTAGGAGCACTATGGAATCTGAGCTGATTGTTCTTGATACCACTTGCACAGAAGCAGAATGGTTAAAAGATCTACTTTCTGAACTTCCTTTGGCTCCTAAACCCTTTCCTCCAATTTCCATTCATTCGGATTCTAGATCTACCATAGAGCTTCTAAAGCAAGTGCATGTAAATAAAAAACTCAACAAACATATTCAAATAAGATATAAGTATGTACAACGCCTGATAGGCAAAGTTGTGATCTTGGACTTTATAAAGTCTGAGAAAAATCTTGCTGACCCTTTGACTAAGGGATTATCCAGGAGTGTGGTTCTGGATTCATTGAGGGAGATGAGGTTAAGCCCATAAGAGAGGTCACTGACAGTGGTAACCCAACCCTTATTTGGAGACTTAGTCTCAATGTTGGTTCAATGTGGTAGAAACAAGCTGGACTAGTGACACTCGTGTGGAGCATCGACCCATATATATTCATATATCACTATGTAGCTTGTACTACTACCCCTTCTCTATGATGACGATGTTCTTATGATACAGCTGGCTAGGCTGAGTTTTACTCTTAATAAGTCCAACGTGTGTATTATGGGGGGTATTAAATAAACAGCTGTAGTACCCTTTGAGGACTTACCTACGTGAGAGAAACCATGATGGCCGCGGTTGGGGGGGGCTGGACTAAACTAACCCCTATTTCAGTCAATATTACCTTTTGGGGGGGACTGTTGGACTTTTGGTTCATGAAAAGGCAATTTTGCCTTTGTGAATAGTCTCACATCGGAAAATGAGAAGAAGTTTAAGAAGTTTATAATGGTTCACATCTCAATGGGCTTTGAGTTAGTGTTTTGGGCCTAGTGTTGTTTGGGTTGTTGCTCCACACGCGCGCGCGCACGCACGCCATGCCACGCCTCGCCTCACCACGACGCGCGCGCCACACCGCACTCGCACGAGTTTTTTACCTCTCAAGTTTTATTTTTTGCACGTTTTACACAAGTTTGTAACGGTTGCGGGAGTTATGGAAACGTATAACGGACGCGAGATTTCTGTGTAACGTCTGCGGACTACCTGTAAGGATCGTGAAATTTTAATATTAGTTAAAATAATTTTCTAGTATTTTAAATATTTAATTATTATTTTTGGAAGGGTATTTATATTTTTCTCAAATTTCTACAATTTTCTATGATTTGAAGTCTAAGTTTTATATTTATTTAAATGATATTAATATTTATAAATTAATTTTATGCAGTGGAAATTTATGGAATTTATCTGTTACGTTATCGATACTGTTACATGTCATTTTGAATAATACGTTGTATTATTTTTATTATTACGTATATTTTCGCATAATACATTGTATTATTAATTACTTATTATTTGTATAATTTGCTGTATTATTTCTACTGTTACATATTATCTGTCATATTAGTATAACTTGTACGTTTTACTGTATATATAATTATCCCATAATTATTTGATTTTAAATGTAAGTAAATATATTTTTATTATTAATTATTCTTGTTTAATTATACAATATGGGTATTTTTTAACTATTTCGTATCAAATGTTGTATTAGCTCAATATGTACGTTTTTAATTATAGATAATTATCCCGTAATTAATTTGATTTTTAAATACCAGTAGTTATTTCTTTTTAATTATTTTTGTTTTAACCCTAACCCTAACCCTATTATATATATATGTGTGTGTAAATGAATACCCGTAACCAAACCAAAAACCCCAGCCGCCTTTCTTTATTTCTCTCTCTCTCTCCTTCTCTCTCGTTCACGAAAACCACCCCCTCTCCGACCCCCGTTCGCCGGCACCACCTCCGCCACCTGACCACCGCCCGACCTCCCATCTCCGTCGCCCGCTCCTCTAGCTCCGACGAGCCCCCTGACCTGCGCGACCACCGCCATCTCAGCGCCACCGGACCCGCCACCCCCTCGTCCTCCTTCTCTCCTCGCCGTCAGCAGTGCCCGCCGCCTGAACCCAAGCTCCGATCGTCGCTGTCCTCCGTCGAGCTCTACCATCTCGCCGCCGCCTCGAAACCCTCATCCCGATCTGCCAGTCCTCAGCCACTACAACTCACGCTGCTGTCGCTGCCCTCCGACAGTCCACCGTCTCCTTGTTGCCACACCTCGGCACCGCCGCCCGTCATCTGACCCCCTGGTCTCGTAGGCAAGATCCCGTTTCTCCTTGGCTTGTTATTCCATTATTTATATTCGTTATTAGTTGATTGCGTAGATTATGCTGTGATATGATTAGCTGTAGTATATTTTGAATTAATTATGTGGGTTGTTTCGTGAATAATATTGATTTATATCATAGTTGTGTGATAAATAGTATTTTCGAAATAATGATAATGAAGTGAAAGAAATTATTTGATCACGCAATTAATTTAGAGAATTTATAAGAATTAAAAAGAATTTATTTTGAGAAAAGATTATTTTAGAATAATTATTATGATTTAAAAGAATTTATTTCGGTAGTAGAATCATTTTTGGAATTTTTATATTAATTAAAAGAATTTGTCTGAGAACAGAAAAATTATAATAATTTAAGAAGAATTATTTTCGGTAAAAGAATTATATTTTTTGATAATTATGATGATTTAAAGGAATTTATTTGCAAAAATAATTATCTATTTTGGATTTAAGAAATTTATGATTTTGTATGAATAATTTAGAAGGCTGGATAACAAGATATTGATGAAACCGGACTGCATGTATGTTTTTACTGTTTACGATCATATTTCACGTTTTGCATTTATTTAATGTATTTGACATGTCTGTTATGTATTATCCATGTTGTGTTTGAGAACCCTTAATAGTTCATGACTTAGTGGCCTCATGCGTCATGAACAGACTTAGTGACATGTGTGAGTGTGTTGACTGAGTTTAGGTGGTGAACCCGAGTTTTAATGAGGTTTATGGTTGACTTAGACAAACAAGAAGAGTTGGGATGGAGAAGTTAATGTTCATGTGATCGGATAAGACTGTTGATGTATCTTCCAGGCTCGCTCTCGTGGTTGGTGTCGCCACCGGGGTTGGTTTGTAGGGCTAAAGTGAAGTGTGTACATCACTTTAGTCAGTGAAATCGTTTCGTCACCCGAGTTCTGTTTGAAGTTCGAACCAGGCAGAAAACGGTTTTTGTGTAGTCCTCTAGGCCGCATGTGTAGCGGGATTGGATGCACGTAGGGGATTTGTGAACAGTCAGTATCCGATGACAGGAGCGTTGACTCTATGTGAGATGTAACCAGTGACCTGTTATAGAATGGCTAGTTACATGACCTCGTTTCTTAGCTAAGTATGCGTTCTTATGAGATGTAGGCTAGTTGTGTTTTTCTTCGTACATAGATCATGATTAATATTTATTTATTTATAATTCGAGACATATGGTATATACATGAGGGTTTCCTTGTTTGGATTATTTCGCTCGACGTACTACGTCTCGAGTTGTAGATTTTTAAGTATTAATTCCATCTAGTGTATGAACATGTTACTTGGATGATTAATTTGATCGCTAGCTGCATGATTTCGTTACCCGGTTGATTTACGGATTCTTATGATTATCATGTTTTGGTAGTGGATTGCATGTTGATTTGTTGGATTCTCAGTTGTACGTCCTTTTGTCATTTCTATTATTGTATCGATTTCCGATTTGGTTTTCGTTTGTTCTATTTTCTTTGTGGGGTCGGGTCTTGTCGTGCGTCATGCACCTGACGTACACCTGTTTTCTCTGGTGTACGTCAGACTTAGGAGAAGAACAGGTTTAGCAGGAGCCAGAGGATTCTCAACAGAAGTGCCATGTAGACGGAGCAGAAGAAGGAGTCGAAGCCTATTCTTTGATGGTTCCAGTTTATTTTTGTAGTTCTTTCTTTCCGTTCAGATTTGTATAAGGGCATGTTTGACCCGTATTTTATGTTGTGGATGATATTCATTTGTGATATGTATTATTTTATTCTGAGTTGTCTATTATATTCTTGCTGATTGTGATCGGGGACCTGCGACTTCGCATTGTATTTATTTTCAGACGCTTAGCGTATTAGATTGAGAAGACGGGGTCTAGTACTTATCTCTCCTCAGTCTAATACGTCGCGGGCTTGTTCACGTTCCGGTTCCCGTGTATTTTGGGAAGCGGGGCGTGACAGGTTTTAGTGGTGGCCCATGCAGGTCACGGTCTCGATCACGGTCCCGAGTCATCACTAGTGAGAATATAGTGGATAATTTAGATACATATCATATTTCATCCGTGAGACTATTATGTTCACATGTCATTAATCATTCATGGTATGTTTATCTAAAATATGTCGATGTTTTATTTATACGAATTTATGCTCTTCTTACATTTTCATTTGTTTATAAATCTATTTTATCTTTCATAGTTCATGTTTTATGTATTATACATTCTATTTATGTATATTACACTGATTGTATTTATATGATTTTGACTATTATACAATATACTACTATGTCTAAATTGATTTTATATAGTGATGATTATTATTGTTGTATCTTGTTTATATTTATGAATATTATTAATTCTTCTAATTTATCATATTGTTTGTCAAATATATAATTATGTTCTTCTTATTATGTTTTATATAATATGTTTATCTTAAATCATGTGTTTACTCTTATGTCTATTTTATCATATAATATTTTGTGACTCCTTCCATCAAAATTTATTTTTGTTAGCATGATTAGTACCACGAGTATACAAACTTTTTATATGCTTATTATTATGTGTGTGTTTTCATTTTTAACGCTTATTATACATATTAATGATTATATTAGTTATACACATCATATGTTACTTAATCTTATTTGTCTCTTTTGCTCTTATAACTTTTATTTTTATACTTTGATTTTATTTGTGTTCTTTGAGCCTAACTATGATTTTGTATTATTTACTTGTTTTATATAACTATTTGTATACTAATATTTATTGTGTATCGTTTTATTCGACTATTGATTATTATTATGATTTGCATTTGTTTGTTTGTCTATATGTATTGATCTGTTTCTATCTATGTTTATTTCTTAATATTATTTTTAATTGTGATTATGTATGTTCTGTATACCTTAATCTTTATTGTACTTCTGCCTGATTTGTTCTACATTCTTGTCTTATATCTCGTGCTTTTCTAATGATATTGCGTCATTCTCGTGTTTAGTATATTTCAGTCATTTTACATTATCATTGTCAGCTATTGTATATTATATTATAAGAATATTATTAACTTGCTAGCTTGTTTTACTATGTATAAAGTAGTTTCATTTAGTATATTTCACTTCATTCTTTTTTCCAATTACATGTAACATTATTGTTTGATTTAATTTATCAATCATTTTATCTTTCTTAGTCATGTTTGTGTTTTGCTTACTTATTTTCTATATACAGTTTCTTATTCATTCTAATACTTACTTTTTATTTTGTTCTTTGTCCATGTTAGTCTGCTTCATTTATTTAGTCATAATATTTATATAAAGTTTGTGTTTTCGATAATTATTGTTGTGATATACGTCTATAATTATTTGTTTTGTTTTTGATGTGATATACTACATATAATTTATATTTATTTATTTTTTTGTATCATATCACATTGTCCTTCCATGATTATCTGCCTTGTATTATTTTGTACATCGTATCTTTTTGATTTATGTTCAATTACCTTTAATATATCACTTGTATTGTGCTGCTTATTTGTACATAATTATATTATTGTCGCATTCTAATTTCTGTGTATACAATTTGTAAATTCCCAATATTTGTGTAATAAATTATTTATCTGCTGAATTTTGTATACTGCTTTACATGATTAATTGATTGTATAACTGTTTTAATAATTGTGTTTAGCTATTTATACTTGACAGTCTTTGTATCTTTTCTATGTTTCAGACTACTTTTCATCATTCCATCAATTAAATATGTTTTCTTTTATTTTTGTTTATTTTGTATGTATTATTATTCTAATCGCTTTATGGTTGTTTTCCTATTATCTTTGATTTATACTTATTAGTATATCAATCTATTTTGTTATATTATCCTCTTGATGTTTGTTCTTGCTCGTTTACTCGCTTTTATTAATTTTATATCTTACATTGTGTTTTTAATATCTTAGTTTGAACATATATTGATTGTGTTTTTCACAATTAAATTTCCTTTTGTTTTTGATTGACCATCGTTATACCCTGCTATTATGTTTTGTTTAAACTGTTATGTATTTTAGATTTTTTGACTTTTCTCATTATGTTGTAACGTTTCTGTCTGTTTCTATTTTATTTGACTTACTTTTGTGTTTGCTTTAGATTTATCGTTCTTACTTGATTTTATTCTTACTTAATATGTTTCTGCTTTGTTTCTATGAATGCTTGTATATTATTTGTATGATTGTTTATTTATAGTGTACATGTTTATTTTGATTTTATGATATTGCTTACCTTATACTTTATACTGATTAGATTGCTTATATATTTACAAGTATTGTATAACAAGTTCACACAGTGTATCATAGTATTTGTTTGGACTTTGTTGCTAGTCTAAAATACAATAGCGATATCTTAGTTGTCACATCTTGTATCTTACTTTGTGTCGTTTTGTTTTACATTCTCCTCTGTTTATGGATATCATTTCATATCTCTGTCCTAGGATTCTTTTTGCATTACTTTTATTTTAATTCTGAGGGCGTAATTTGTTTTAAGGGGGGTAGAATGTAAGGACCGTGAAATTTTAATATTAGTTAAAATAATTTTCTAGTATTTTAAATATTTAATTATTATTTTTGGAAGAGTATTTATATTTTTCTCAAATTTCTACAATTTTCTATAATTTAAAGTCTAAGTTTTATATTTATTTAAATGATATTAATATTTATAAATTAATTTTATGCGGTGAAAATTTATGGAATTTATCTATTGCGTTATTGATGCTGTTACATGTCATTTTAAATAATACGTTGTATTATTTTTATTATTATGTATATTTTTATGCAGTGGAAATTTATGGAATTTATCTGTTACGTTATCGATATTGTTACATGTCATTTTGAATAATACGTTGTATTATTTTTATTATTACGTATATTTTCGCATAATACATTGTATTATTAATTACTTATTATTTGTATAATTTGCTGTATTATTTCTACTGTTACATATTATCTGTCGTATTAGTATAACTTGTACGTTTTACTGTGTATATAATTATCCCATAATTATTTAATTTTAAATGTAAGTAAATATATTTTTATTATTAATTATTCTTGTTTAATTATACAATATGGGTATTTTTTAACTATTTCGTATCAAATGTTGTATTAGCTCAATATGTACGTTTTTAATTATAGATAATTATCCCGTAATTAATTTGATTTTTAAATACCAGTAGTTATTTCTTTTTAATTATTTTTGTTTTAACCCTAACCCTAATTCTATTATATATATGTGTGTGTGTAAATGAATACCCGTAACCAAACCAAAAACCCCAGCCGCCTTTCTTTATTTCTCTCTCTCTCTCCTTCTCTCTCGTTCACGAAAACCACCCCCTCTCCGACCCCCGTTCGCCGGCACCACCTCCGCCACCTGACCACCGCCCGACCTCCCATCTCCGTCGCCCGCTCCTCTAGCTCCGACGAGCCCCCGACCGCGCCGCCATCTCCCCAGCACCTAACCCCACTCGCCTTCAAAACCCCCGCCCCGGCCCCAGACACCGCCATCTCCTCTGCTCGTCGTTCCCGCCTCGTCACCGCCTGAACCTGGGACTGACCACCTGGCGTTCTCTCTGCCGACCATTCTTGTCACCACGCAAGTCGCCCATGCTCCTCTTTCTCTCATCACCTCCATGCTTCACCACGATCCACACGCCGCAGCTCGAGATCCGGCTGACGCTGCGTGGCACCACCGCCATCTCAGCCGGCAACCGGACCCGGCCACCCCTCAGCTCCTCCTCTCTCTCCTCGCCCGTCAGCAGTGCCCGCCGCCTGAAACCCAAGCTCTGCAGTGACGACGTCCCTCCCCGCTGTCCCCTTTAGTCGTCGCCACAATCGCCGCTCATCGACGCCGTCGACGTTCAGCCCCGTCCCCTCTCAGATCTGAACCGTCATCCGCTACATCGCTGAGATCCCCGTCGACGTCGATTCGTTCGACGAACCCCGAGGCAAGATCCCGCTCTCCTGTTTCGTAGTTTGATTAATTACATTTTTATGAATTATTTGCATAGTTTAATTGTGACGTATTTATCTGCGTGGGTTGTTTGGTGAATAATATTGATTTACATAATGGATATGTGATAAATAATGTTTTCGGAATAATTATAATAATTTAAAAGAATTGATTTTGAAAAATGAATTAATTTAGATTAATTGTTAAGCAAAATAATTTAAAATAAATTAATTTAGAAAAAGATTATTTTCTGATTATGTAGCTGCTGTTTATGATTTATATTTCTTATTTTGATTATCTGATTTGCTATGATATTATTGCACGTGATTAGCTGCATTGATTGTTCCATATTGTGATTGAGAATTATTAGGAGTTTATGACTATAGTGACATGTATGACACAGTTAGGTTGTGATTGAGAATCATTAGGAGTTTATGACTATAGTGACATGTATGACATTGTTAGGATCTAGAATCCCGTGTGTAGTTGACCTGGAATTACGAGAATTGGGATGAGAAGTCGTGGCCTATGTGAGCGGTTGGGATTGTTGGTGTATATTCCGGGCTCGCGCTGGTGAAGTTTGTGTAGTCACCGGGGTGGGTCCGAGGAGTTGTGATATTGTGATTGTAGTTATTTTCCAGGCTCGCGCCAGCGCCTTGTGTCGGCCTGGGGTGGGTCTGAGGTGTGCGGTGTTATCGAGATTATTGATTGGCTCGCGCCAGCGTCTTGTTTCGGCCTGGGGTGGGTCTGAGGAGCAGGGATATTGAGATTGTTGATTATTTGAGATGAGTGATGTGATAGTTAGTTACCTGACCACGATTCTTGGCCTTGTGTCGGCCTGGGGTGGGTCTGAGGAGCAGTGATATTGAGATTGTGATTATTTGAGATGAGTGATGGGATAGTTAGTTACATGACCTCGATTCTTGGCTAAGTATGATTCTTGTGAGATGTAGGCCGGTTGTACTCCTTTTCATACCTAGATCGGGTTTAATATTTAATTATCTATAATTTGAGACATATGGTATATACATGAGGGTTTCCTTGTTTGGATTATTTCGCTCGACGTACTACATCTCGAGTTGTAGATTTTTAAGTATTAATTCCATCTAGTGTATGAACATGTTACTTGGATGATTAATTTGATCGCTAGCTGCATGATTTCGTTACCCGGTTGATTTACGGATTCTTATGATTATCATGTTTTGGTAGTGGATTGCATGTTGATTTTGTTGGATTCTCAGTTGTACGTCCTTTTATCATTTCTATTATTGTATCGATTTCTGTTTTGGTTTCCGTTTGTTCTATTTTCTTTGTGGGGTCGGGTCTTGCCGTGCGTCATGCACCTGACGTACACCTATTGTCAGACTTAGAGGAAGAACAAGTTCAGCAGGAGCCAGAGGATTCTCAACAGAAGTGCCATGTAGACGGAGCAGAAGAAGGAGTCGAAGCCTATTCTTTGAAGGTTCCAGTTACTTTTGTAGTTCTTTCCATTCCTGCGTGAGCGATGTATATTGTATCTTTCCAATATTCTCTTGTTCAGATTTGTATAAGGGCATGTTTGACCCGAATATTATGTCTCGGATGATATTCATTTTGATATGTATTTATTTTATTCTGAGTTGTCTATTATATTCTTGCTGATTGTGATCGGGGACCTGTGACTTCGCATTGTATTTATTTCTAGACGCTTAGCGTATTAGATTGAGAAGACGGGGTCTAGTACTTATCTCTCCTCAGTCTAATACGTCACGGGCTTGTTCACATTCCGGTTCCCGTGTATTTTGGGAAGCGGGGCGTGACACTACCAGCGATGGTTAAGAAGAGCAAGAGCTATATAAAGAGCTGAAGCTCATTCGGAAGGAACAACAGCAACAAGAAGAAGTGAGAAAAAGAAACATCTCTGAGAGCTACGCTTTTCCTCAAAAAATTTCTCAGTTATTATTTACTTATATTTCGGGCAACCATCTTTGTCTGAGCAGAATCTCTGCTACTCGCGCCTGAGTACAGAGGCCAGCCGTTTTCAGGGACTTTTACCGCTAGGGGGTGAGGATCGACTGCGCCAGGGCGAAAGACGTGTCCTCTATCTTCTAGGGTAGTGAATCACGACTGCACCCGTTCAGGCCTGGTATTCTAACTCTTTTATTTTTAGTTTTATAATAATTGTTTTAATTTTTAACAGCAATTCCCAAAAATAAAATTATGGATTTTATGGAGTACAGGGATGGAGGTTACGAGAAGATTGGTTTTATCAGAAAAGATATCTATAATAAATGGGGGAAATTATTTTGAATTAGGCTAGAAGATAGAGATGCACAAACTGTAATTAATATGACGGAACAAAGAAAACATAAAGATGTTGATTTTTTATTTGAAGAAAACTGATAGCAAAGGTCATCTTACACATTTGTTTTGGGTGGATACTCAGGTCACGAGTTGATTATGAAGCTTTTGAAGATGTTCTTATATTTGATAGCACTTACCGCACAAATAAGTACAACATGCCTTTCATACCATTTGTTGGTTTAAACAATCATCAGAGAACAACAATATTTGGTTGTGGAGTCGTTTGTGATGAAACGACTGAGAGCTATATTTAGTTATTGAAGGCATTTAAGATGGCGATGTGTCAAAAATAGTCATTATTTATAATCACTGATGGTGATAGTGCCATGCACGAAGCTATTGTTACCGAGTTTTCGGACATAAAGCACCAATTTGTGTTGTTGGCATGTAGGAAAAACTTATATGACAATATATGAAATCGTTCAGTTAGAGCTATTGTTCAAGATCTTATTTCAAGAAAATATATGATTAAAGAGTTTGAAATCAAATGAGAAGAACTTTTTGCTAATAAGCTTGGTAGCAAAGAAAAAAATGGCTAACAAGAATGTATGATAAAACATATTTATGGGCGGCAACCAACTTACATGGTCA
Organism: Asparagus officinalis; assembly: GCF_001876935.1. Classification (NCBI taxonomy): domain Eukaryota; kingdom Viridiplantae; phylum Streptophyta; class Magnoliopsida; order Asparagales; family Asparagaceae; genus Asparagus; species Asparagus officinalis. Next base: position 24,384,138 of record NC_033800.1, read on the forward strand.
TACTTTCTTCGGCCTAGAAGTACACAACTGAGTGGAAGTATGGATTCTATTCATCACAACTGGTGCCACGAGTCCTCACAATTCATCACTCACCATCCTCTCTTGATCATCCTCACATCCAATCAAGGATGACTCACCCACTTTGCAGTCGACACCTGTAAAGTTATCTACCGAGTCAGCTGTCTGTTTGTACTCGGCCAAAGTTACCTCTCCGCCCTTCTGATTTGCTATAAAAAGGGAGTTGCACTGTGTGAGGTGACTTCTTTGGCTCTAGACCATTCTGAATTTATCCTATCACTTATCTTATATTTCCCCACTCAAGCTTAAATACTGACTTGATCGTCGGAGGAATAACCAGAGAATCCAACTCCGGCCTCTCACGATTTTTTCTTGTGCAGAGAATTGCAGGCTCTGCCATCAATCATCTGAGGTAAGAGAGAACGTCAAGCTATAGAGCTTGACATCTGAAGAAGCTTGAGGATGCTAACCCAACACTTATCCCTAACTAAACCCCCAGTTCGATAACTGGCATCGACACGAAAAAGATATAAAAAGAGATATCTAGAAAGAAATAAAAGCTGAGTGTTTAATGCAAAATCAGTATTGAATTAAATTTTAGAGCTACTAATTGCCAAGTCACCATGGTAACTTTTTATGCAGATTTTTGTCATGGTCTTCTGGTGCCAAGGAGATATTTCGACATGGAATTTAATTTTTCCCTTTTTCTGCTAAAATTATATACAATTTCATGACATGCTGTATTTAATTTTCTGTTTGTTTTTTTTACCAAATTACTACTACATATTAATAATCCGAAAACCCAATGAAGGCTTCGCTGCTTCTATATCCTATGCTTTTCTTTTCTTTTCTTTTCTTTTTTTGGTTACTTTTTGCAGGTTTAGTATTTCTTTGATGCTGATATAAAATTCTTCTAGAACTTAAAAATTTAGCATATGCCATTATAATGATACTCATGTCCTAATGGAAGGTTGTCATCCTTAGGCTACCATATGTTTTGCTATGACATACACCACCATATATATGAGTCTACGAAGGTAAATAACAATGATTGATATAATTTTTTACAAAGTAAATTTAAAAATAAAGAATTATAGTAGTAGTCCTGGCCGGTGATGTATTATTGACGGGTTTATATATATACTAGATGAGATGCATGTGGTTGAATATCATGAGTTGAGATGCATGTGCAATGCACATGGTTGAATATCATGATTATTTAAATTGATAAAATAGAGTAAAAATAAAAATAGAAAATAAATTTTTTTGTGGGATTGATCATCAACTCAATAATCTCTCTCTCAAATAAAATATTATCATTGTTTCCTTTAATCCAGACTGTGACCACGTGATCTACTATTTGTGAGTTAAAAACATATTAATGTAATACAACATCTCTATTTATTAGTATCTTGAAATCTTCAAAAGATGGATGATCATTCAATTCACAAATAAATTTTGCATATGAATTTACTTCTAATATGTCCATTAAACTTTTAGTTATGATTTGATTCATACTCACGTTAACTTTTAGTTGATGTTTCACTCATATTTATATTATCTAATATTCTCATGATTTGATTCATACTCACGTTAACTTTTAGTTGATGTTTCACTCATATTTATATTATCTAATATTCTCATTCAATTTTATAGCTTCATATTTATATTATCTAATATTCTCATTCAATTTTATAGCTCATTCTCTATATCATAGAAGTAAAACTAAATGTATAAAAAATTATTTTCTTGTAATTAGAATAAGGAGATTATGATATATTTCGCTATGTGCTCTAAATATAATTTTTTTCCTTTGATGCAATGTCCCTATCAAATCTTACGCCAAACAATGTGAATAAAAAATACTACTATAACTCACTTGTCTAGGGCAATTGTATTGTATTTAGGATACATAACTCATCTGAAATATCCATATCTCCTAAGTGGATTTTGTTATCGTCAGAGCAACATGTTAGAGGCTCGTATTCAAACTTTTTGGCTCTATAAAAGACACAATAAGTTGGAGTGCATAACTTATATATCATAAATAACATATTGATTCATAAAGAATTTTCCTAATAATGATATTATTACAATAATATTACTATTTAATATTTTAAATCAATTTTATTATATAAGATTATATTACCCTTTTTAATAAATTATAAAGTATATATATGGAAACCCGATGCTTATAGCCAGTAGTTGAGCTCCATAAAATAGGTTAACTTTACATTGTAGTTTGCTATTTGTAGTACTATTGGCAATACCATTACCTGTCCTCTTTATTTTATTATTCACACTTTTCTGATGTAAGTTCTTTTTTTCTAATCATTCAATTGGCTATATTTAGTTTTTATAATATCAGATGTTAGAATATTCTCTTCTATTTAAAAAGCGTTGACATGATTTTCTTAAAAAATATATACACATAATAGTAATAGTATATACTTCAGTGCAACTCAAATATTGGCTTAAAGTCATTTAGAGTGAGGTAATTTCTTTGCTAGAATGGTGATATAGTGATTACACTGTCTAAAAGTCAAAGAAGAAATTTCTACAAAGGAAAAGTAATTTCATATGTCAAATTAAGAAGTAATTTATAAAATATATATGGGCAGTGCATATAGCTATAGAAAGTAGTGTGTGTGTGTGTGTGTGTGTGTATATATATATATCATAAAAATTCCATAGTGAGTAACCAACTACAATCATTCTAATTTAAGCATAAATAATTATTATTATAGTTACTAATTTGATACAAGTAATTATGGAATAAATCTCCAGCAAAAAATAAGAATTGATATTATTTTATGTTGTAGGTAATAAATAAATATTATTAGAGAACCTCTTTATATTAAATTTAAAATAATTTAAATTATTAAGCACCAAATATTAGCTCTTGTGAGAAAGTAAAGTAATCTTTGGTCTATATACGTATATAATCAACCAATCAAACCCATTAAAATTATGATGACCATAGTCAAAATTATATAGTGGGTTCACATTTAATATAATTTGTAAAAAATAGTACATTAAAATCAAAATCTTTTTAACTACCATATAGATTGATTGAAATTTTTTACATATATAAACTATACTGCCTAAAAATAGTGAAGTGCACACTTAACTATGGTCTATAATCTTAAGAACGACTTAGTCTTTAATATCATCATTAATTGATGTATATGTGCATTATACTGAATACACAATAAAAATTTAGAAAACTACAAAATAAACACCCTCAAAAGTTTTAAAAAGTGTAAAAAACACCCTAAAAATTATAACTTCCAAATACACAAAACTATCAAACATTACATTGAAATCAATGAATTACAAAAAATCATTGAAAATTTTTAAACTTTGAAGGGGTAATTTTCAATGTACTATACTTTAATGATGTTTTTTTTATAAATTTCAAATTTAATATATTTTTAATTAGTTATGTTATTTTTAAAAAAATTATGGGTAATATTTACCATGAAAAGTTTTTTCCTAAACCTATACTTTAAAATTGTATAGGATATTTTTCACAAAATTTTAATTTTCTAGGGTTGTTAGTAACTTTGCATATTCATTTTAGTGTCTATAGATTAGAAATTCTCATGGTGTTTATTTGTAAATTATCTAGGACTACATTGATTAGTAATTTTTGCAATATTTTGTCTATAGATTAGTAATTTTGCATATTTTTTTTGTAAAAATTTAATTTTCTAGGGGTTGTTAGTAATTAAACCTATACTTTAAAATTGTGTATGATATTTTTCATAAAATTTTAATTTTCTAGGGGTTGTTAGTAATTTTGCATATTCATTTTAGTGTCTATAGATTAGAAATTCTCATGGTGTTTATTTGTAAATTATCTAGGACTACATTGATTAGTAATTTTTGAAATATTTTGTCTATAGATTAGTAATTTTGCATATTTTTTTTGTAAAAATTTAATTTTCTAGGGGTTGTTAGTAATTTTCCTAAACCTATACTTTTTACAATTTTTTAAACTTATAGGTCTTTTCTACAGATTATAAATTGTTTATAGACTATTTATAATTCCTATGCTTTCAATTAACTAACAAACCCTAGAAATTTTTTAAATTGTTAGTAATTTTTTAAACTTTTGAAATTTTTAGGGTGTTTTTTTGTAAATTTTGAAATTTAAACGTTTGTTTGTAATTTTAAAACTTTAAGGGTGTTTTTTTTATAAATTATAAATTATGTAAGGGATATTTATAATTCCTATATTCTTAATGTACTATTAGGTCAGAAATTATCAGGATTTTTATAAATTTTATAATTTTGAGGGTTTTATTTTGCAATTTGTAAAAAGTTCAGAGTGTGTATTGTAAATTTTATAAATTTTGGGGGGTTGTTTGTGTTATTTGTAGGTTTTTACTATGTTTATAGGTTTAAAATTTTTAAGGTGTTTTTTATAAATTTTGAATTTTGAGAGGTGTTTTTGTAATTTTTAAAACATACAAGATATTTTCTCCAAAGTAAAAAAAACTTTCAGTTTCTAGTTAGTATATATTTTTCAGATTTCTCACTGAATTGAGATAAGTAAAATTTATAATTTTTAAGATGCTTTAATAAAATTTTGAATTTGTAGGGGTGTTTTTATAATTTAAAAAACTTGGAGAATATTTTTTACAAAGTCTAAAAACTTTTAGGTGCTGGCTAGCATATGTTTTTTTGATTTTTCTATGAACTGAAATAAGTAAAGGGTATGAATTATATGAAACATGTTTATTTTATCCAATAACATGTTAAGTCTCATTATGAATAGAATAAATCATTTTGTTACCAATTCAAAGAAGATAGGATAATTAGAATATATTAAGATAACAATGTAATATTCAAAAAAAAGTAAGGGTAATATTGACCATAAAAAGATTTTTCCTAACTCGTACTTTTAAATGGAATATTATATGAGTATCCTTGTCATAGGAGGGGATTTCCTCCTATGACGCCTCTAAAATCACATGATTGAGCGGCATTATGGATGATCTGCTCCGTTGAACTTGTTCTACATATTCTAAAACCCCAACACACCAAGTTTGGAGTGAATCCGTCGTCGTTTGACCCTCCATCGAGCCATGTGAAAAGTTCTATTCATTCAAAACCGTTAAAATTGATACGAGTGGATGAAGGGTCAAACGACGACGGGTTCACCCCAAACTTGGTGTGTTGGGGTTTTAGAATATGTAAATCAAGTTCAACGGAGCGGATCATCCACAATGTCGCTCAATCATGTGATTTTAGAGGCGTCAAGGAGGAAATCCCCTCCTATGACAAGGATACCCATTAATCTCTCTCTCTCTTTTCCTCTTGATATTTCTTTCTACTAAGTTCTTGTTGCTATTTTTCTTTTTTAATCATTTGCTTTAGGGTGTTTATTATGATTCGGCACTCATAATTTCAATGATCAATTGTGATGTCATTTTACAAGTTATTCTATGTATTAATTTAAACAATAAATTTTAGTAAAATAAAAAAACTTCAAAGGAGAAACATAATCGGTTGACTCTACAAAGGCATAACATAGATGATATATCTTTTTCTACAAAAGAAAAAAAATAAAAAAGAAATTTTTAATACTTTTCATATTTCCTCCCTTGATAAAATTAGTTAATGTGTTAATGTGTTGAATGCAGCTAAATTTTGGAAGGCAAAATTGATATTTTGATAAAAGGGAAATTTTGCAGAATGGAAGTGTATTATATAAGAAGTAAAAAAACGCAGGAAGTGCGTCTGAAAAAAACGCAGGAAGTGCCTCTGAAAAATACCTATTTTTATAAATTAATTACTTTGCATTAGTTCCTAAATTACCCTTATGGTTAAATTAAAAGTTCCATCTATCTACTAAAATTAGGGGTGCTAAACCGTATCCGTATCCGAGAAAATATCCGTAACCGTATCCGTTAGGATACGAATATGGTTACTCAAATCTATAATCGATAGGATATGGTTACGGATATGGTTTTATAGTGAAATATCTGTATCCATATCCGAAATATCCGAATACATATTAGTCATACTCTTACGATAGTTTCGATTCTTAGATTATAGATTTGTGGTTAATTTTGATGATCAAGATGTCTAATCTTAACTTTTCAATTATAATGGACATATTAACAAACTCTTTTGTATCACATGAACTATGTTTTTCTCAATACTATCTAGTTTTCTCATATCTGTTTTGTATCTGCATGCATATCCGCTTATATATCCGCATGTATATCCGTAACCGTATCCGATTTTAGCGGATATGGTTATAAATTTTTCTTACCGATGTATATCTGTATCTGTATCCGTATCCGAGATGGGTAAATGGATATGGATATGATAAGCATCATATCCGAGCCGTATTCGGACCGAATGCACCCCTAACTAAAATGCAAGGGGAACTCTTTTTAACTAACTCATCTTATAATTAAGGATTTAGAGACCTAAATAACCGGTTTTAGAATTATGTTTCCTCCCGTCGGAACTCCCAACTGATTTTTGGGAGCACCGAAGCGGTTGGCTAATATAAAAAGGATAAATTTAATAAAACCCTCATAACTTTAACCATGTTTTAGATACCCCCTTATTTATTTTAGTTCGACAAAACCCCTTAACTTCGAGGGGTTTCTGACATTACGACCTGAACTTCTATTACCTACTGAACTTCTTGAATTTTTTCACTTTTAACTCCCACAGGAACTCCATCAAGCCTAATGTCACATGCCAACTATATGACCAAAACATGCGAAAATACCCCTCAACTTAAAAATTTTAAAAAAAACCAGATCTCAATGCTTCAGACCAATTATGGCTGTTCAAACTCAGAAGCATTGCATCAAAGTTTCTATGACAGCAACATAGTCCAGAGAATTTTTTTAAAGGTAAAGGTGTCTTTCTGCTATAATTAGCCCATTGGTTTTCATCTCTTTCGGTTCAGCGATTACATTGGCCACTCTCTTTTGATCGAATGTCCTAAAAAGGTTTATATTTTCCTTTGCAAGTGGTACAACCTTAGTTCAATTTTTGTTTTAGTTTGGCAGAGTCTCAACGTAAGTTGAGCTAATTCCTAAACCAGTTGTTCACCGGACCGTGCATCCTTTGTATAGACTTAACCCTGGCCTGACCCGGTTAAGGGAAAAGAAACTAGTCCCATTTCATTTCTATGGGCCTGTTTGGTTCGCTTTTTATCTCTGTGGAAACCCTTTTCACCGCCTCCACGTCAGAAATTTGATGGCCACGTTGGATAAAACGTTTCCGTCGGTTTATTTTCCCCACTTTGTTTCGCTAGGGCTTCACGAGCGAAACTGAAGAAAAACCGCCGCCACATCGGATTTCCTCCTCTCCCTCAATTCCTTCCTTCCCCTCGTGAAATCGACGGAAACAAGAGCCACGTCGGCTGTTTGGTTTCCTCGTTGATTTCTTCGACGTGCTATACTTACCTCCGCGCTCTCCTCCCGCCAGAAACTCCCGCGACCCTCTTTGTCCCTGTATTCGGATCTGATCATTTTCGACAATAATCAGATCTGATCATTGCCGACGCTGTAGCTTCATAAATCAAGGTAAAAATTCGTCTTTTTTAATTTTCTTATTATTAGTTTAATTTACAACAATGATCTGAGAATTTGGGGGTGTGGGGGGTCTGATTTACGCATTTTTTTTATTATCTCTACATTTTTGGTGATTTTCCTTTTATTTTTGAGATTTTACAGATAAGAAAATGTTCAAATTTCGTATAATTTCTTAGATTTTAGAATTAATTTTTGTTGTTTTAGCATTATTATTGGGAATGTATTACGCTGATTTACGCATTTTTTTGATTATCTCTACATTTTTGGTGATTTTCCTTTTATTTTTGAGATTTTACAGATAAGAAAATGTTCAAATTTCGTATAATTTCTTAGATTTTAGAATTAATTTTTGTTGTTTTAGCATTATTATTGGGAATGTATTACGAATTTATTTTTCTAGGTGACACATATCAGATTTAATTGCTAATAAATATCTGGATGTGTTGAAAAAATTTTAATCTGTGATGAGGAGCTTGTGACTGTAGCAGTGAGAATCCCCCATGATTTCGTATTTTCTAAGATCAATTTTTGGTATTTTTAATTATCTCATTATTAGATAGTATGAAAATGTTAATTGGTTGCGTGTTAATGTAATTTTACTGATTTTAGGAGCTAAAGTTCATATCTTTGTTATTTATTAATGCTATTTATATCACTGGAATATTTTTTGGGTTTGATATTGTAGTAATCCATGTTAGTAAAATGTAAATTGTAAATTTTAAATTATAATTTGTAATTTTTTCAGATTTTGACATAATTCGACTTAGATTCTAACGTGATAATGATTTTTTGCATCGTAGATGGATAATGATGGTGATTGTTCCGATGAACAAAGTGTTATAAATATGGTTCAAGGTGCTGCCCTATCCGTTCTAATTATAATAATTACTGTCATAAGAAGAATGCAAGCAAGGCGTAAATCAATTCGTAGTGGTCCAAGTAAGGAAAAAAGAAGACGAGAGAGAGCTAGAATTGAGCACATAAGTCGAATTTATAATGGTTTTAGTGATAGTTGCGTGAATTATATTAGAATGAGAAGTGGTGCTTTTGCAAAACTAGCGAGTATAATGAGGAACAATAACCTGCTAAAAGACTCAAGGAATATAACAGTGGAAGAACAACTTATAATGACTCTAAACATTCTGGGTCATAAATCTAAAAATCGCATAGTTAGATCTCATTTTATAAGATCAGGGGAGACAGTGAGTAGATATTTCAACAAGGTATTACAAGCAATTATTTGCCTGCGTGGACGGTACATGAGACAAGCCCCCAATGACATTCCCCAAGAGATCATTAACAACCCGCTATACTACCCTTATTTCAAGGTATATCTACACTTTAAGCATATTTAAATGTATAATCAATGTAAGTAAATTTTAATTTAGATGTGTTATACACGTATTATAGGATTGCATTGGAATGATAGATGGGACACACATAGATGCTATGCTTCCGATTAATCTTGTTGCCCGATTTCGAGGCCGCAAAGGTGTTACACAGAATGTGCTTGCAGCTTGCACCCCAAACAAACTGTTCACATATGTTCTAGCAGGTTGGGAGGGGTCTGCAAATGATTATAGGATTCTTCAGGACGCATTGTCTAGACCACAACCACATGGATTGAGAGTCTATGATGGTAATTAATTATAGACTTAACTTAAAATTTATTATTTTTAATATTCAAACTTGACTTAACAATTTTCTTAATAAAATTGTAGGCAAATACTATCTATGTGATGCTGGGTACCCAACCATGCCAGGTTTCATCTCTCCATACCGAGGTGTTAGATATCATTTGAAAGAACATTCGGGTAAAACACCTAAGAATAGAAGAGAATTATTCAATCTAAGACATTCTTCATTGAGGTCTAAGATTGAATCTACATTTGGCACATTGAAGAATCGTTTCAAGATTTTGTGTGCTAAGCCGCATTATCCTTTTCCTATACAAGTAGATATCGTATTGGCATGCACGGTACTCCATAATTTTATTATAACTGTGGATCCAAGTGATGAACTACTCAACAATGATGAAATTAATGAAGACATTGATAGCGAAGTGGCTTTCGAGAATGACACTAATTTAGTTGATTTTACTCAAAATCAAACCCAAAGAGAGCAAACTGAATCAAGAAATGAGTGGAAGACTCTTAGGGATGACATTGCTTGGGCGATGTGGGTGGACTACTGTGATATGTATAATCATGGTGTAATCACAGAGACTTGATTTTTATTTGACTACTGTGATATGTATAATCATGGTGTAATCACAGAGACTTGATTTTTATTTTTGTTCTATTTATGTTCATATATGTACTCAATAACTCTATTTCCATTAATGTCATTCAGTTTTTATTCATGTTGTACTTATTTCATCTAACTTTTTCTATTTAATTAGCAATGGCTGATAATACTTCATTGAGTGGGAGAGATAATCAAAAAGGCAAGGGGGTCGTTCCTTCACCTTCCCAACCATCTCAACCCCCTCAGTCTGTGCATCACGGTGATGGGTATTTTCCATTTCAGCAGTCGTACTTTGTACAACCACCTCAAGCATTCCCGAACATGCCATTCCATGATAGCAGCTACTTTCCAATGCACCATAATATGGGGCCATATTCGAACATGCTCAATTCACCCACTTTGCCTCCACAATTTCACAGTCCTAATCTGAGTGGGGTGCAGCTTTCACACACTAGTGGTAATGGATCAACTCCCGAATCAGGTTCCAAACGGGACCTCATAGAAGAAGGGGTAGAAACATCGCCAAATCCAAAGAAGAAGAGGAAAAACACCACATCCTCCAAAAATGGTGAAGTAGGTGGTTCTCAAGGCAACAAACATTTGTTTTGGGATTCCCGTTATGATGATGAGCTCATTCCATTTCTTGCCGACTTGGTAAGAAAGGGATACAAACCCGACAAAAGCTTTAAGAGAACCGCATTTCATATGGCTTCTCAACACATTAATGAAAAGTTCAACACAGTTTTTAAGTGGGATAATGTCATGCACCGCATCAAAACTCTACGAACACGATTTCGTGATATGGAAACTTGTCGTAATCTTAGTGGTGCTGGATGGGATGATAGTACGAAGACTGTCATTATGGATCCTGAATGTTTGGATAGGTGGATTGAGGTAAATAAAGTCTGGTTAAAGAATATATTTATTTTCCATTTTAAGCAATTTTTGTAATTAATTAAATTATACTGTTTCAGGACAAGAGCTTTAAGAATGCGAAGCTTAGACAATATGTCAATAAACCATTAAGGCATTATGATGATCTTGCCCTTATCATCGGTGATGATCAAGCCACAGGTCAATTTGCTAATGATGCTTGGAAAAAGTTTAGTCGTAGTGAGACCATAAATCTTGGAGATGAGGCGAACTCACCAATGCATTCTCCCCAATCTACTCAAGTACACATTGTAGATGACGAAATATCTATTGATATTGTACTGGACGGCTAACAATGATGATATTGACCATATTATGAGCCCTCAGCCCTATTCAGTTTGGTTTGCATCAATTTAGGCTATGATGATTGTCAGTTTTTCTTGAGATTAGCAACCTGCAATATCTTTGATATTGTACTGGATGGCTAACAATGATGATATTGACCAAATTCCGAGCCTTTAGCCATAATCATTTTGGCAGCTCTGGTTGGCTTTGTGACCATTACAATCTGTTTGTGTTCAGTTTGGTCTGCATATGTTGTTTTTGTTGATTTTTTTTTCCTGCTCGGTTATTTGTGGGCACATGTTGCCTCTGGTTGGCTGGTTGTGTAGCCTGATTTTGTTGGTTGGCTATTTTTGGTGTACTTGCTGTTGTGGGTTTGCTGGTTGTGTTCGGTTTGGGCACTACTTGCTGTTGTGGGTTTGCTGGTTGTGTTCGGTTTGGGCACTGGTTGGTTTGCTGGTTTTGTGTTCAGTTTTGTGTACTTGCTGTTGTGGGTTTGCTGGTTTTGTGTTCAGTTTTGTGTACTTGCTGTTGTGGGTTTGCTGGTTTTGTGTTCAGTTTGGGCACAGGTTGGTTTGATGGTGCGAAGAGAGGTGTTCATGCTGTTCATGAAGGCATTGTTGAAAGGGTGTTTGAAGTGGTTCGGTACATAAGTGCCAAGTCTATGCTCGTTGTTACAATATGCCTTGCCTTGTGCATGCGTGTCATGGCTGGGACAAGGGTCTTGTTGCTAGCTTGTACAGGTATGATATCCTCCAACTGGTATTCGAATTGTTTTGTTTGATCTAGTAAGTTGCTTATGTGCTGAATGATCCAGATACTTGGCGCCAGAGTACTTCATGCACGGAATAGTTAATGAGAAGACTGATGTCTTTGCTTATGGAGTTTTGCTTCTTGAGCTCATAACAGGGCGTCGTGTTGTTGATTCATCTATACAGAGCCTTGTGATTTGGGTATGTTGAAAATTTGTTTGAATTCACCAATCTGATACTCCTTTCTATTAGTATAGAATTAGTCACGACAACAATTTTATACAAGGGTAAGTAAGTTAAATTAACCGGTACATTGATAGTTTTGTGGATAAGAACACACCTTTCTAGCAAACTCATGTCTATTCATAATTCCATGCATCTGTGTCCAAAACAAATTTTCTTCGTCATCACCATAATAGTCGAGCATTTGTACCTCTCAAGTTCTTATAGGTTATTCATAAGTGGAAAGTTATCTATAGTGCTTAATAGTTTAGATACTTGTGATGCTTGCAGTCGTTTCTGCAAAGAAGACTTCTTTTGCAAACATGATTCTTTAACCTGCATTTACTAAAGAAATAATCATGTTCAGAACCTGCAGGTGTTCCACAGAGTAGGTATGGATGCATTCAGTAAGTGAACCAATATATGATAAAATTGAGATAACGCAAATGTTTTGATATTGCCTTTTGCTTGTTCACTTATACATATTTTCTATTAAAAAAACTGTTCCAATGACGTGGACTAAATTGTGCAGGAAAATAGCACTTCTGAAAAATTGTTATAAGCCTGAAACTTCTGAATATTATTCTCAATAGCGTAGCTTTATTTTGCAGACTGTATTTTTCTGTGCTTGCACTTAATCACAATTCATTTTCCCTGGCTGTTGATGAACTGGTGTAAAGAATTTTGTAGCACTAAGTTAAGTATATTAAGAAAATGTCGGAAACTGAGTGATGGGAAGTCGTTAAATATTAGTTGTGATATGTCAAAATTTTGTTTTGTGCTGGTCACTGTATGAAGCAAGTCTTCATGTATGCTTATCCACTCATTCTCCTTGTAGCTTGTATACTAGGTAAATACATACTATTTTATTGTTCGATAATTTGGACTTTCCAGATCTTGTCACGTAGAGGTGAATGCATAGTATTTTATAATGGAAGTGTGTGTAATCATGTCCATCGTGTCATATTTTGAAGTTTTAGTATTTCAATTGGGCATATGTATATATCATGTCACCTAGAGGCATCATGCTTGAACATGTTTGCGGCAACATGGCTATTTCATGTTAAGGTAAATTGCAGATAACTTCTCTCTTATAAAAAATTCGGTAGCACTTACAAACCGTCAACTCATTTACCTACAATGTTCAACTTGAACCTATTATTTCATTAACGAAGTTTCATTAATGAACCTATTATTTCATTACCTACAATGTTAATCTTCATATCTGCAGAATTCATTGTACCTACATGGGGGGCTATACGTCAAAAGAAGTTCTTGGTTCAGTTTATCAAGACGCCATTTACAAAGGTTCCAGCACAGAGTGTTTCAGTTTTCAATGTGAATCTGGCGATGTCTTTGGTTTTCTAAGTTATCTGAGATTAGCAACCTGCAATATCTCTTGATATTGTACTGGATGGCTAACAATATGATAATATTGACCAAAATTCTGAGCCTTCAGCCATAATAAGTTTGGCAGCTATGTTCGAATTTGTGACCATTACAATCTAGTTGTGTTCAGTTTGGTGTGCATATGTTGTTTCTCTTGGTTTTTTTATGCTCGGTGTTGTATCAGTAGTCTGTAGCTAATTTTGAAACTTTGTATGCAGATAAAATCATGGTTTTGTCATGTTACATTCGAACTTTTATATGATTAAGATTACATCATATAACGAGCACAAATAAAGTTGTATATAGTGGGGGTAATCTTACCATGGTGACCATAAACACTTTTCACTACAAACATCAAAACCAACCAAACACAAGAAAAGTGGGAAATGTATTATCAACAAAAGTTTTCCTTTTTTTTTCCATGCGAACCAAACACAAGAAAAATAAATACATTGGTTTCCCATCATTTTTTTGTGCGAACCAAAGCAAAACAATCCATTTCTTGAAAAAGTTTGGAAAACTCAAAACTTATGTTTTTGTATATGGAAATGCATTTCCCTATATCTAGGAAACGAACCAAACAGCCCCTTGGGAAAAATGTGTCCAGACCCCAAAAGCAGAAACTTCATGTGACCCAGTGATAATCATATTTTTATTATAATTTTATACCATCGTTATCTATTTTATATAAATAAATATACCACTAATAATTGTTTTTAGTTTAGTTTGCACATAAATGAATAAAAATATAAATAAATATTATTAAATATAAAAACCCTCAAATTCTCTTTTCTCTATTTTATTTCAGAATTGTGAGAAGCCCATGAAGTTATAAAGCCTATGAAGCCAAAGTGAAAAATAAACTCTTTAAATATTTCATGAATTAATGAAGCCCAAAACGCCAAAGACCATGAAGCAAAACCTTACCTCTTATACGCATTGTGAACAATCCAAAAATCAAGCCAGAAGCCCATGAAGCAAAAGCCCAGAACCAAAACAATGAAGCATGAATCATGAAGAAATGAAGAAAAGCTCAAAGGAAAATCAAGAAGCCCAATGGAAAATCAACAAGCAAAAGGCCCAAGAATCCAAGCCCAAAAGCTCAAAGGCTAAAAATGATTCCTTAAGGCTTAAGTCTCACTAGTGGAAAACCAGGAATCGTTGACGGGCATTCCCGTCAAGAATGCCTAAATCCCCGTCGGCGATAAATATCATTGACGGCTTCCCGTCAAGGATACACCGTCAGCAATAGTCCCGTCAGGGAAGAATTATCTTTGACGGGGTGCTGTTAGTAATGTATATTACTGACGGCAATAACGTTGATGACAAATGCAGTCAGCGATAATAAAACATCGCTGACGGCTATCCCGTCAGCGATGTTATGTATATCGCTGACGGGGCTCCCGTCAGTGATGTTTGTTGCTGACGACAATTCGTCAGCGCTGAACCCACAACCGCTGACGGGAATCCCGTCAGCGATACATATCGCTGACGGGATTACCGTCAGCGATATTATTCACATCGCCGACGGGAATCCCGTAGCGATAACCTATCGTTGACGGGATTCTCGTCGGTGATGTTATATACATCGTTGACGGTAATCCCGTCAGCGATACTTATCACTGACGGGATTCCCGTCAACGATAGGTATTAGCAACTAAAAAAAAATTTGCTGATTATAATCAGTTCCCTGTACATATCAATTCCCTGTACATACAAATCTGCAAACAACGACATTTCTTGCACATTCAAACATCTCAAAATTTCTACAATCCAAATTTCACAAACATCTCTCATCCAATCAATTTTCACGAACATTCGAAATATGTACATTCAATTTTCACGATAAGTTCTAAATCCACAAAAATTTCCACAAGAAACCATACACGCATATCATAAGTTCTAAATCCATAAAAATTTCCACAACAAACCATACACGCATATCATACACGCATATCATAAGTTCTAAATCCATAAAAATTTCCACAACAAACCATACACGCATATCATAATCTCCAATATAAAGATGTCCAATATACAAACACGAGTTTAGGATATACGCATATCATAATCTCCAATATAAAGATGTCCAATATACAAACACGAGTTTAGGATATAACTCACTAAAATAGGTCATCCGCCCTATCCATGTCATCGTTCGCGTTGCCACTGGCGGCTCCATCCCTACGACTCGTGCTCCCAATATCATCATCTCCACTCTAACAACAAAATAATTTAAATTTAGAATCATATAATATTGTGTGTAATCATGTTTTACATATATAATAAGTATACCTGTTTGCTACTCTCTCCACTACCAGTAAATACCTTTTGAGTGGCCAAAAAGTTCATAATCTGGCTTTGCACCCGAGTAGGAACCCGCCTTCTACAAGATTTTATTATTTGCCTGGAAACCATCGCAAAAGTAGCAGTAGGGTGGATCACTCGCATAAGCTCCTCTTGAATATCCTCCCACATCTCCTCGGGAATCTAACCATCTAACATATTCATCATAAAGGAAACAAGCTGCATCGCCTGCTGAGTGCAATCCTCCTGCGGCATGTAAGAGGGCCCCGAGGGCATAGTCGATGGCGTTGAAATCGGCGGAGGCTGGAATGGTGTAGACACCCTCTGAGCTCCAACTCCCAACACCTGGTCCTCCCCTTTTTGGGAAGTCCACAAACTAAATGGCTCACATTATAATTCTGCTCTCTAGTCAGGGGCTCCTGGCTCTGTGCAACAACCTCAGCATATGTGTTTTCCAGAGCTTCCTAAAAGACAAAAAAATAAATTTAAGAATTGGCCTTTCAAAAATAAAAGATATATTTAAATGAACAAGTAAAATAAAAGATGAAGTAGTTCCACAATTGAGGGGGCTAAGTGCTAATAAATGGTATGTATGCATGCATCTTCCTTAACACGTTCACACATATAATTCATGTATGATAATTAAGATGACCAAAAGAAGAGTACAAACAATAAATTCCTAACAAAAGAACAGGCTAATAAGAGCTAAGATAATTAGTTAACCTGCATTTTCTTGGCCAATTCTAGCTTTTGTTTCTTATTCTTATCATCATCGTACCCCTTCCTAAAGTCAACCATCGTCCTCCTGTGCAGTTCTGGCAGCGGGATAAAGGGAGCATTTTGAGAGAGATTTAAAAATATATTTATTAGTTTTATTTATTAAATATTCTATGAAGCAGAGAGAATATATATAGAAGATTAACCCTCATGAGTTTTAAGTTCTAATATTTTCCTTTCTTGCACCTGGACATTGTTCGATATGTTTGCGGAGTAACCCTCTGGTAACTTTGTTGATTTGAGGACTTGACAAAATGTTTGCATCTTAACTTTCAACATCGTAATACGAAAGCAGGCAATTCTAATCTGTCATTTCCGATAATTTTTGGCTGCAGTTCCTCTCTAATGTTCAAAGCAGTTAGATCTTGACGAGCTCATAGATCATCCTTTGATTTATTAGCATCTTGCAACAGTGTGGATAAAAGATTATCACAAATATTTTTTTCAATGTGCATAACGTCCAAGTTGCGACGTGTTTTTAACTCTTTCCAATAGGGGAGTTGAAAAAAAATACTGAATTTTGTCCATCCTGAGGGTAATTTTACGACTTCAGCCCCATCACTCACCACTTGTGCTTGTCTCTTTCGTTTTGGTATCCTTTTGTTAATACGCAAGTTCCTTACTCCAAGTAAATCTTCTTTCGAATAGCGCTTCTTTCCAAACTGTTAGGAATCTTGACCCCAAGATTAGTTTATTTTGATGATAACAAATATTATATATTGTGTGTATTATGTGCTAACATTTGTTTTGCAGTATCAGAGCTATATCAACAATTATATTCAAAGAGATACTCAAGACATAGATGAGTTTAAGGCAAAATGAAGTAAAGAAGAAGATATACTTTATTGGCAAAATATAATTTTATATTTTCTTTGCTTAAAAATTTGTACAAGCCTTGATCACTCACACACATGCACATAAATAGTGTTAGAACACACGAACACATGCTTAGTGTATTGGTTAATAATAGAAACCCCCTATGTTAGCCATTAGAGTTTATAGATATTGAGTGAGTCTTAAAAAATTTTATTTATACTCATTAGCAATTAGAATCTGGAAAAACTCAAAAGATCAAAGTTGTAGGTCTCTTCGAGAGCTTTCCAACAAATCTTAAACCATCTCATTCTGATATCGGATGAGAAAGTTACAGTGAAAATACTAAAAAGAAAATTCTAGAATCTGTGAGTTTACAGTGTAGTCGACTACTATACCTTGTAGTCGAATACTAAGCAATTTTCTGACTTCACAGAGTCTGTTTAGACTCAGTGTAGTCGACGACTATGACTTGTGGTCGACTACAGATGTAGTTTTTCCAGATTTTAGGTTTTGAATAAGTGACTGTTTATAGCCGTTTTGTGTATGTTTTTAGGGGTTGAAAACTTGTCTTTTCAAGGGCTACAAATAGGTTATAAGTTCAGAAATTTGTACAACTCATTTATACACATAAGATCAAACATTTGTGCATATTCACTTTCTAGTTTTCCAGATTTTCATGCTAAGTGTTTAGAAAAAGAGAGTTTCTGATATTGCCTTGGTTTTAATCATTCTTAGAGATTGTATAGGCAATATTCAGAGAGTTAAAAGAATCCTAAGCCATTGCTGCACTTCACTACACATTCAAAGCTTATAGGATCAATTGTGTTCTTGCTTCAAAAAGGATTTCTCTCAGGTTTGAGAGGGTTGATCTCTTGGTTTAGAGATTGGGTGGCAATTAGCATGGTCTTGTCAATTGGGTTTGCAATTTGCATGGTCTTACAAATTGGTCAGGTTTGCTTTTGATTTTGTAAGGTTTTAAAATCATAGTGAAAACTCTCAAGCAGGATTTGCTTGGGGACTGGATGTACACCGGGGAGGTAGAACCAGTATACATACTTGTGTTTATGATGTTCATTTTCTGAGATTGTTATTCTTTCTTTGTAATTTATAATCTACTTTGCAAACTCACCCTCTAGTGTTTAAGTGTAAAGCTTCCACAGATTTTTATAGGAGCGCACTCTATTCTTAAGGGTCACGATCCTACACTTGGTATACATAAGCAAAATCAGACCCTACACAAACCTGATAGCAGGGAACCTCTCAAGCAAATGTACAATCTGATCTTCACCTAATGGACGCGGAGCATCTCTCTTCTCAACAGTACTATCAAAAAACTTGCTCCATTTTTTTGTTCTGTATCTGTGTTTTAGGTTCAACCACCTTCTGTTAAACCAATAACAAAACTTTCGACTGTGCTGCAGATAAAGACCTTTGAATTCTGGACCACAAACTGGACACGCATATGTTCCCTTTGTAGACCAACCCGAAAGATTCGCATAGGCTGAAAAATCATTAATTGTCCATAGTAAAATACCACGTAGTCTGAAAGACTGCTTTGCATGAGTATCATATGTCATAACCCTTCAGTCCAGAGTTGTTTTAACTCATCAATTAGCGGTTCTAAAAATACATCTATGTCATTGCCTGGTGCATGCTTGCACAGTATCAATAATGAAAGTATCATATATTGTTGTTTCATGCAAAGCCAAGGCGGTAAGTTGTAAGGCGTTAATACAACAGGTCATGTAGACCAACCAGAACTCATAATCCCAAATGGATTGAATCCGTCGCTAGACAAACCTAGTCTAACATTCCTGCACTCATTCGCAAACCAAGGAAAAGTTCGATCCACATGCTTCCACGCCTCTGCATCAGCCAGATGTCTGATTTTACCATCATCTATACGTTCTTTCATGTGCCACCTCATTTGCTTAGCAGTGTCTTTATTCATATACAACCGTTTTAGCTTAGGTATTAAGGGAAAATGACGAAGGACCTTTGCTGGAATCTTCTTTTGCTTAAGCATAGACCTTGCTGTCCCATGTGTTGAATAATTTTTACGTTGTACCCACCGTGATACTCCACAAATTAGACACTCCTGAAAATCTTTGTTATCCTTATAGTAGAGGATACAATCATTAGGGTATGCGTCGATTTTTTTTGTAATCAAGTCCTATAACGGAAACAATCTTCTTTGTGTTATCATAATTTTCTGGTATGCTATCTTTTCCATTTGGAATGACTTTTCTCAGCAACACAAACAACATATTAAAATATTTATCTGTCATTCCGCTAAGAGACTTTATACGCAAAATACGCAACATAAATGATAACCTGGTGAACTCGGTGCAACAGATCATTTTCATTGTCGTCTATTAATTTCATTATCTGCGCCAGCTCCTCATGATCAGTCACGCCTTGAGCATTTCCTGTAACTTCAGCATCCTCAGCATCTTCAACTTGATCTATATTAGGAACTGTTAACATATTAGCAAGCATCGTATGTGTATCATCTATCCTCATATCATCTATTCTCCCATCGGACGTACCGGTGTCCGCCATCAATTCCATTTCTTCAAGACATCCTTCCCCATGAAACATCCAATATTTGTACTCATCATAAAATCCTGATATTAAGTGTTTTTGTAAATCACGTTTATCCACCAACGCCCTATTTTTACACCAACAGTAGGGATAATACACGACGTCACTATTTAACTTCCGTGGGTCTGCCAAGGCGTAATGTATGAATTGATTTATTCCATCTTTATATCGACTATCCCTCCATCTATCAATACGAGGAATATCAATCCATGATTTGTCAGGAACTATCCTCATCTATATGATATTAAGCATAATTAGGCAATGTGAATTTTTATTAGTAACACATCAAGGAAATTCAAATTATAATAATCTCGGAGGGAAAATTGTCAGAACATAAATTATGTGAGAGTAAAATCTAACGCTCATATTTTCAATAAGACAATTTCTTAGGAACCATCCATATATGGTTCATCCTTAGGAACCATATCACAGTTTAGATATGATGAAATAGGATGAATTGAAGACATGTTTTCTAAAATGTGGTATCTTGAATATATCAACAATTTCTTTATTTTTTGATTGCATGTGTATAGAAACATATGTTTAAGCATATAGCAACATTCTATGTATAGATACAAAATATATCAATATACAAACTTTTACTTGACCCTCTACATGTAATTGGCAAATAACCGGCATTAACCAATAAAATTCGAAGAGATAATTTACCTCTCCTCTTTACCCTTATTTATAATAGAGTATTAATCTAAATGCTAAGTACATAAGGACACTTCTATGACACAAGAAACTAATTAATAAATAATTTTCTAAATATAACAACTTTCTGTATAAACTAAATCCTCGTATAACACTTCCCCTCAAACCATGTTCGGATTAGAAATTTGTTTTATCCTGTGACTAATTTAACTCACTACAGTACTCCTGAGATCACTACAACACCTGAAATCTACCATAGTTGCTGAAAAACGCTATGGTATTATTTCATAGCGTTTTAATCAACGCTGTGTCAGAACCCGCTATAGTAGGTCTGTTGCTTTACATAGCGTTTCCCCAAACGCTATCAAAAAGTTTCCAACCATAGCGTTTTTATGTAGCTATAAAAGAGTATTCAATAGCGTTTCTATATTGCTATGACAAATATCTTTCATAGCGGTTGAAAAACGCTATTAGTTAGTTTTTATTCATAGCATTTCAACGCTGCTATTGTCTTACATTTGATAGCGTTTGAGTTACTACAATGGCGTTTCAGCGAATGTTGTCTTTCTTCTTTTAATAACATTTCATTAATTGTTTCCACTTCTTATAGCATTTCAGTTGTGCCTATAAACCTTTGAGGTTGAACTAGAAATAACTTCCAATTGTGACAACCATAAAAGAAAATATTTCATTTAAAGGTTCAAACTGATACATAACCAAGTTGTAGCATACAAGAAGAGTCAACACAAATGTGCCAAAAAACAAATACTAGTCTTTGGATAATCCAACATGGAGTACAAGAAATTAACCATAGTACACAGAACAACAAAAATTAACTTTGCTGCATTACATATGACTTGGGAGACTCATCATCTTCAGAAATTGAGTACTAGTACTGCTGCAAAAACATAAATTAACAACACCAAAATTACAACTATAACAAACATGATAAAGTAAACACACACGATTGTAAGATGTATAACTTACCAGCTTTTTAAAGCATAACAACTTTGTCTGATGGCCAAGCTATTGTCGTACCAACGACATCTTCAATGCATTCTAACTCAGATGTCGGTCTCCAAAGAGATGCACTAGGGATCGTAGGGATATCAACCCAAACACGCATAGCATTAGGACCTAAAGGAACAAAGTGAACAACCTGGTTCGGATCACTTGAAGACCAATGTTCTTCAGCAACTATCTTTCCCGAGCCACCAATATCTAACAAGTTGCACTTTTTCTTTGAGTTGTTCACACTCTAGCAACAATGCAAAAACAGTGATATCAATTATAGAAAAGAAACTAGTACAATCAAATATCAAAATAATGATAGTATCAGCAAAAAAGATTACCGAAGGAGATGATATGTTTGTAGATTCCACGTTGTTAATTGAGATATTTTCCAATACAACCTTGTCAGCAGGCTACACTACTTTAGTGCCGATAGCATCTTCAATAGATGTTTTTGCATGAGAGAGAAGGGGACTACCTTGGCCCTGTGCTCTAATAGAGGACTGGTCTCGACACTCTCACGCATACCCGTGGTGCTACTTGTTTCTTTCTGCCGTGAACTTACCTGAAACACAATGAATTTGACTCAACAATTAATATGTCAGAACTTTGATAATCACTGACGCTAAAACATGACAGAAGGAGGCATAGCTGTCAGCATCTATCTGAAAGTTGATTGTGGGCAAAATAACCCACCATAGCTACAAGTTAACATAAAAGGGCCATGTAAAAAGTTTTGCTGGAGCTATTAAAATAAATAATCAATAAAATAAAAGTGACAAATCAGTCTATTTGATCCAGTGCAAATTCAAGATGCCAATGATCAAGCTTATGATTTCAGCCATCCGACATGAACCCGACATCCGACATTTAAAACCTTGCTCATGGATAAAGGATAAAGCATCCAATTTATTATAGACTAGGGATCTAAGTGAATGCATTGAAGGAGGAATATGATAAGATTCACTATGATGTTTACTTGTTTAGGGTTCATATCTGAAGCGCAAAGGAAACCTATTTGAAAGGCATGTTCGATAATAAGAGCTGCCTATAAATTAAATAATCAAACTTATAACAATTATTAAGCACAGAAAAAAGAGCTGCCAAAGAATATAAGATAAATATACTTATATAGAATAATTGGATTCAAAATGCACTTGATTTGAAGCATAAAGTATCATATTCTCATACTATCATACATAATACATATGGAAAATGGCTGAAGATGCTAATTAACCTGCTCGTTACTAAATGTCCGAAGGACAATCAAATTGTCATGCTTCTTTCCCAGTCCATCCTTGACTTTATACCAAAGAATTCTATGTAAGCTTCATCCAGCACAACCAATACTGGAGCGCTAATAATCTTTAGGAGATCTTCATCACTGATTGTACAGTAAGAATGTGATAGCAATCAACTGATATCAGACAAGGTAGACCCATGCTCTAAGCAGAATCACAAAGAAAATGGCTGCAGTTTTGAATAAATAACAAGTAATCAACTATAACTAGAGCACCAGTATGAATAGCTCAACTTTTTTCTATAACAACATGCTAAAATATAATCACAGTTAGAAAAAAGGATGAGCTGTAGAATGGATTGGGAATTTACCTTCCATCTGGATTATTTGGAGATGTAAGGAAAATGCATTTTGGTTTTTCCAGTTTGACAACTTCAACAACGCAAGAAACGTCCAAAGAAAAATCTGATAATCTTGGAACTGCAACACAATGGAAACATATAGACTGTCAAAACTGGTAACAATTTAATTGGACCAGATGACCCTACTTTTTCTTTTTCTTTTTCTTTTAGTTTAGAAGAATGATGAAGCAAAAGTCCCATTGTGTTTCACTTTAAATCATTTACTTTTTCTACAAAAGAAGAAGCAGGTTAAAAGGAAACCAACTAAGTACCTTTGATGACCAGTGCTCCATTCACAGCTTCATCAAACTCGTACATAGTAAATGTTGGAGGACAGTCAAAAATCTTGTCACCAAGATGAAGCACACATCTGTGTAAGACCACTAAGATAAACATCAATATACTTGATGCATGATGTGCAGGATAGTAATGGAATATGGCTTAAATAGAATCAGGAGAATCCATGCTTTAATCTCATAATTAGATCAATAAGTTCATCTGCTCTACAACCAACAAGTATATAATCAGATTCAAGTCCTGAATTTTTTGCAAGAGCAGCATGCAATCAATGACTTTCAGGATCAGGGTAAACATAAGGAAATTTTAATGCCCACAAAGCTTCATTAACCTTTAAGATTTCAAAAAGAAATTTAGAAATTCTCATATTTTCTAACTCTATCCTCTTTGTGTGCGACAAAACACATTTATGTGTTAAAATGTAATATTGGAATTTGGTAGCTCCCAACAGAGAGATGGAGACCAACAAGGGCAGGTCCTGTAAGTATTCAAATTTCGGGAGCCAAAAATAAAAGCTACTAACACCACAATTATACACCTTTGATTCAAGAAATGATTTTATTAACATGTAGAATTAGTTGTAACCCAATATGCAAAGATTCAGACGTTCTTCATGAAAATTCAGAAGCTGGTCAATCTGTCAGTGCAGTATAAGATTTTACTATTACACTAAGCTTAGGCAAGAGTTAGTTATTCGTCAATCTGCTACTTGTTCTCACTATTTAAAAACTACAAACAACTAGCCTAGGAGATAATAAGCTTGTGAATGAGCTTTAGATATATTCTCATTTCATATACCACACAAGTATGAGAAAGAAAAACAATCAAATTACTTAAATGATTATGCCGATGAATTTAAAAATGTCATACACGTTTTCTAATCCAAAAGGTCCAGGCCCCAATTATTGGTGTTTGCATCAAACATGACTCTTGTAAGAGCTAACTGCATAGTATTTGGGAATAGCGGGATGCACTGCCTGAACCTTGCCTGTGATTTATGATTACAATGTAAAATACTGGGATAAGATCAAATTTACTTCCTCCAAGTATAAAAGCAAACATACTGAAATGAAATAGATAATACATTTAGCTTTGGTATGAAAATACATATAACACAAAGAATGAATCACAAAAATGCAAAGTCATGCATAAATCAGCAGATTAGATCCTAGGAAAAGAGTGTGCATGCTTGAGATAAAGATTTCAAAGAGATTAAAAACCTAACCTTGCAATAGCAGAGAGAGAGCCATGATCATCCTTCACATTCATTAACTTTGCAAGGGAATAAACTGCAAACAGGAAGTATTGGATTAAAATTATGATTAACAATGTTTAGCACATATACATGGTTTTCTAATACTTCTTGTCGAGAATTAAACTAATACGCAATTATCATTCAAATACCTAACAGAAAAACAAAATTAAACTCTTACCCAGTTATCAAATTAAACTCAACAAGAATTTCAAAAGGAATTTCAAAGGAATAAGCCTCTTCAGATTGATCCCTGAGCTCCCAGTGCTCTGCATCACAAATAAACCACATATTCATCACAACTAATCTCACAAAATAACTACCCAAAAAAATCAAAAATCAAAAGAAAATGATTTTCAGATTCTCTTAAACCTTTCAGATTCTCAAATTAATCCCTCGAATCTTCAAATAAGAGGGGTTTCAGAGGTGGACGAGAGACAAGGAGGGGCTCCGACGGGCTCATTTAAAGTAGTCACCAATTATGTATAACTTACCAGCTTTTCAAAGCATAACAACTTTGTCTGACGGCCAAGCTATTGTCGTACCAACGGCATCTTCAATGCATTCTAACTCAGATGTCGGCCTCCAAAGAGATGCACTAGGGATCCTAGGGATATCAACCCAAACACGCATAGCATTAGGACCTAAAGGAACGAAGTGAACAACCTGGTTCGGATCACTTGAAGACCAATGTCCTTCAGCAACTATCTTTCCCGAGCCACCAATATCTAACAAGTTGCACTTTTTCTTTGAGTTGTTCACACTCTAGCAACAATGCAAAAACAGTGATATCAATTATAGAAAAGAAACTAGTACAATCAAATATCAAAATAATGATAGTATCAGCAAAAAAGATTACCGAAGGAGATGATATGTTTGTAGATTCCACGTTGTTAATTGAGATATTTTCCAATACAACCTTGTCAGCAGGCTACACTACTTTAGTGCCGATAGCATCTTCAATAGATGTTTTTGCATGAGAGAGAAGGGGACTACCTTGGCCCTGTGCTCTAATAGAGGACTGGTCTCGACACTCTCACGCATACCCGTGGTGCTACTTGTTTCTTTCTGCCGTGAACTTACCTGAAACACAATGAATTTGACTCAACAATTAATATGTCAGAACTTTGATAATCACTGACGCTAAAACATGACAGAAGGAGGCATAGCTGTCAGCATCTATCTGAAAGTTGATTGTGGGCAAAATAACCCACCATAGCTACAAGTTAACATAAAAGGGCCATGTAAAAAGTTTTGCTGGAGCTATTAAAATAAATAATCAATAAAATAAAAGTGACAAATCAGTCTATTTGATCCAGTGCAAATTCAAGATGCCAATGATCAAGCTTATGATTTCAGCCATCCGACATGAACCCGACATCCGACATTTAAAACCTTGCTCATGGATAAAGGATAAAGCATCCAATTTATTATAGACTAGGGATCTAAGTGAATGCATTGAAGGAGGAATATGATAAGATTCACTATGATGTTTACTTGTTTAGGGTTCATATCTGAAGCGCAAAGGAAACCTATTTGAAAGGCATGTTCGATAATAAGAGCTGCCTATAAATTAAATAATCAAACTTATAACAATTATTAAGCACAGAAAAAAGAGCTGCCAAAGAATATAAGATAAATATACTTATATAGAATAATTGGATTCAAAATGCACTTGATTTGAAGCACAAAGTATCACATTCTCATACATATGGAAAATGGCTGAAGATGCTAATTAACCTGCTCGTTACTAAATGTCCGAAGGACAATCAAATTGTCATGCTTCTTTCCCAGTCCATCCTTGACTTTATACCAAAGAATTCTATGTAAGCTTCATCCAGCACAACCAATACTGGAGCGCTAATAATCTTTAGGAGATCTTCATCACTGATTGTACAGTAAGAATGTGATAGCAATCAACTGATATCAGACAAGGTAGACCCATGCTCTAAGCAGAATCACAAAGAAAATGGCTGCAGTTTTGAATAAATAACAAGTAATCAACTATAACTAGAGCACCAGTATGAATAGCTCAACTTTTTTCTATAACAACATGCTAAAATATAATCACAGTTAGAAAAAAGGATGAGCTGTAGAATGGATTGGGAATTTACCTTCCATCTGGATTATTTGGAGATGTAAGGAAAATGCATTTTGGTTTTTCCAGTTTGACAACTTCAACAACGCAAGAAACGTCCAAAGAAAAATCTGATAATCTTGGAACTGCAACACAATGGAAACATATAGACTGTCAAAACTGGTAACAATTTAATTAGACCAGATGACCCTACTTTTTCTTTTTCTTTTTCTTTTAGTTTAGAAGAATGATGAAGCAAAAGTCCCATTGTGTTTCACTTTAAATCATTTACTTTTTCTACAAAAGAAGAAGCAGGTTAAAAGGAAACCAACTAAGTACCTTTGATGACCAGTGCTCCATTCACAGCTTCATCAAACTCGTACATAGTAAATGTTGGAGGACAGTCAAAAATCTTGTCACCAAGATGAAGCACACATCTGTGGAAGACCACTAAGATAAACATCAATATACTTGATGCATGATGTGCAGGATAGTAATGGAATATGGCTTAAATAGAATCAGGAGAATCCATGCTTTAATCTCATAATTAGATCAATAAGTTCATCTGCTCTACAACCAACAAGTATATAATCAGATTCAAGTCCTGAATTTTTTGCAAGAGCAGCATGCAATCAATGACTTTCAGGATCAGGGTAAACATAAGGAAATTTTAATGCCCACAAAGCTTCATTAACCTTTAAGATTTCAAAAAGAAATTTAGAAATTCTCATATTTTCTAACTCTATCCTCTTTGTGTGCGACAAAACACATTTATGTGTTAAAATGTAATATTGGAATTTGGTAGCTCCCAACAGAGAGATGGAGACCAACAAGGGCAGGTCCTGTAAGTATTCAAATTTCGGGAGCCGAAAATAAAAGCTACTAACACTACAGTTATACACCTTTGATTCAAGAAATGATTTTATTAACATGTAGAATTAGTTTTAACCCAATATGCAAAGATTCAGACGTTCTTCATGAAAATTCAGAAGCTGGTCAATCTGTCAGTGTAGTATAAGATTTTACTATTACACTAAGCTTAGGCAAGAGTTAGTTATTCGTCAATCTGCTACTTGTTCTCACTATTTAAAAACTACAAACAACTAGCCTAGGAGATAATAAGCTTGTGAATGAGCTTTAGATATATTCTCATTTCATATACCACACAAGTATGAGAAAGAAAAACAATCAAATTACTTAAATGATTATGCCGATGAATTTAAAAATGTCATACACGTTTTCTAGAAAGAAAAACAATCAAATTACTTAAATGATTATGCCGATGAATTTAAAAATGTCATACACGTTTTCTAATCCAAAAGGTCCAGGCCCCAATTATTGGTGTTTGCATCAAACATGACTCTTGTAAGAGCTAACTGCATAGTAGTTGGGAATAGCGGGATGCACTGCCTGAACCTTACCTGTGATTTATGATTACAATGTAAAATACCGGGATAAGATCAAATTTACTTCCTCCAAGTATAAAAGCAAACATACTGAAATAAAATAGATAATACATTTAGCATTGGTATGAAAATACATATAACACAAAGAATGAATCACAGAAATGCAAAGTCATGCATAAATCAGCAGATTAGATCCTAGGAAAAGAGTGTGCATGCTTGAGATAAAGATTTCAAAGAGATTAAAAACCTAACCTTGCAATAGCGGAGAGAGAGCCATGATCATCCTTCACATTCATTAACTTTGCAAGGGAATAAACTGCAAACAGGAAGTATTGGATTAAAATTATGATTAACAATGTTTAGCACATATACATGGTTTTCTAATACTTCTTGTCGAGAATTAAACTAATACGCAATTATCATTCAAATACCTAACAGAAAAACAAAATTAAACTCTTACCCAGTTATCAAATTAAACTCAACAAGAATTTCAAAAGGAATTTCAAAGGAATAAGCCTCTTCAGATTGATCCCTGAGCTCCCAGTCGACTCAGAGATGGCACCGGCGACGACTCGGAGGCGGCAGCGACGAGTCGGAGGGATGTTAGGGTTTGGATGAAAGAAAAGGAACGGGAACTGGGATTATTTGTTGATTCTCGATTGGGGGTTTTTAGAATGGTTTTCAACATGCGGTTTTAATTTTTGGTGTCCCGCTTAAAGATTTCAACGCCCCAGAACAAAAATAAAAGCGATCAATTATTGATAGCGTTTAAAATTTTTCAAAGGCTATCAAAAAATATGGCACATATAATCTATAGCATTTACAACATAAACGCTATCATTCAACTCTATAAAAAAACAGTTTTGTTGTAGTGGATATAATAGTATTGGGGACCATAGTAAGTTAAATTTTGAATA
Organism: Asparagus officinalis; assembly: GCF_001876935.1. Taxonomy (NCBI): domain Eukaryota; kingdom Viridiplantae; phylum Streptophyta; class Magnoliopsida; order Asparagales; family Asparagaceae; genus Asparagus; species Asparagus officinalis. Next base: position 24,413,314 of record NC_033800.1, read on the forward strand.
ATTCATTGGGTCCGATTTGTTATTAACATCTCTGATACATGTGTAATGTTTGGGGACTTACCATTATAAGGTGATATAATATTAGAATATAATGGTATAGTATTAGAATATGACAACAAATATTCATATTGACCTTATGTCTACCCATCATGATTTTAGCCAGGTTTATGAAAGTGTTTCAAAGCATTTTGTGCATCCCCCAGTGCATAACAACTTGACTAAACAATATCATAACCCAATATACATTGAATCAACAAACTAAAAAAAATAGAATAATACATCAGTAATTAGGAAGCAATAAACAAATGAAAGTACTGCAATCATCGAAAGACAACGTAATTTTGATAGTTCGCTTAAGATGCAATGAGAAATCTACAGAAAGACAATGGATCGAAGTAGTAAACCTTTGTAACACATGCATGCGCACATACTACTAATATCAAGTTTTGCTTGTAATTTATACCAACAACACTTATACGGTTATACCCTCCCAAATAGTTCTATATTTTGTTGCTAACTATATGCACTATGATTTTTCCTCAATTAAGAGATTACTAAAATTAACTTAAATTCAAAATAAAGAACGAGATCAAAAGACCAAGATTTCGCTGGCACATGCATGAACTTTTATAAGAATTTAGAAACACAATCAAGTGTAAAAACAGCTGATCTTCATAGAATAAACAAACAAACCTAGAATCTAACAGATCAAACTATGCCCCGATCAAATACCAAAGAGAGGGAGACTCTGGAGATTACGCCCTAATTTCTCAAAATCAAAGGAACAAGAAAACAAGATCTTATAGAGATCGAGATCTTATACCTGAAAGAGGGCACGACTCTTTGGCGGCGAGGGGCGGCGAGGGACGAGGGCACGACAAGGGTTAGCGAGGACGAGGGCACGGTGAGGGTCGGCGGGGGACGAGGGCACGCCGAGGTTCCGTCGAGCGGGTGGGGGAACGAGGGCTTGTTGGATCCTAGAGGGGGGGTGATTAGGGTCAAGAGGCTCTAATATGCAATAAAAATTCAGCACAAGCAAACCACAAAACAGTAAAGCAATTAAAGTAAGAGAAATAGAGTTAGGAGTTCGTTATCCTTGACGCGCGATGTGTTAACGAGGTTCGGCCCTCTGGCCTACGTCCCCGCTCCCCACTCTCGAGGAGAAATCCACTACACACCCGGTTTGGAAGCCGGAACTTCGTCTACACAGCGATCTCCACAGATCTCTCTCACTACACAGTTTGATCTCACAGATCACTCTCCCTCACAGTTGATCTCAACAGATCTCACTCACACAGCAGAAGAAACAGTGAAAGAACCTCTCTTTACACAGCCCCTATAGCAAAGAGAAAATGCGATAAAAGTAAGAGAGATAGGGTTAGGAGTTCGTTATCCTTGACGCGCGATGTGTTAACGAGGTTCGGCCCTCTGGCCTACGTCCCCGCTCCCCACTCTCGAGGAGAAATCCACTACACACCCGGTTTGGAATCCGGAACTTCGTCTACACAGCGATCTCCACAGATCTCTCTCACTACACAGTTTGATCTCAACAGATCACACCCTCACAGTAGATCTTACACAAGATCTCACCCTCACAGCAGAAGAAAAGATGCAAGAACCTCTCTTTACACAGCCCCTATAGCAAAGAGTAGGTTTACTGAAGCTGGGAAGTGAATCACACTTAAAACAGAGAGAAAAGCAGGATTTAAAAATTTTTCTCAGGAAACAGAAAGCTCTCTCTAGTTTTTAAAACGTTAGGGCTAAGGAAGAAGAAGCAGTCTAGGGGGTTTTATAAAAGAGTTTAAACCAATTAAAAACAAAAACCCAATCTTCCTATTTAGGAAGATAATCTACTTTTCAGGTTGTTATCTCAGACTGTGCCAAACACTATTAAGTGAAAGCACAACAGTCGAGGCAAACGACCGTTTTAAAAAAGTCGCGGCTGACCAAAGACACAAATCGGTTGACCGAAGGGAATTTCGGTCGACCGAAAAAATGCTTCGGTCGACCGACCGAAAATTTCGGTCGACCGCCAACAACCTTAGAAACTTAAAAATCAAGCAGAGACACCGTCGGTCGACCGGCGCGGTCGACCGATTTGAAAGTTGAGATTTTGGTCGACCGTACCGGTCGACCGATGACCTCTCTGGAAAATAGAAAGGAATGGCCATGAGAGCGGTCGACCGGACCGGTCGACCGCTTTCTGACATTCTTCAGAAAACAGGTTCGAATTTGTCGTTCTTGAAATAACGTTGCTTCATCTCTTGGCCTCCTCCTCCTTTGGATATCTTCGTTGTAGCGTATATTCCATCCATCCTCCGTTAATGGCACTAATGAACTTGATAAATGAATTTACTATATTTTCACTCAATAAGCTATTAGTACCGATAATGGTGGTTGTAAAAACATCATCAAAACATAAGGGCTAACAATCTCCCCCTTTTTGATGATGACAACCAACCATTATATAAGAGCAAAAATAAAATAGCTTATAGATAGGTGCTCCCCCTATCTATGAGCTCCCCCTAAATATATGCAACAAATGAGGAGATTTCTCTCCCCCTTTGTCACCATCAAAAATGGGGTAAAGAGAAATACTAAATGCAAAATACAACTAGTCAAGCAAGCAATGTAGAACGGTCACATAGTGCATAAGCCCAAACCATTTCTTATGCGACAAAAATCATCCTCTCCAAGAGGCTTAGTAAATATATCCGCTAGTTGAGATTTGGTGTCAACAAATACTAGGGATACATCTTGTCTCTCTACATGATCGCGTAAGAAATGATGGCGCACGTCAATATGCTTAGTTCTAGAATGCAAAACCGAATTTTTGGAAATATTTATGGCACTTGTGTTATCACAAAAGATTTTAATATTTTGAAAATTCAAATCATAGTCAACTAAACTTTGTTTCATCCATAAAACTTGAGCACAACATAAGCCGGCGGCAATGTATTCCACTTCCGTAGTGGACAATGCAACACAATTTTGTTTCTTAGAAGCCCAAGAAACAAGGGAATTTCCTAAGAATTGGCATGTTCCACTAGTACTCTTGCGATCTACCTTACATCCGACAAAGTCAGCATCACAAAAACCATATAAATCAAAAGAAGTGCTTCGTGGATAAAATAAACCAAGGTTAAAAGTTCCATTAACATACTTAATGATTCTTTTAACCGCAATTAAGTGAGATGCTTTTGGAGATGCCTGAAAACGTGCACATGCACACACACTAAACATAATATCGGGCCTACTAGCGGTAAGATAAAGAAGACTACCTATCATACCTCGGTATAATTTTTGGTCCACGTCTTCACCACTTTCATCCGCGTCAAGCTTAACACTAGTACTCATGGGAGTAGGCGCATGCTTAGAATTCTCCAACTTGAATTTCTTCACCAATTCCTTCGCATACTTGCTTTGTGAAATGAAGATCCCATCCTTAGTTTGCTTGACTTGGAGCCCGAGAAAGAATGTAAGCTCTCCCATCATACTCATCTCAAAGTGATCCTGCATTACTTTAGAAAATTCCTTGCACAAGGATTCATTAGTAGCACCGAAAATGATGTCATCCACATATATTTGAACTAAAATAAAATCATTTTTTATTTTTCTCACAAAAAGTGTGTTATCAATTGTTCCTTTTGAAAAACCATTTCTAATAAGAAAACTAGAGAGGCGAGCATATCAAGCCCTAAGAGCTTGTTTCAACCCATATAAAGCTTTTTCTACCCGGTAAACATGATTAGGAAAAGCATGATCTATAAAACCGGGGGGTTGCTCAACATACACTTCCTCTTCTATAAAACCATTTAAGAAGGCACTTTTAACATCCATTTGAAAGAGTTTGAAAATTTTAAAGCTAGCAAATACCAAAAACATCCTAATAGATTCTAACCTTGCAACCGGTGCAAATGTTTCATCATAGTCTATGCCCTCCTCTTGATTGTATCCTTGGGCAACCAAACGAGCTTTATTTCTAGTTACAATGCCATGTTCATCAAGTTTATTTCTAAAAATCCATTTTGTACCAATAACACTAGCATCGTTAGGTCTAGGAACTAACTTCCAAACTTCATTTCTTTGAAAATTGTTTAATTCTTCATGCATAGCCAAAACCCAAAACTCATCATTTAAAGCATCATTAACCTTTTTAGGTTCTAGTTGAGATAGAAATGATTTAAAGCATCATTAACCTTTTTAGGTTCTAGTTGAGATAGAAATGCAACATTACCACATTCACTCAATGCTTTTGAGCGAGTTATAACTCTTTTTGAAGGGATCCCAATGATTTGTTCATTTGGATGGTTTGATGTGAATTTTCAAGCTTTAGGTAGTTCAACTTGTTCTTGAGCATTGGTGCTATCTACATCCTTTTGAACTTCTATAGAAGGAGTGTCATTGATTTGCGACAAGTCTAATCCTCCATCAATATCATCATCATCATCTTTCCTAGGCAACACAACTTGAGAGCCAACATTAGTCTCATCAAAAGTAACGTTTATAGACTCTTCAACAACGAGGCTTCGTTTATTGAAGACCCTATAAGCCTTACTTCGAGGTGCATAACCCAAGAAAATACCAACATCAATTTTGGAATCAAATTTATCATGGTGATCTTTTGTATTTAAAATAAAACATTTGCAACCAAAGACACGAAAATAGCCAATGAAAGGAGTTTTTCCAAAATAAAGTTCATAAGGGGTTTTCTTAAGCTTTGGTCTAATCAAAACACGATTTAAAACATGGCAAGCCGTATTGACGGCTTCCGCCCAAAAATATTTTGGTAAATCAAATGAGTTTAACATAGTACGTGCCATCTCTTGTATGGTGCGATTTTTCCGTTCAACAACACCATTTTGTTGTGGTGTTCTAGGAGCGGAAAACATATGAGTTATACCATGATGAGCACAAAAATCATAGAAAAATTCATTTTAAAATTCACCACCATGATCACTTCTTATTTTAACAACTTTCAAATCCTTTTTATTTTCAATTCTTTTAACATGATTAGCAAATTCTTCAAAACAATCATTTTTCTTTACAAGAAATATTGTCCATGTAAAACGAGAGAAATCATCAATAATCACAAAAACATAGTGTTTGCCTCCAAGAGAGGTAACACGCATAGGACCAAATAAATCAAGATGAAGTAATTGCAAGGGTTTAGAAGTCGATACCTAACAATCATTTTTCTTTGCAAGAAATATTGTCCATGTAAAACGAGAAAAATCATCAATAATCACAAAAACATAGTGTTTGCCTCCAAGAGAGGTAACACGCATAGGGCCAAATAAATCGAGATGAAGCAATTGCAAGAGTTTAGAAGTCGATACCTCATGGATGGATTTGAAAGAAGGCTTTGTTTGTTTACCTTTGGCACAATCCTCACAAATTGTATCTTTTATGAAGTGCAAGCTAGGTAGCCCTTTCACAAGATTCTTCTTAGACAATTTTGATATTAACTCCATATTTGCATGTCCAAGTCTCTTGTGCCAAATCCAAGGATTTTCATCAATTGCCGCAAGACACTTTACATCTTGATTCACTAACTCATTCATCTCAAAAATGTAAACATTAGACTTGCGATTTGCAATAAAAACAATTTTTCCATCCATACTAATGATGCATTTATCCGGTTTAAAAGAAATATCAAAACCTTTATCACTTAATTGGCTAATGCTAAGAAGATTATGATTCAAGCCATTTACTAAATAAACATCTTCAATAATGGGTGAGGGTTTCTTACCAATAGAACCGATACCAATGATTTTACCTTTCTCACCACCACCGAAGGAGACATTGCCTCCTTCAATCCTTGATAGGGTTGCAAATAACTCTTTGTTGCCCGTCATATGATGTGAGCAACCACTATCAAGGTACCACATCTCCTTATGTCGTTGCCGTGACGTTCCCTACAAAAGAAGAAGATGAAGGTGTAGTAGCTTTAGGTACCCATGTCTTGGGTCCTTGGTGGTTAGTAGTTTTGGTACCTTTGAGTACCCATATCAATCCATAAAAATCATGGTTATCTTTGATTCTACAATGAGTAGAAATGTGTCCATGTCTCATACAATAGGTGCATACAAAATTCCTTTTGTATGTACGAATGTTAGAACCACGAAACCTATTTCTACCATGGTGATTGTAGTTGGCATAAGCATGAGTGGGTCTAGTCCTACAACCCTCAATTTCTAGTCTTTCAATCTTTGATCTTAATTGCTTGTTCTCAAAATCGAGATCTCCAAGCAATTCATCTTTTAGAGCAAGAGAGGTTGTTAGTTGTTCTAGCTTAATATCACAAGAGGCATGCAATTTTTTGAAAGAAGAGTATTCTTTAGACATTCTTTTAAATTCAAAGTTCAACTCTTCTAAAGCCATAGCTATGTCACATTGCATATAGAAAGATTCACTTTCGGCCTCGGATATTACCTCATGTTCATTTGCCATGAAACAAACATTTGGGTCATGAAGAGCAAGTTTGGCTCCTTCTTCATCACTATCCGAGTCACTTGGTTCGGATTCTTCCCATCCGGCATACATAGCCTTCTTCTTCTTGTACTTCATGTACTTTTCTTTGAGCTTGGGGCAATCCTTAGCGATGTGACCCGGTTCATTGCATTCAAAACATTTACCTACACGAGAGGAAAACTTGTTGTTAGATCGGGGGTTAAATTTTTTGTTCATCTTTATGAGTCTAGAGATTCTTCTAGAGAGATGAGCCACTTCTCTAGAAAAATCAACTTCACTCTCCGACGACGAAGATGAGTTGTCACTAGCTCCTTTGAGAGCTATGGTCTTCAACTTTGGTGACGGCTCCTCAACTTCACGTGATGGCACTTCCTCCTTCTCCTTCCCCTTGAGCTTCTTCTCATGCACTTTGAGCTTTCCGATGAGGCTATCAAGAGCTAAGGTAGTGAGGTCATGAGCTTCCTCAATGGCCGTAGCCTTGGGCTCCCATGCCGGAGTCAATGAGCGAAGTATCTTGTAGTTCATCTCTTGAATGGATAATTGCTTATCTAGACCATGTAATTCATTGATGATATTAGTAAAACGGGAAAACATAGCATCAATGGATTCATTAGGAAGCATTTTAAATAGCTCATAATCATGCATGAGTCCACTAATCTTAGATTCCTTAACTTGGGGTGTTCCTTCATGTGTGACACATAATTTTTGCCAAATTTCGTATGCGGTTGCACACGTGGAAACTCTATTATATTCATTAGGGGAAAGACCACAAATTAAGGCGTTCATAGCCTTAGCGTTGAGATTAGCTAGGTGCCTTTCTCCATCGGTCATGTTCCCGACTTTGGACTTTTCTTCATATTTCTCTTCTATGAGCTCTAGAATGTCAAGGTCTATGCAACGAAGGTAAATTCTCATCCTAGCTTTCCAATAAGCAAAATTAGTGCCGGTGAAGAGAGGTGGCCTAGTTGTGGATTGTCCTTCTAGCATATGCATATTCAAAGATGCCTCCATTAGATCTTTTCTCTAAGGTTGTTAAACCAAAAACTGATATAGAGACCAAGCTCTGATACCAATTGAAGGACCCTAGAGGGGGGGTGATTAGGGTCAAGAGGCTCTAATATGCAATTAAAATTCAGTACAAACAAACCACAGTAACAGAAGTGCAATAATAAAGAAAGAGATAAAGTTAGGAATCGTTATCCTTGACGCGCGATGTGTTAACGAGGTTCGGCCCGCTGACCTACGTCCCCGCTCCCCACTCTCGAGGAGAAATCCACTAACACATCCGGTTTGGAAGCCGGAACTTCGTCTACACAATGATCCCACAAGATCTCTCTCTCACTACACAGTTGATCTCACAGATCACACTCCCTCACAGTCGATCTACACAAGATCTCACTCACAGCAGCAGAAGATAAATGCAAGACACTCTCTTTACACAAGCCCCTATAGCAAAGAGAAGAGTACTGAAGCTGGGAAGTGAAACACACACAAGAACTCAGAAGAACAAACGACCGTTTTAAAAAAGTCGCGGCTGACCAAAGACACAATCGGTTGACCGAAGGGAATTTCGGTCGACCGAAAAAATGCTTCGGTCGACCGACCGAAAATTTCGGTCGACCGCCAACAACCTTAGAAACTTAAAAATCAAGCAGAGACACCGTCGGTCGACCGGCGCGGTCGACCGATTTGAAAGTTGAGATTTCGGTCGACCGTACCGGTCGACCGATGACCTCTCTGGAAAATAGTAAGGAATGGCCATGAGAGCGGTCGACCGGACCGGTCGACCGCTTTCTGACATTTTGCAGAAAAACTTTCTGACATTCTTCGGAAAACAGGTTTTTAATCAACTTTAAATATTTGCAAAATATTTATTTGACCACTGAAAAATCTGAAACTTTGTAAAATATTTTTAATACTAAAAACAAACTGTTTAGAAAAGGAATTTTGCAGATAGGTCCTCATACTTGTGAAAAATAGTATTTTGTGAAAAACGCTTAAAAACCTAAGTATGAAATCGTGTGTGTGATTCCCAATAGCTTCAAGTAAAATCAGTAACTCTTTGCCTACATTCTAGCACTAGAGAGAGAAACAAAAGAAAGCTAATATCCTCATATAGAGAGCAATACTTGAGCTTTGATATAGCTTGAATCGGATGAAGCTTTTAGTTGAATTTGTCGTTCTTGAAATAACGTTGCTTCATCTCTTGGCCTCTTCCTCTTTTGTATATCTTCGTTGTAGCGTATATTCCATCCATCCTCCGTTAATGGCACTAATGAGCTTGATAAATGAATTTACTACATTTTTACTCAATAAGCTATTAGTACCGATAATGGTGGTTGTAAAAATATCATCAAAACATAAGGGCTAACAAGGCTTGCTCGAAGCGATTCCGTCGAGGGGGCAGCGGGGTGGGTCGGCGAGAGAGAGAGAGAAGGATGATGGCAGCGGATTTTCGCCAGGAGGGGAAGGGGGGAATTTGTGAAGAGGGGGGGGTGATTTTCGTGTGTGTGTGTGGGGGGGGGGGGATTGGAAAGGAGGGAATTTTTAACAGGGGGAAAATTTCGCCAGCGAAATTTTAGAACAACATCGCTGACGGGATACCCATCAGCGATGTTGGCATCGCTGATGGTAACCAAGAAATGCTGACGGCAATTCCCATCAGCGATGTAAACAACGCTGACGGCATTTTCCCGTTAGTGATGTTGCCGTCAGCGAAAGCTCTATTTCCACTAGTGTCTTCATCTAAGGGCTCTCATTCATTGTTGTTTACTATAAATAGGGGTAGAGAGTGAGGGGTTAAAGGTGTGAAAAATTTTGTATCTCTTTTTGGAGAGGAGGGTTACTCTTAATTGAGAAGACCTTTTAAATTTGTAACTTTTTGTTACAAGTAATAAAAGAATTTTTTTCACCACTTTAAATTTTTCTTCTCTTTGTTGGATGATGAAGATGGAGATGAAGATTAATTTGGAGTTTTGTTTTTCTTATTTTCTCTTTTATTTCTTTTCTTATTGCTTAGTAGTTTAGATTTATTTACATGCTTGTAGTTAGATTTTATTTTCTTGTTTAAATAGCCAAGAGGCTAGAACCCTCTTGCCTTAGATTTATTTCATGCTTATAGATTAGATTTATTTTATGCTTATAGAGTAGATTTATTTTCTTACATTTAACTCTTGCAATTTATTTTGTAATTTAGATTTTGTAATTTATTTTGTAGTTGGATTTTAATTTTTTACACTATTCACCTTGAGGCTAGAACCCTCTTGAGTTTAGTTTTTTTTTTGTTCATTTTCATTTTCTTTGATTTGCCTTTAGGTTAGAACCCTCTAGGGAATCACCATTTTCTAAGAAGTGGATTCTATTCTAGATTACCCATATCTTTAATTGAATCCGTCATCTTTACTTTCTTGAATTTTATTTTCATTCTTGATTTTCCTTTTTGATTCTTGATTTTATTCATCTCTCCTTGTGAAAATCATTCATTCATTATTACACCCACTCTCACTTACATTTTGCACCTATTTACACACCATTTTCATTCTCTCCATCTCTCCACAATCACATTCACTCATCACTCCTAATTGTCACACACACAACATAAGAACCGATTTATATTTTCTCCTACAAAACACCTTCCTCATGGGATCGATAACTTTTTATACTATAACTTGATTGATTGTGCACTTACAATTTTTGGTATATGTTTATGCCGCATTAAGTTTTTGGCGTCATTGCCGGGGAAGGTGCTTAAGTAGGATTTTAATTATTTTGGTTCTTTAACTTGTGTGTTTCTTGTGAAAGAACTACTTGGAGATTAAAGATCAATGATTGGAGATTAAGGATTTGGAGATTCGCTTGTGGTAAGTCTTCTTCTGATTGGAGATTAAGGATTTGGAGATTCGCTTGTGGTAAGTCTTCTTCCTAATATTTTCAATTCCACACATTTAGCTAGTTTCTCACAATTAGTGACAATTAGGATCTAAAAAAAAGATTTTATTTTCGCTGACCATAATAAAATTCACCCTCCACTTTGTGGGCTATCTAAAAATCACAACAGATAGCTGATCCCCATCAAACACCGATGATAAAAGTTACAATTCGACGACTTCCAGAAGGTTACAATCTGACGACCTTCACAACAAACAATGAAAGCTCTAATTCAACAGCCTTCACAATCAATATTGGGAGTTACGATCTGATGACTCTCATACTTTCAAGGATCCAAGACGAAGGTTGCAAGGTGACGATCTTTGCAACGCTCTAACAAAAGAGACAACAAATTGACGGTCTCTTCATATTAAAACGCAGATATCTTTCAAACCGAAAGGAATTTGGCGAAACGGAGGAAGCAAACCGAACCCTATAGGGTCGGTTTGGTCGGCTCCGTCTCGTCGAGATAGCCGATTTTTATATATAATTAGTCCCATTCCGACTTACGGTTTGAAAGTTATGACCTGTTCTTCGCAGCAAATTATGTTCTGAAGTTCGTCCGTGAGACTGCACTTTGCCTGAACATTGGACTGCCTGAAGCTCGCCGAGCCCGCCTAAGGCTCACCTCTGCATCCAAATATTCAAAACGCAAAGGTCATGCCCGCGTTCTAAACTCAAAACGCAGAGGTCATGACCGCATTTGAGATTCGAAACGTAGAGGTCATGCCCGCGTTCTAAACTCAAAACGCAGAGGTCGTGACCGCATTTGGGGTTCAAAACGCAGAGGTCGTTGCTGCATTCCAGAGTCAAAACGCAGAGTTCGTGGACTCAAAACGAAGAGTTCATGCAGATCACAACTCTGCATCTCAGGTCCAAAACGCAGAGTTCATACAAAGCCCAACTCTGCGTCTCAGGTCTAAAACGCAGAGTTCATCTCTGCGTCCTAACTCTGCGTCTCAGGTCTAAAACGCAGAGTTCATCTCTACGTCCTAACTCTGCGTCTCAGGTCTAAAACGCAGAGTTCATCTCTGCGTCCCAACTCTGCGTTTTAGATTTACAACGCAGCGCGACCTGTGCGTTTTCAGCCTAAAACTGGTCCAACTCTGCGTTTCAGGTCCAAAACGTAGAGTTCGGGCCCAGAACGCTGTTTTTAGCGTTTGACTCGTTCAAGCACGATTTGAACGGTTCCAGAACCGTTTTCTCCCCACGATTTAAGGGGATCACTACCATATCATGAAGAGATTTATGGGAGGCAGTTACACCCTATTAAACCCTCATTAAGGAGAGATTTAAGGGAGCGGTTACACCCCTAAATCTCTTATAAATAGTGGGAAACTCAATTGAGTTGGGGCTGGTTTTTTGGACCTGAGAATTGGCAGCAAAGAAGAGATCTTCGGCTGACTTTTTGGGGGAATTACTGGAGCTTCCTACAGCAAAAAAGTTCCTTGAAGCCTTCGGCCTTGGCTTGTCAAACCGATTTTCGGTTAAATCAACTCTTTCATAGAGTTTCAAACTCGTTCAGAGTAATCAACTCATCAAGAGTTCTAAAACTTGCTTTGCAAGTTCTCCACAACATCAAATCGTGAGGAGAAAATCACGTTCCAGTGAATCAAGACGTTCGGATCGTCAACGAGAAGCAAACTCGATGTGAGCATTCGAGGGAGGCATCTCATCACCACCGTGAAGAACCCAGAATTAAACAAAGGGGAGAATCCAGATCATTCTTTTCTCTTTTGTAATCAGGAAATCCAATTGTAATCGAGATTGAGAGGGTTGTAATCATTCTTTTTCTAAGCAGTTAGAGAGAATAAAATCAAACGCAATTCTTTCATCATTTTCTTATTACAAAATTTTCCAGAAACACACTTTGACATTTACTGACAAGATAATAAATTCAAACAATTTTCCCCCTTCTCATTTGTTTGATTTTTAACCCTAATTGAAAAAAAAAGATTTTCTTTTTTATCATCCTTTTTAGTCACTTTTAATTCCTAGGGTTACATAAGAATTCACCAAAGTGATTTGAGCACTTGATTTGGCACACACTTAAAATTATTCTTAAGGGCAAAACCTCCTAATCAAGATAAGGTAAGGGATTTCACCACCCTTTCCTTAGCCCATAAATCACTAATTCCTCACTTCACAACCCAAGCCTAATAAAACTCATTAGACGTTGGCCCTAAGGATTCGAGCTCAATAAGGAACAAAGAATCCTTAAGTGAACCGGTTTAAAGTTTCTTGGATTAGTTGGTGTCTAAGACAAGGTTTAGGGGTTACGTAAGCGCTCCGCAAGGAACGAGCTACTTAATCGATCTCTGATCAACCTCTGTTCCTATCCTTACTTGGCTAACTAACCGAGTAAAACTTTTATCTTTTCACTTAAGGAGTTTTTGGTTAGGAGCTGATCTAGCTGAGTTAGGCTTAACCCTAGAGTTAGAATGATTGAAAAGTGATTGTTTTTTATTTGTTTTAGTTAGGTTTTTCCTTCTTCCTTTTTCTTCTCATAAAAAAACTTTCTTTTTTCTTCTTAAAAAAGGGTATAAAAATTATTTTGAACAAATTAAAAAATGGCTAATCCACATGTTCTCCAAGATTTATGTTATTCCAATAAGATTGAAATCCCCAATGAAACTTGAGAGTTTGTAGAGAGCCTATCTGAGAGAACCATGCAATAGGAGCACTGCGATGATAGGGTTAACGTTATATTTTAGTATTCTGTAAATGATCTATTTTTTCCAACCTACAACTCAGGTTGGACAAATTACCCAAACTTTGCATGGAATCAGGGAAACCACTCTAGAATTCAAAACTACACTCCCTCTTCAACCCAACATTTTCCTAGGGGAAACACGGTTCTTTCAGTTCTCAACCTAATTTTTAACAACCAAATCTGTCATATCAATCTCTTCATCATCAAGCTATAAATCGCACTCCTCTGGATACAGATCATGACGAACGTCTTAATATTTTGGAAAAATGTTTGGAAACCATAATTAAGGCATCCACACAAGCCACAAATATGTTAACTCAAACATCCAACACGATGAATTTCTTTATGCAATCAACCGAACACATACTTAACTCTAACACTCAAGCCATAACTAGATTAGAAACCCACCTTGATTAACTAGCTAGTGCCATGAGTGAAAGAGAGGAAGGAGAAATTCCGAGTCAACCCGTGGTCAACCCTAAGGACACATGATCTAGTTCATCCTACGAAACTCAAATGAATGCAATTCATTCACTATGGTCAGGAAAACAGGTCGATAATCAGGTAAGAACACTTTCAAGTCAAACTCTTGTTCCAGAACACATTCCTTCTCCTTCTGATAACTCAATTCAGGAAAGACCAGAGGAAGAAGAAGAAGAGTCAGATCCAAGTTTTGAGGAAATTTTCGGTGAGGAGCTGAAAATATTAGGAGAAGCAGATCGGGTTTGTCAAAATAAGAAAACCGTGTTAAACAATTGCTATTTTGAATTAAATTATGAAGAACTCTTTCTTGATGAACTTAGATATTTGGAAAATAATCAACAACCAAAATTTCAGAACTCAACCATGAATCTTGGAGTTGAGGAAAATGCTACAAAAGAATTGGTTGTTAGAAAACAAAACTTCACAGTACAAGAGTCTAAGTTTATTAAGAAATGTAAAATGCATGACACCAATAATACCTACCTAACTTTGTTGCAAGAATTATTGAACACCCCGAAATGCTTGGAATTTCACATTATTGATTATATCATTCTGAATTTGTTTAAAATCCGGGGGAGAATTTTTAGCAATAAGGTAAGAATCAATGTAGAATACGAGCTCTTCATGTTGAACACTTTATTCTACATTGTTTGTTTTATTTTTTTAGAATAATAAAAAGAATTTATTTTTCTCTTATTTGAGAGTTTCTTGTTCAGTTGTAAAAAAAAGGAAAAAAAGAAAGAAAAAGAAGAAAGAAAAAGAATAAAATTTTGATTTCATCCTCCTCAGACCAAAGGTAATTGTAAATTTTATCAGCCGACTTAATGTAAGTACTTCACTTCTTATCTGCTTTACTTTGTGCATCATAGAGTTTGTATTGAGGACAATGCAAAATTTAGGTGTGGGGGTGAGAACTAGTTATTTTCCTCTTTATTTTACCTTTTTAGTTGCATTTTTGTCATTTTTTTCTTTTCCTTAAAAAATTATAAAAATATCGTCACTTGCCAAATTGATAGAGTTATGTAATAATTAATTTATTTGATAAATTTTAAATTTTCTAATCCCTAGTTTGTTATTTATTCAAGTTTATCTTTTATGATAACTCTAAATAAATTTCTTAAGAAATAATTTTCAAAGTAGTATACTTTACTTAAGCCTTAACTTAGATTTTTATTTAAAATAATGGAATTTATGCATGCTTAGCTTAGAGTTGAAAATAATTTTTCAAAGTGTCTTGATTTACATATTTTTCAAAATATATATACATATACATAAAAAAATATTACAAAAGAAGAGTGCGAAAAATAGGCATAAAAAAAGAAAAAAAACTCTTGAATTTAAGATGATTCTATCTTATAAAGCCTAAGCTGACCGAGTAATTAAGCCCAATGAGTATTTCCATACTTAATGACCTAAGCCCAATTGGGTTGGGATCCATTGGCTTAAAACTCGTTAAATGGTCACTTAGAAAGCCCGTAAAGTAGAAAAAAATCACCAAAGAAAAAAGAGTTAAAAAAAAGAAAGAAAGAAAATAATAAAAATAAAAATACTGATAAATGTTTTATATATCTAGTTATATTTGTATATATGGTCTTGGAAAATATTTTAGATCAAGCAACTTGAAAATTATTTAAAATAAAGAGTTAGCATGTTCTTTTCAAAACTTTTAAATTAAATTTCTAAGTTTGGCTTTGTTTTGTATTGCTATAATAAGAAGATTTTCTAGGAAATTTACCTCAGAGTTATTTATAAAAATGTTTTCTTGAGTAATAACTAGCTTCAATTAGATTGTCAAAAATTATCAAGTAAATTTAGTTATTCACTAACTTCTTTAATTTGGTAAGATGGCCGAATTTTGTGGGTATATTCACTGCAAACCCTCACGAGACTACAACTCGTCCACTAGGGTAACCTAGGGGTTTAAAGGCTTGTTGTATGTGCTAAATACAACCACGATTCCTGCGAAAGTGAGTTATGTTTAATTTCTTTTCTTTCTTTGCTAGAGGACTAGCAAGAGTTTAGGTGTAGAGGTATTTGATAATCATATTTTTATTACAATTTTATACCCTCGTTATCTATTTTATATGAATAAATATACCACTAATAATTGTTTTTAGCTTAGTTTACACATAAATGAATAAAAATATAAATAAATATTATTAAATATTAAAACCCTCAAATTCTCTCTTCTCTATTTTATTTCAGAATTGTGAGAAGCCCATGAAGCTATGAAGCCCATGAAGCCAAAGTGAAAAATAAACTCTTTAAATATTTCATGAATTAATGAAGCCCAAAACGTCAAAGCCCATGAAGCAAAACCTTACATCTTGTACGCATTGTGAACAATCCAAAAATCAAGCTAGAAGCCCATGAATCAAAAGCCCAGAACCAAAACAATGAAGCATGAATCATGAAGAAATGAAGAAAAGCTCAAAGGAAAATCAAGAATCCCAATAGAAAATCAACAAGCAAAAGGCCCAAGAATCCAAGCCCAAAACCTCAAAGGCTAAAAATGATTCATTAAGGCTTAAGTCTTCATCTAAGGGCTCTCATTCATTGTTGTTTACTATAAATAGGGGTAGAGAGTGAGGGGTTAAATGTGTGAAAAATTTTGTATCTCCTTTTGGAGAGGAGGGTTACTCTTAATTGAGAAGACCTTCCAAATTTGTAACTTTTTGTTACAAGTAATAAAATAATTTTTTTTATCACTTTAAATTTTTCTTCTCTTTGTTGGATGATGAAGATGGAGATGAAGACTAATTTGGAGGTTTGTTTTTCTTATTTTCTCTTTTATTTCTTTTCTTATTGCTTAGTAGTTTAGATTTATTTACATGCTTGTAGTTAGATTTTATTTTCTTGTTTAAATAGCCAAGAGGCTAGAACCCTCTTGCCTTAGATTTATTTCATGCTTATAGATTAGATTTATTTCATGCTTATAGAGTAGATTTATTTTCTTGCATTTAACTCTTGTAATTTATTTTGTAGTTTAGATTTTGTAATTTATTTTGTAGTTGGATTTTAATTTCTTATACTATTCACCTTGAGGCTAGAACCCTCTTGGGTTTAGTTTTTTTTTTTGTTTATTTTTATTTTTTTGATTCGCCTTTAGTCTAGAACCCTCTAGGGAATTACCTTTTTCTAAGAAGTGGATTCAATTCTACATTACACATATCTTTAATTGAATCCGTCATCATTACTTTCTTGAATTTTATTTTCATTCTTGATTTTCCTTTTTGATTCTTGATTTTATTCATCTCTCCTTGTGAAAAAATCATTCATTCATTATCACACCCACTCTCACTTACATTTTGCACCTATTTACACACCATTTTCATTCTCTCCATCTCTCCACAATCACATTCACTCATCACTCCTAATTGTCACGCACACAATATAAGAACCGATTTATATTTTCTCCTATAAAACACCTTCCTCGTGGGATCGATAACTTTTTATACTATAACTTGATTGATTGTGCACTTGCAATTTTTGGTATATGTTTATGCCGCATCACCCAACCCCTTATATTTTGGTCCATGTGATTCAGCCCCAAAAAGTAACATTTAATGTTTCAATACCCCTCCACGTCAGCAGTACAAAAAAAGAGATTGTATTTTAGAAAAAACCCAAAATTGCCCCTCCACTTATCTACCCCAGATGCCTCTAGTTCCCAAAAACATAGAAAGTCACGTCTCATTAATGCGACCTGACATAAAAAATGGAGGGAAATTTCCCGCCCTTTTTTAAACTCTATCATGAGCAATAACTCATGTTAGTTCTAATTCATGTTAGAGCTAACTTTTAAGTGGAACTAAAATTAATACTTTGGCTACTTGGTCTAGTGGTAAAGCTTGGGAATTTGGAGAGGAGGTTAAAAGTTCAAACCCCTACAACTACAATATATATTTAAAGGTCTTTGATTGGGCATTGGGCCACTTGGGCTCTTTGTTAGTTCTAACTCATTTTATATTGGTTCTAACTCATTCTAATTCATGTTAGGTTTAACTTAACTCACTAGAACTGTTCGCGTGGAAAACTGTTTTCTTTTTCATTGATATGATTGTCATCTTGGATTACAAAGATCCGGTCTTTTATAGATCCGGTTACAACTAAATCAAAGAAAAAAATAAAAATTATAACTTTCCTCTTGTGAACAAATCGCAAGCTCCTGTTTTGCGGTTGCTTGCTTGTGTGGGTTCTTTGCCGACGCCGGGGTTAATCCGTGGACCACCGCGCGATCTAGATCCGGTCGGATCTACACGAGTATGCGGGTATTATTCCACGAAGGGAATAATAGCCGGGAGGGATTAATCCACCAAGGGAATAATCGCTCAGATCTCGAGATCTAAGACCAAGCTTAGATCTGGAGTGTAGTCTCGTGTAGATCTCAGATCTGTTCTTTCTTCCTCTCGAGATCCTGCCTTTTCTGACGTGGATGGTCGCCGAGGATCAGATCTGAATGTGCAAGTCTTCTGGTCTTCAAAGCTCCGAGTTCACTCTTCAATCCGGCAGAGTTTCGGCTCTTGAAAGTTCGACCTCTGAAAATGAACATCTCTAGGCCTATTTATATGCTCTCAGGACAGTGGCTGCAAAAAGGGAAATGTCGGCCACCTCTGGCCACTGTCGGCCACCTCGGGCCACTGTCGGCCACCTCGGGGTGGCCGACACTGTGCCTAGCCACCTTGGGGTGGCTCGGCTCATGGCCGAGCCACCCCAAGGTGGCTCGGCCACCGAGCCACCCCGAGGTGGGTCGGCCACGCGAGCGCACGCTCAGGGATGGCTCGGCCTTAGGGCGCGAGGCCACCTTGAGGTGGCTCGGCTTTTGGCCGAGCCCCCGCGGGCGGTGTTTTCCGACTTTCGAAGTCGTTGTTCCGTTTGGTTGTTTGTCCGTTTTCGGTTTGACCTGAGACTCTGATTTGATGATCTGATTTGGCAGTAATTGGATTCCTGATTTGGCAGTAAATCCGCTTCTGAAGTTCGAGTCCGATTGATCTTGATTCGATCGTGATTCGCCGGAGTCCGTCTGGTTGGATGACTGCGTGATTCCTCACTCATTAGACTTGATTCTTGCAACGCGGTGATTCATTCGCGTCGCTTCCGTGCGATTCGTCGATCTCGTCGCCTCGTGCTTGTTCGTCGGTTTGTGGCTAGATTAGCTAAGGGACCTATAAGCAATTTTATATGCCTACAGATTACCCCCCTCCAAAAGTATTTCAGTCTCGTTCTTTATAAGAAGAGTCTGGATACTTTGATTATGATTGTCGCCTACCTATCAGTCGGCTAATACGGACCTCGGAATGCTTCTGTTCTTGATTCTTCAATCCTCAGGCTTTCGGTGCTTTGTCGAATAGTCGTAAGGGTTCCGGTGCTGCACTTATTGTCTGACCGTTTGTCGGAGATTTTCGAACCTTGAAGTCCCGATTCTGATTTTGCCTTCGCTCTAGACTGACCATGATTGCTGGCGTCGAGTTTTTATGTCACAACGGCGTTGTCCGGCAGTTGTGTTGTTGGAGTGTATCCTTATTAGAGTAAGAACGCAGTATTATACTCGTAACTTTTCGTGAGTATTAAGAGTACGTTTATACTCGTGATACTTTTTCGGAGTAAGAAGCGTGTTATACCGTTATACTTTTCGGAGTAGTGATTCTCTCGTTGGCAAAGCATTGATTGGCGTTGACCTAGGGTTACGCGTTGTCCGGCGTTGACCTTAGGGTTTTGGACGTCGTACGTTGACTGTTTGATTGTAACGCGTTGACTGGCGTTGACCTAGGGTTATGCGTTGACCGGCGTTAACCCTAGGGTTTCGAATTTTTGCTCGCAACGCGTTGACTGGCGTTGACCTAAGGTTACGCGTTGTCCGGCGTTGACCTTAGGGTTTTGAACATCGTACGTTGAGTTTTTTGATCGCAACGCGTTGACTGGCGTTGACCTAGGGTTACGCGTTGTCCGGCGTTGACCTTAGGGTTTTGAACGTCGTGCGTTGAATGCTCAAGTCACGAGACCAACTAATGGAGCTGATGCGTCAGTGACTTTCGTATTTATAGGATTTTTGGCAAACCCTCAGCCATTAACGGGTTTGATGAGCCTTTACCGACTACCGTTTGAGTCGGGCTAGCATGCGGATTGTTCAAGTCCGTTCCGCATGTGACGTTAAGCTAAAAGAGTTAACCCTTTTAGTGCTACGATACTGAATACATAGACTTCGTATTTCTCACGGAATAGACTACCCGGCGACGCGTGTTAGGCGTTGACTTTAGGGTTTTTGGCTAACCCCCAGCCTTCAACGGGTTTGATTAGCCTTTACCGACTACCGTTTGAGTCGGGCTAGCATGCGGATTGACGAAATCCGTTCCGCATGTAACGTTGTGCTAAGAGAGTGAATTCTCTTAGACTTTGTGCTATGATGTTGAATACATAGGCTTCGCCATTGTTACGGGAATAGGCTACCCGGCAACGTGTATTAGACGTTGACTTATCCCTACTTAGGCTTCGGGATAAAAATACCCCAGACTGGTATTCTGGTGTCTTTTTCAATCGGTAAAAGACTAAACCGGCGACACGTGTTAGGTGTCGACATATCCTTTCTTAGGATTCAGGATGAAATTCCCCATGCGTGTGAGGCATGGATTTTGGTGTTATTAATAACAACCTGCCACAATGTTTTCTTTTAGGGTGAAGGCGAACCCAACAGACAAGGAAGGAAGAATTTTATATTCTATTCCCTGATTCTGGAAAGGAAGAATTTTATATTCTATTTCCAGCGAAGAAGAAACTAGAAGTGGGGTGTCCACTCCGAGAATCTGGAAAATTTAGATAAACTTGCCTTTTATAGGATGAGTTATCTAAACTGAAAATGGGTCCTTCGTTTATCGAAGTGGTATTTTCAACTCCGGTTATAACCATGAACAAGGTTTAACCAAAGAGAAAAAGGGAAGGAGTTCTTTCGTTTATCGAAAAGGGACTCCGAACTGAAAGTGGACCTCTTGTTCATGGAAAGAATCAAGAGGGCCAGAAAAACATTTTTGGTGGACTCACTGTCAATTGAAATTGATCAGTGAGGGATTTTGGTGGTGACAATGATTTTGGGTTATCCTCTAGAATATTAAGTGTAATATTCTTCGAGGAACTTCCCGGTAAATGAGTTATCCTGAATGTACTAGGGATAGTACTTTTTCAGGAACTTCCCATTTATTGGCATTAATTGCCTGGCGCCCTCTTGAGTAATCAGGCGATATGCGCCGTTTGAATAGACTGTGTCTATTACAAACGGTCCTTCCCATTTGGGTTCGAATTTACCTTTCTTCTTGGAGGTGAGAATTATTGGTCGGCGAGCAGCGAGGACCAGATCTCCTTCCTTGAAGCTTCTCTGTCGGACTCTTTTGTTAAAAGCCCTTGACATCCTGGCTTGGTAAAACTCGATGTGTTGTTGAGCCTCCAAACGCTTTTCATCCAGCCTCTCGAGCTCTTCGAGACGCTTCTGATGTTGTTCCTCCGTCGTCATCTCCGTTGCGAGGGCGATCCGAAGGGACGGAATCTGAATTTCCAGCGGTAGCACAGCTTCACATCCGTATACCAGCGAATACGGGGTAGCTCCCGTAGGCGTGCGTATGGTGGTGCGATAAGCCCAGAGTGCTTCACCGAGTTTATCGTCCCAGTCTCGTTTATTGGTCTTCACGAGCTTTGACAAGATCTTGATGATCGTCTTGTTAAACGCCTCCGCTAATCCATTCGCGGCGGGGTAGTAAGCTGTCGACGAAACATCTTCGATTTTGAACTTGTCGCAGAATCTGACGAAGGCATTGCTTATGAACTGTGGACCGTTGTCATGAATGATCCTTCTTGGCACGCCGTGTCGGTAAATGACATGATGCTTGATGAAATTGATGACGTTGTTCGTCTTCACTTCTCTAAGCGGAATCGCTTCAGCCCACTTTGAGAAATAATCTGTGATCGCGAGGATGAACCGATCACCTTTGACTGAAGGGGGAAAAATAGGACCGACTATGTCCATGCCCCAAGTCTCGAACGGCCAAGACGTGGTTGACGTGTGCAACTGCTCTGGCGGTTGATGCATATAATTCGCATGTATCTGGCAAGCGTGGCATTCTCGTGCGTATTCGATTGCGTCACGAACCATTGTGGGCCAATAGTATCCCATCCTTCTGATGCGATCATACAGTTTAGGACCGGGCTGATGCGCACCACATTCTCCTTCGTGTGCTTCCTTAAGAACTTCATTTGCTTCTCTGTTCGAAAGACATCGGAGTAAAAGACCATCGTACCCTCTACGGTATAATGTACGGGTTTCGGTATTGTAGAAGAATCTTGGAGCTCTTCGACGGATTGATTCCTTTTCTTTTACGTCTTCTGGCAGAATACCATACTGGACGTAGTCAATGATGGGAAAACGCCAATCTCGGGACTCAGACCCAATTTGAGTTGAATTCACCTCCTTGGCGTTTACGTTTTCGTCATCTTCCTCTTCAATATCCCTACTGTATATGGGTACACAGAGTTGATGCGTCCTTACTGTGACTAACATCTCAGTTTCGGGAGGTTGCGCAAGTGATACTGCTAGTGCTGTTCTGGAGACGAGGGATATATTCGATGAAGAATTCTTCGAAAGATTCTGCCATTTTGATGGCTTCCTGGTGGTACGGGATCAGGTCTTGATTCCTGACTTCATACTCACCGCGAACTTGGTTGACTATCAATTGCGAATCTCCAAAAGCTTCGAGATATTCGACCCCCAGCTCTTTGGCGAAACTGAGTCCAATGAGAAGCGCGTTGTACTCGGCTACATTATTGGAGCATGGACTAGTCAATGAATAAGACCGAGGCATCACATGTTTTCCCGGGGAGATTAAGACAACTCCAACCCCAGAGGAAACTGTATGACCTCCCGTGGTTATTACCTTATTAAATGCTCTTGAGGCACCATCGAAGTATAATTGGCATACTTGTTGGTGTGATGTGGTGTTAACCTCGTGGGTCTCATCCGGCAAGTCATCATACACTTCTGCCGTATCTGTGGTCGGGTTTGCCGCCAAAAGATCACAAATCGCCTGTCCTTTTATCGACTTCTGCTGCTTGAAGTGCAAATCGTATTGGGACAAGAGAAGGGCCCACTTCGCTAGACGCCAATTCATAGAGGCCGGTTGCGTCATAAACACCCGTACTGGATTAACATTGGAGATAACGTAGATCGTCTGTCCCACCAGGTAATGCCGCATCTTTTGCATCGCAAATACCAATGCAAGGCATTCTTTCTCAATCATCGGATATCGAGACTCTGCGCCTACCAAGGTCCGACTTAGGTAATAAACTGCCTGTTCGTGACCGTTATCATCGTCTTGCGCTAGTAAAGCACTTATCGAGTGGTTCATCGCCTTGATGTAAATCAAGAATGGTTTACCAGATTTCGGTGCAACGAGAACAGGAGGGTTCGCCAGATATGTTTTGATATCTTCGAACGCTTTTTGGCAGGCATCATCCCAGATGAATGATACTCCTTTCTTGTTCAGCTTAGAGAACGGTTGGCACTTCCCAGAAAGATTCGAGATGAAACGCCGGATATAAGCTAAACGCCCTTGCAATCCTCTGAGTTCTCTCAGATTCCTCGGGGGCTGCAATTCATGTATCGCCTTCACCTTATCAGGATCGATATGTATACCCTTAGTGGTGACGACGAACCCAAGAAATTTTCCGCTGGACATTCCAAGAAATGATTTAGTGGGGTTCATCTTCAACTGATGACTCCTCATGAGATCGAACATTGTCTTCAAATCCTTGATGTGATCTTCCTTGTTGCGGCTTTTCACAACCAAATCATCAACGTAACATTCGACTGTTTTCCTGAGATGTTCTTGGAAAATCTTAGTCATCGCTCGCTGGTATGTGGCACCGGCATTCTTCAGGCCGAAAGGCATCACCGTATAGCAGAAAACGCCGAGGGGTGTTCTAAACGCCGTATGCTTCTCATCCTCTGGATGCATCTTGATCTGGTTATATCCCGAAAATCCATCCATGAAGGACATCCTCTCAAATCCACATGTATTGTCGATAATGACATCCGTGATCGGGAGAGGGAAATCGTCTTTCGGACATGCTTCATTCAGGTTCCTGAAGTCGATGCAAATCCTGATTTTGCCATTCTTCTTCATGACGGGAACGATGTTGGCTAACCAGTCTGGATGTTGTTCCTCTCGGATAAATCCTGATTCGATCAACTTCTTAACCTCTGCCTCAATGGCTTCCATAATCTGCGGACGAAACCGTCTTTGCTGTTGCTTGACAGGTTTGGCATCCGGCTTGATATCGAGGCGGTGCATTGCGACATTGGGGTCGAGCCCTGGCATGTCTTCATAATTCCATGCGAAGACGTCGATATATTCCCTGATGAGAGCAATCAATTCCTCCTTCTCATCTGGGGGAAGACTGTCGCTGATGAATATAGGCTTTGGGTTAGCTTCATCACCCATGTTAATCTGGACTATTTTATCTTCAGTGGGTGGTTCTCTTTGCTCGAACCTATCGCCATACTGCATATTCAGATGGTGAACCCACGGGTCTTCCCATGTTGGCATTTGATCGTCGTCTTCCATGGTGGATGGATCAGCTGTAGTCATGTTCGCCATTAGGGTTTTGAAAACTTCTCCCAGACTTGTATCGGAGTCCCACTCTGAAGCATCGGGAGAGTATCCCTTCTTGGCTTTGTTAGCAATTTGATCGATAATTTGCCAACCACATTCGTCATCTGATGAAACATAACCTAAGCCTCGCCCATATTTATAATAATCCTCAGGTTTACCTTTTGGTACATATACTGCTTTGGCTGGATTACGAGGACCTCGATCGAAGTATAAACCTTCTCCGAGTGTGAAATCGTAGCCCTGCTTTTCCATGAGCTTGCGCGCTTCTGGACTATACTTGGATAGATGTCGACCAGGTTTGTCATCATCTTCGTCTTCACTTAGGAAATGATCTGGTAACGGAGAGCTTTTTCCTTTACCGTAAATCACTTCTTTAGCACCTCTTACTTTGTTCGGGATGACCATGGTTGTTCCGAAAGAATGCTGGAGGTGTTCCTTCGTTACATAGGATGATCGGATCGGCATATACAACTCAGGATTGTCGTACAGCTCTTTTATCACATCATCAAGAGACAAGGAGTACTCTAAATCATCTTTTATTGCAATATCGGCAAGTTGCCAGTTACAACCTCCATCTGACGATTGTTCATCGTCAAGATTGATTACAAAGGGTACAATGTCATTTAAAACAAAACCGCCATTGTAATCGAATCCGGCTTCAGAATCAGCTTCTTCTCCGCTGTCTGTGCCCTGGGCCGATGGTTCAGTATCGGATTCGTTACCATAAAGGAGAGAATCGGTGAAATAATTCTCATACCCCTTGAATGGTTGCTTATCCGCGACCACCGTCCTAACCTCATTGTCAGTGTCGACATACTTCAAACACTGATGGAGAGTAGAGGGAATTATCACGTTACTATGGATCCAAGGCCGACCCAATAGTAAGTTGTACGAAGTCTCCGCATCGATCACATAACACGTGACTTCTGTCTTCAGATCTCCCATCTGGCACTTCACCCGGATCTTACCCAAGGGTCTTGACCCACTAGTGTTGAATCCATAAATAACAGTGCCTGTGGACGCCAACTTGCTTACTGGGATGCCGAGGAAATGCATCAATCGAAGCGGCATAATACTCACAGCAGAACCCGGATCCACTTGGATTCGGTTGACTTGGCTGGAGCCAATGTATCCGACGAAATATAACGGCCGATCGTGGTTCGAATTCTTCGTCTGCATATCTTCTTTGGTGAAAGTAATGCAGGGAAGGTTCTTAGTCGCTATGTTGCACTGTTGACTCAGCGGTTCTGGCTGTTCAGGTATCGGCTTGACTTGAGTCAGAAATACCTCTGCATTGGCCAAAGCTTCTTGTAGGGCCTCCCTGGTTTCTTTGGATAATCGCAGCAACTCATACAGCGTTATCCGTGCAGGAATGTTGGCTAATTGCGCCATAATGTCGAAGCTATGCGGAGTCTTCGAGCTTTCCGGTTTGTCTCTTCCAATTGGACGACTGAAACGAGACTGCTTCGGATTCTGTACCTCTTGGGGATTCTTCTCTTTTGGTTTATTCACCGGTTGTCGTAGAGCTTCTTTACCCGGTGTGGGACTTGCAATCACTCCCATCTCCGTGAGAGTTTTGGCTGGTCCCCGCTTGTTCACCCCCTGCTCACTAGGTGGCGGATAATTGTAGTGGTATTCATTTCCGCTCCGTGTCGCAAAAGCTTCTTGTTCTTCTTCAGAGAGCAGGAAAGTGGAGATTCTTTCGTCATCTTCCCCTGGGATAGCAGAGACTCCATAACAAGACTTCCCTTTTCCTTTAGACTTCCTCCCGGATGACGAACCGGCCCATTGTTCATCTCCAATCAGATCTGGATGAACCCAAAGGATTTCGCCATTTGGGGTTGTGTGCGGCACAAGTCCCTTTTGGCGCTGTCCGTGCGGATCGTCATTCACCGTCTTCATCCCGACTTTGGTGACGCGTTTTGGCTCGAACCAAGTTGTAGGCACCGACCCAAAACTGATTGACACTGCGTTGGCCCCCACATTCTTGGCTGGTTTCGGGGTTATGACTCCTACGTCGATTAACGCCTGGATCTTGTCCTTGAGGTGGTAGCATGATCTCGTAGGGTGGTGGACCGCTCTGTGGTACGCGCAGTACTTTGGATCCGTCACTTTGCTGGCCCCTTCTTGATCCACGATCGCCGGCAACTGGATCTTGTTGTTCTCCAACAGGTATTTGAAGATGCCGGGAACTTCATCATCCTTGAAGGAGTACACTTTAGGAAACCTCGGCTCCGCAGATTTCTGCTTCTGAGGCCGTTGTTGCCATTGTCCTCGAGATTGTTGGGGTGCTTGTTGCTGTGGCTGCTGTTGCTGTGGTTGCAATTGAAAGGTTTGATTAGCATCAACTGCATTAGCTTGTGCCTTACCTTTCCCCCGTGGGACGAAGTTTTGCTTTGGAACACTCGTCGCCGGTTGGCCTCTTTCCGCCTTCTTCCTCTTGAGGAATCGCTCAGCTTGCTCTCCCCGGACTTTCAAGTCCTTCCATGTATTGGATGGTGCTGTCCCCATTGCTTCTAGCACGTCCAACGCGAGGTTGTTGTGGCAGGTCTGGAGGATGAATTCCTCGGTGATCGGGTCCCGGCAATTCATCGCCTTGTTCCGGAATCTTTTGACGAAGGTATCGACTAACTCTCCGTCCTTCTGCTTCTCATCGAGCAACGATCCGATAGATATCTCGGTGTCGTCGTCGAAGAAGTTGGCCAGGAACTTGGTCTCCATGTCATCCCAGCTGTTTACGCTGCCTGGCTTGAGGCGGCGATACCAATCGAAGGCGGCTCCGCGAAGAGTGCCGACGAATGACCGCACCATCAGAGGCTCATTACCAGAGATCACCCCCAAATGCGATTTGAAGTAAATCAAATGCTGGGTAGGTGAACCCATCCCATTAAACGGCGTGAAGTTAATTAGATTAAACTTCGCCGGATATGGGATCGATTCCCATTCTCTTGGGTATGGGCAAGGAATGCCTGTTTTCTTCGTCTCTTGAGCGGAAATTAGTGTGTTGATTTTGCTCTCGAGGTTCTTGATCTTCAGGTTTTCGCCGGTTTCTTCGCCAGCATTCTCATTACCACCCCCTGCGTTGACGGGAGGATCATTGGTGTTACGAGCATTTGTATCCTCATCTTCCACATTAATCGGGTTACGATGATTCTGCTCGCCTTGTTGGTTCGCCAATGCTTGGATCTGTTGGTCATGCATTTCTCTCATCTGCTGCATGGCCATCTCCATCTCAAATTTGAAACTTTCTTTCTGCTTAGCCAAAGCGTCTTCAAGCATCTTGGCCATCTGCTCCGCACTTATCATCAGGGCCTCGCGGGGTTGTCCCTCGCTGGATACTGTATTATCTGATGCCACCGCGGAGCCGGCATCAGATTCTTCATCTTCTGAAGGGCGTCTTGTCCGAATCCTACCATAAGTTGCTCGCTCTATGGTTCCGGACTGCAGACGGGTTCTAGGTCGGGAAGCTTTCAGAATCGACTCGAAATCTTCTCGTGCCGATGTCCCTTTGCTCGTCATGTTGGTGGTGACCCTCGGAAATTCTCCGTCTTCAATCACCCTTCTTCTTCGTTGGAAGCGCCTAGGCCTTGGTTTTGGCGTTTCCGCATTAAGTCTTTCAAAAACTGAAACTCTTTCGGGGACCGCCTTAATGCAATTGCATTCCGACAATACCGCCCGAATGAGTTTGGAACAGGGACATTGAATTTCCCGTTCTCGGGGACTCCTCTTCCTGGTTCTATTCGTACCCCCAGCACGATAGTACAACTCGTCATTTTGACAGTCAGAGTAACCTATCGTGTGCGGGCACGCCTTCTCAGGTACAACACAATCATTATCAGATGATAATGTTTCCATCTGAGGTTGACTTGCCTTCTTTGGGCTTTCAAAGGTTACCCGCCTCAAAACATGCCTTTTTGGGCGTGAATTTTCGGCGTGATCTTGGACTTCAATGCGCAAATTGGTGCGCGCAGCTGCCTTGAGGTCTTTGTCATGCTGGAGGTGATGGCGACCCCCAGTATGTTGAGTCGTTCTGGGCTTCTTCATCGGGCCCAAACGCTCGTGAATTGGAGCTTTGCCTCTCACGTCAGGAATTGGACCGAGGCGCTCCAAAATTGGTTTCTTCTTGCGGGATGACTCTGCATGATCTCCCGGAGAAGTTATTGGGATTGACGGCGACTTTGGTTGACTCGCCGGAGTTTGACCTTCCTTAGAAGGCTGCACTGGTTGCTTTTTGGCCTGAGTCGCCACTTCAGACTTAGGCTTCCAGACTTGTCGTGTTGGTGGTGGCTTCTTCTCCACCTCCTTTTGCAGCTTTCTACGGGCTTCCTGAGCTTGAGCCCGTGCCTGCGCTGACATCGCGCGGCGCTTGCGAATGCGCTCCTCGAGTGTCGAACGGTTCCGTTTGACGCGGACCCATTCTTTCTTTGGCGGCTTGGAAGAGTCGCCATTCATTGGTGGTTGAGGCTGTTTGCCTCTTCTGTTCTTCAACTCCGCGTGGTAGCGGAATCCGTCCGTAGACTCCATCGCCTTAGCGAATTGCCGCGCAAGGCGTTGACGACGCCTCTGGCGGGCTCTCTTTGAGAGAGTCACAACGCCCTGAACAGTAGAGGCGTTGGCGGGAGTTGGGTTGACCTGATTGGAGGTCGGTGGAACTTCATTTGACGCAACTTCGGCGTCAGTTGGGTTGAGAGCTTCGTGGGCTTCCCGAGCAGCTTCAAACCAACGAGCTTTTCTCCCGGAGGAGAACTTCTTGGACTTGCGGGGGGAGATAGAGCCGGACGAGGACACGTACTCCTCGAACTTGGCTTGGTCGAACTCGTACTCGACCTCCTCCACGACCGGGATTGCAATCCGCGGCTGCGACGCATCGATCTCGTTGGCGAGATCGTCGGCTCCCACTGTGGTCGCCAGATTGTTCGCGTGGAAAACTGTTTTCTTTTTCATTGATATGATTGTCATCTTGGGTTACAAAGATCCGGTCTTTTATAGATCCGGTTACAACTAAATCAAAGAAAATAAAGAAAAATTACAACTCTCCTCTGTGAACAAATCACGAGCTCCTGTTTTGCGGTCGCTCGCTTTGGTGGGTTCTTTGCCTGCGCCGGGGTTAATCCGTGGACCACCGCGCGATCTAGATCCGGTCGGATCTACACGAGTATGCGGGTATTATTCCACGAAGGGAATAATAGCCGGGAGGGATTAATCCACCAAGGGAATAATCGCTCAGATCTCGAGATCTAAGACCAAGCTTAGATCTGGAGTGTAGTCTCGTGTAGATCTCAGATCTGTTCTTTCTTCCTCTCGAGATCCTGCCTTTTCTGACGTGGATGGTCGCCGAGGATCAGATCTGAATGTGCAAGTCTTCTGGTCTTCAAAGCTCCGAGTTCACTCTTCAATCCGGCAGAGTTTCGGCTCTTGAAAGTTCGACCTCTGAAAATGAACATCTCTAGGCCTATTTATAGGCTCTCAGGACAGTGGCTGCAAAAAGGGAATTGTCGGCCCCCTCTGGCCACTGTCGGCCACCTCGGGCCACTGTCGGCCACCTCGGGGTGGCCGACACTGTGCCTAGCCACCTTGGGGTGGCTCGGCTCATGGCCGAGCCACCCCAAGGTGGCTCGGCCACCGAGCCACCCCGAGGTGGCTCGGCGCTCGGCTAAGGCCGAGCCGCCTTGAGGTGGCTCGGCTTTGGCCGAGCCCCCGCGGGCGGTGTTTTCCGACTTTTTCGAGTCGTTTTTCCGTTGTTTCCGGTTCTGTCCGTGATTCGGTTGATTGAGACTCTGATTGGTTGATCTGATTTGGCAGTAAGTTGGATTCCTGATTTGGCAGTAAATCCGCTTCTGAGTTCGAGTCCGAAATTAATCTTGATTCGATCGTGATTCGTCCGAGTCCGCTCTCGGTTGGATGACTCGTTGATTCCTCAACTCATTAGCTTGATTCTGCACGCGGGTGGATTCATTCCGTCGCTTCCGTGCGATTCGTCGATCTCATCGCCTCGTTGGCTCGTCGGTTTGTGCCGAGCTATGCTATGGGACCTATAAGCAATTTTATTTGCCTACAAGAACTAACGTTTATATTAGAAATAACACTAGCTGAAAGTAGAACTAACATGAAATTAGCTAGAACTAACACGAGAACCGCTAAAACTAATAAGGGCTCAACTAGAACTAACATACCACTAGAACTAATGTTTATATTTCAAATAACACTAGCTGAAAGTTAGAACTAACATGACATCAGCTAGAACTAACACGACATCAGCTAAAACTAACACAAGAGCCCCTAGAACTAACATGGGCTCAACTAGAACTAACATACCACTAGAACTAACGCTTATATTAGAAATAACACTAGTTGGAAGTAGAAGTAACACGAAATCAGCTAGAACTAACACGAGAATCGCTAGAACTAACATGAACTCAACTAGAACTAACATACCACTAGAACTAACACTTATATTAGAAATAACACTAGCCGGAAGTAGAACTAACATGAAATCAGCTAGAACTAACACGAGAACCGCTAGAACTAACAGTGGCTCAACTAGAACTAACATACCACTAGAACTAACGCTTATATTAGAAATAACACTAGCTAAAAGTTAGAACTAACATGCCATCAGCTAGAACTAACACGAGAACCACTAGAACTAACATGGGCTCAATTAGAACTAACATACCACTAGAACTAACGCTTATATTAGAAATAATACTAACTGGAAGTAGAACTAACACACATAATTCTTTTCTATTATTGTTTGATGTTGTTGCCTTGCGATCTTAGTCCCAGTCAGCGCTTCGGTCACGTCCATAACAAATTAAAGAAATAACTGATAATAAAATAATAATAACAATGATAAAAGAGGAGAGAAATTCACCTCATTTTTTATTTTCGGAAACAATTACAAATAAAATATTTTAAAAAATTTTATGACAAAACAATTAATAAAAATTCAAGGTAACAAATTAGGACCTAACGTGCTTAATGCACGGTGGGTCCAAACCAATCGAGCTTTTAATTAACAACCTAGCTAGCGATTTGATTAAACTAACTAGCTCTTGACGAAGCCGTCGATAAACTTGGCCCGACGTCCCTCGGCCATGTGACATCCCCCAGCCAGTCTCGATCAGGAAGAGGGACGCCTCCTTGTTGATGGGCTCGTGCTTTTTGACCCACTCGGACCTGGGCCTGGGGTTACCGTTGGGCCCCCTGTTGTTGTACTCGATGTAGTAGCAGGTCTGGTGGAAGTCGGCCTTGTCCCAGACGGCCCAACCCTCATGCCTGATCACGTCCCCGATCTCCGACTTCATGACCACCATCCTCGCCTTCGCCTTCCACGGCATCCCCAGAGCCTGATCATTTTCAGTGGCCGTGGCGGAAGTGAGAGAGAAGGAGAAGTTGAGAGATAGAGGGGTGAGAGAGAGATATGATTAATGATGGAGAAATTGGGAATAAATAAGGAGAGACGCAGTAACCGAGTTCAGTCTCATCAAATGGACAAGTTTGTAACTTCCATTGGTTTTTTTTTGAAATCCGATACTTTGGGTCATCGTCACAAATACTGTGTGTATTTATGGTTTATCCACATGAGATAGAATACAAAAGACCTCGTCACATAAAGTTTCTACTTTTAGAACATCGACATAATTTTTCCTCTGAAGTTGACAAAAACGCCGAGTAAAATATTGTTCTCAAAACAAAGTTAGATGATTCCTCGGACACTTGGATACAGTTACCTGAGTCCAGAACGCCGAGCCGAATTTTGTGAGTACTGATCGGGCCAAAACACTGAGACATGGGCTCCGACATGCTCTTTGTCTCGAGTCATGATTCTCTTCTAATTCTTGTCTTGTATTGATCATTATTATTCTTCACTGTCCCATCATCAGATGTCCCCTCCCCTTAATCCTACGAACAATGGTTTCCTTGGCTTGATGTTGATAAATGATAAGGGCCTGTTCGTTTGTTTTCTAAAAACCAAGAAATGGAAATGGAAATGGTGAAAATCTCAAAACTCATCATTTCCTCCATTTCCATCCCTAAAACTCACCCACAACATCCAATAAAATATTATTTTCATCCAACAACTCATCCACATCATCTAATAAAATATGATTTTCATCTAACCACTCATCCATCATATCTAATAAAATATTATTTTCATCTAACAACTCATACATCACATCTAATAAAATATTATTTTCATCCAAACATCACTCAACTCATCTCTTCTCATCATTTCAAATCACTCACATCATCCAATAAAATATTATAACAATTCACATCATCTTATTAACATTTCATTTCTTCATTTTCATCCAAAAAAGTTATGAAAACACTTTTCTTAATCTTTCTTCACATCACCCAATAATACAATGACAACTCATCTCATCTCATTTTATTTTTTTATTTTTAAGAATGAACCGAACAAAAGAAAACAAGAAACTACAGGAAATAGGTTTCTAATAATTCATTTCCTTATTTTTTTTCGCCAACCGAACACTCCAAAACTAGTTTTCTTAAAAAATCACAAACATCATCCAATAATAAGGTGACAACTAACATCATTTCAATTTTATTTCTTTGATTTCCTTCTTTTTTAGCCAACCAAACACTCCAAAAACAATTATTCATTTTAATAGTTTTCCATTTCTTTGATTTCCCTCTTTTTTAGGCAAACGAACAGGCCCTAAGATGAAATCATCAAATATTTTTTTTTCCAGTGCTGATGCTTATTTACAAAACTTGATGATGTGACAGTTTTGAATTTTTAAATTCATCCAAGACGTGCATAGTACGGACGCACACTACTATACATTAAGGATCTGTTTGGCTCGTTTTCTAGATATAGGAAAATGTAATTTCATGTCAAAAAACTCAAATTTTGAGTTTTCCAAACTTTTCTAAAAAATAAATTATTTTGGTTTGATTCGCATGCAAAATATGATGGGAAAGTAAGGTATTTATTTTTCTTGTGTTTGGTTTACATGAAAAGAAAGGAAATTTTTTGTTGATTTGACATTTCCTACTTTTCTTGTGTTTGATTGGTTTTGAAGTGGTAGGAAAAAATATTTATGGTCACCATGATAAGATTATCCCTAGACAAATTAGAACTAACATGACATATATTAGAACTCACGAGGCATAAATTAGAACTAACATGGTATAAATTAGAACTAACATGGTATAAATTAGAACTAACATGGTATAAATTAGAACTAATATGATACAAATTGAACTAACGAGACATAAGTTAGAACTCATATGACATATATTAGAACTAACATGAGCCGCGATAGAACTAACATGATATAAATTAGAACTAACTTGATATAAATTAGAACTAATATGATATAAATTAGAACTAACTTGATATAAATTAGAACTAACTTGGTACAAATTAGAACTCACATGGTACAAATTAGAACTAACTTGGTACAAATTAGAACTAACTTCGTATAAATTAAAACTAACTTGGTATAAATTAGAACTAACTTGGTATAAATTAGAACTAATTAGAACTCACTTGGTATAAATTAGAACTCACATAAAACAAATTAGAACTCACATGATACAAATTAAAACTAACTTGGTACAAATTAAAACTAACTTGGTACAAATTAGAACTCACATGATACAAATTAGAACTCACTTGGTACAAACTAGAACTAGCTTGGTACAATTTAGAACTAACTTGGTACAAATTAGAACTAACTTAGAACTAACTTGGTATAAATTAGAACTAACTTAGAACTAACTTGGTATAAATTAGAACTAACTTGATACAAATTAGAACTAACTTGGTACAAATTAGAACTTACATGATACAAATTAGAACCCACATGGTACAAATTAAACTCACATGATATAAATTAGAACTAACTTGGTACAAAATAGAACTCACATGATACAAATTAGAACTAACTTGGTACAAATTAGAACTAACTTGGTACAAATTAGAACTTACTTGGTACAAATTAGAACTCACATGGTACATGGTACAAATTAGAACTCACATGGTATAAATTAGAACTAACTTGGTATAAATTAGAACCACATGGTACAAATTAGAACTAACTTGGTACAAATTAGAATTAACTTGATATAAATTAGAACTAACTTGGTATAAATTAGAACTAACTTAGAACTAACTATGTACAAATTAGAACTAACTTGGTACAAATTAGAACTAACTTGGTACAAATTAGAACTAACTTAGTATAAATTAGAATTAACTTGGAAAAAATTAGAACTCACATGGTACAAATTAAAACTCACATAGTACAAATTAGAACTAACTTGGTACAAATTAGAACTAACTTGATATAGCTTAGAACTAACTTGGTAAAATTAGAACTAACTTAGAACTAACTTGGTACAAATTAGAACTAACTTGGTTCAAATTAGAACTAACTTGGTACAAATTAGACCTCACTTGGTACAAATTAGACCTCACATGGTACAAATTAGAACTAACTTAGTACAAATTAGAACTCACATGTTACAAATTAGAACTAACTTGGTACAAATTAGAACTCACATGGTACAAATTAGAACTCACATGATACAAATTAGAACTAACTTGGTATAAATTAGAATTAACATGATATAAATTATGTGAGTACAAATTAGAACTCACATGGTACAAATTAGAACTAACTTGGTATAAATTAGAACTAACATGGTATAAATTAGAACTAACTTGGTATAAATTAGAACTAACATGGTATAAATTAGAACTAACTTGGTATAGATTAGAACTCACATGGTACAAATTAGAACTAACCTAGTACAAATTAGAACTAACTTGGTACAAATTAGAACTTACTTGGTACAAATTAAAACTAACTTGGTGCAAATTAGAACTAACTTGGTACAAATTAGAACTCACATTGTACAAATTAGAACTAACAAGGTACAAATTAGAACTAACTTGGTATAAATTAGAACTAACATGGTATAAATTAGAACTAACTTGGTACAAATTAGAACTAACTTGGTACAAATTAGAACTCACATGATACAAATTAGAACTAACGAGACATAAGCTAGAACTCACATGATATATATTAGAACTAACATGATCCGCGATAGAACTAACATGATATAAATTAGAACTAACATGGTATAAATTAGAACTCATGTGGCATAAATTAGAACTCACATGACATTAATTAGAACTAACATGAGCTGCGCTAGAACTAACATGGTATAAATTAGGACAACATGGTACAAATTAGAACTCACGAGGTATACATTAGAACTCACATGGCATATATTAGAACTAACATGACCCGCGATAGAACTAACATGACATAAATTAGGACTAAATGGTACAAATTAGAACCCACAAGGCATAAATTAGAACTAACATGATATAAATTAGAACTCACAAGACATAAACCATGCACACAATTGAAATTTGCATACACATGAAACAATCATGCAAGAGACAAGTTTTTACCTTACCTAATAATCAGAAATTTGCATATGCACGAAAGAAATCATGCAAACCAATTTCTCCTTACATAATAATCAGAAATTAATCAAATTAAAAAATCACAAAAATCAGACCACCGTCCCCCAATTTCTCAAAAAAACATTAGACCCCCCCTATTTCTCAAAAAATCCGACCCCTCCCCTAATTTCTCTAAAATACCAAAGATCAAATCTGAATAGTGTTAGCAAAGATTAATCAAAGACAAATCTCAGATCTGAATAGCGTCGGCAAAGATCAGACCCCCCCTCCCTCAATTTCTCAGAAAATGGTTGTAAATTAAACTAATAATCCAAAAATAAAAAAAAAGTAATTATTACCTTGATTTTGGAAGCAATGGCGTCGGCAAAGATTAGATCTGAACAGCGTTGGAAAAGATCAGACCCCACTCCCCCAGATTTCTTCGAATACAGGGACAAAGAAGGCCGCATGAGTTTCTGGCGGGAGGAGAGCAAGGAGGTAACGATAGCTCACCAAAAAAATCAACGAGGAAGAAAAAATCTGACGTGGCCAGGGTTTTCGTTGATTTCACTTGGTTGGAGAAGGAAATCAGAGAGGGGAAAAAATCCGAGCTGGCGGCAATTTCAACAGAGTTTTCCCTCTTCCACCCGGGCGAATCAAAGCGGCACAAAGAAATGTATGGAAACACAAAAACCGACGTGGAGGGGGTGTCAGGTGCAGAAAAGTGTTTCCACGGGCATTTTAAGCGAACCAAACAGCCCCTAAACTCCGACGTTTGCTGTCTCAAATATATCTTTCACTCAGTATGGAAGTTTTCTACCCAAAATTTAGGACAATGTCAGAAAAGTAAATGCGGAAACCTACTCATTTCAGATATATAATTGCAAACACTCAAGCTTATTCACAATTATTGTATATATAAGATATTGGTGGATATTAACTTAATCAAATTTCAATAATTTAGATCAAAGTGAGAAGATCAGACTCAGAAACAACTTCAATCAAACCTTTTGTGACGACAATGTTGTTTAACCTTCCACAGGAAAAAGAGAATCCATTGTTTTTATTTTTGCGTCATATTTCTATAATAATTACACATTGGTTTCATCTTTTCAATTCACCGATTACATTGGCTATTCTCCTTGGAAACATGTCCTAAAAAATTTGACAGTTTCCTAAAGGGTTTTTTCTAGAAACCACATTTAAAATAGGGTCATTTTAGGTAAACCATATTTCATTGTCAAGTTATACATAAATCATCCTTAAACGGTTTTCTGTCGCAATCAACTACCTGAACTTACTTTTCGGTGAAGTTCTTTTTTCGAAATTGCTGTAATAATCTATTGTCAAATACGAAATATATCAGAGAGGCTATTCTTAATGGAAGTTAGGTGGATCAATAACTGAAAATAAATAACTGAAAGTGGTCCCAAGCAGCTGATTGCAATTGTTGATAATAATATTGATAATAGTGTTAGTAGTGGGTTTTTAGTCCAACATTGGTTGTGAGAACACACCTCACCCTCTTCTACTTGTACAAATATATGTGCACACTCAATATTCAACTCAAGAAAAATTTACGAAAAACTCTCTCTCTCTTACTTTAACTGGTATCAGAGCTAGGGTTATTATTTCCCTTCCAATAAAAATATTTTTAACGAAACTGCGTTCTTTTGCCAAATATTGGCCTTGTGCTTTGCAGCCGTTTAGCACTTTTTTTTGCATTCCTTTGTCAGATTTTTAGCCTTACATCTCCCCTGCCTGAGGTTCCTCTTGCTCTTCGTCGAGGCAAACGCCCACATGTCATGCTTGCACGGTATGCTTCGGTTACTTTCTATTCATCTATCTTTCATAAATTTCTTTTTGTCATTCATACTACAGTTAAGCCAAAGTCCTTTCAAGAGGCCGTTCAATTTCCAGAGTGACGACAGGCTATGGATGAGGAATTTCAGGCCTTTCAGCAAACACATACCTGGGATGTTGTTCCATATTCCCCTGACATCTCTTTAGTTGCCAGTAAATGGGTTTATAAGGTCAAGTATCATCCTGATGACACTATTGAACGTTGGAAAGCTCGTTTAGTGGCTCGAGGTTTTACTCAGCAATAAGGTATTGATTATGAGGAGACATTTGCTCCTGTTGCTCAGATGCCCACCGTTCATACTCTTCTTGCGGTCGCTGCTGCTCATCGTTTTCCCTTATACCAGATGGATGTTAAAAATACTTTTCTCCATGGTTCTTTATCTGAGATAGTATATATGCAACCGCCTCCAAGATCCAATATTTTTCTGGGACATATATGTCTCCTTCACCGTGCTGTTTATGGTCTCAAACAGGCACCCTGCGCTTGGTTTGAGTGTTTTCGTGATGCCGTGCACAAGACGGGCTTTATGAAAGTCATCAAGATGCTTCTCTGTTTGTTCGCACTACATCGCGTGGTAGAGTTTTATTATTCATCTATGTAAATGATATGATCATTACAGGTGATGATGTGGCTGGTATACAGTACGCAAAATCTCAGTTGCAATAACAGTTCCACATGAAGGATCTTGGATCTCTTCGGTATTTTCTTGGTCTAGAAATTTCTTAAGGCCCGCGCGGTGCACTATTGTCTCAACAAAAGTATCTCTTGGATATTCTAGATCGACCTAAGCTAAATGACGATGCATCTGTCGATACTCCACTCCAACAGAATGTTAAACTTCGCTCTACTGATGGTTAGCCTCTATCTGATCCTACCCGATATCAACATATTGTTGGCCAATTGGTCTATCTGTGCATCTCTCGTCCAGATATCTCTCATGCTATTGGCATTGTCAGTCAATTTGTTAGTGCCCTATGTTCTGTACACTATGTTGTCTTATTACGGATTCTTCGGTATCTTCGGGATACTAGCACTCACTCTCTTTTATTTCCTGCTACATCCAAGTTAGAGCTTTGTGCATATTCTGATGCTGATTGGACTGATGATCCCATTACCAGAAAGTCTACCATGAGTTACTGTATATTTCTTGGTGATTCCCTAATTTTCTGGCGGAGTAAGAAACAAGATGTTGTTGCTTTTTTCATCACCGAGGCAGAGTATCGTGCAATGTCGACAACAACTAAAGAGATTATTCATCTTCGTCGTCTTCTCAGTGATTTTTGTATTTCTGTTTCGACTCCTACTCCTCTATACTGTGATAATAAGAGTGTCATCCAGATTGCTAATAATCCAGTATTTCATGACATGACCAAACACATTGAGATCGACGCTCATTTTGTCCGTCAATAAGTTATCAAGGATAAAAAAATTCTACTTCCTCATGTGTCATCCGCCGACGAGCTTGCAGATTTTTTCACAAAGGTCTTACCTGTTCATCAGTTCTAATTTTTTGTACGCAAACTCACTTTGTTTGATCCAACATGAGTTTCAGGGGGGCTATTGATAATAATGTTGATAATAGTGTTAGTAGTGAGTTTTTAGTCCTACATTGGTTATGAGAACACACCTCACTCTCTTCTACTTGTATAAATATATGTGCACACTCAATATTCAACTCAAGAGAAATTTACCCAAGACTCTCTCTTTTACTTTAACAGCAACTAAAACCCTTCAAATATTATTTATGTATAAATAAAACGTAAAAAATAATTTTAATAAAATGACCATATTTTAAAGATAATTTCTATAGAAAAACTAATTCCTCATCTTTGGACCACATCCTCCCAATTCTCTCGCCCAGCAAAACACTGAGAGAGGGAGAGAAAATTGTTCTAAAAGCACACCTCAGAGATTGCATGTACAGTTGTATATAACTAACTGTATTCAGTCACTTGAGTCCAAAACATATCCCTGCCAGAGTGTGCTGGGGACTACTGATTAGCCTCAAGCACTGGAACATGGGCTCAGACCACGTTGAAGGACCACGTACTCTTCCTTTTGAATCATGATCATATTTTATTTTTGTCTTGTGTTGATCATTTTCCTCCCTAATCCTATTAAACAGTGGCTTGTTCTTGATAATGAAGCATTGAAAAAAAAGCCTTGCTCTTCGTTTCCCAATCTTTGATGCTTGCTCCACTCACTTATAAGCCAGAATCAGCCCTTACAATGGAGAATAGTAAATAAATTTTGCACCATTGAGATCTTGGTCCCGGACAATGACATGACCCTGTTGGCCATTTTGTGTGGAAAAAAAAAAGGTAGTTTTGCCTTTATGAATAGTTTCACATGAACTAAGGAGATGAATAGTAAAGAGTTTATAATGGTTCTCCTCTTATTGGATTTTGAATAGTGTTTTGGGCTTTGTATTGTTTGGTTTTGCATAACACACGCGCATGCCTCGCCGCGACGCACGTGCACGCCTTTTTGTTTTGCAATTTTTTTACACGTTTTTCACATGTGTAACGGCTGTGCGATTTCGGAGATCATGCAAACGAATGAACGTGCGTAACGGCTGGTGATCATGCGGGAAGTTACGCGCATTATTAGAAACATGCGCGAATTTTGAGCAACGGCTCTCAGGGTTCCAACCCTATATAAACAGCCCTCTCATTCTCAAAATACACACAGCGAACAAAGCTTCTCTCTTCTCTCTAATCTCTTCTGCCTACGAATATTCTTTTGCGTAAAAAAAACTTCGTTACAGTTTACATTCTTATTTCAGGCAATCATCTTCATCTGAGCAGAAGCTCTGCACTCTCGCCCGAGTTCAGAGGTCGGCCAATTTCGGGGTTTTTATCGCTAGGGGAGAGAGGATCATCTGCGCCAGGGGGATAGACGGGTCCTTAATCTTCTAGGACAGTGTTTACACGACTGCTCCCGACCAGACCAGATTTTCTTGTCACTTTTATTTTTCGGATTTTTGCATGCTATAATTTAATTTTATTTGTTTTATCTAACAATCTAGAAGATTAACGTTTTATAGCTGTTCATTCTTTTTAAATCCGAAAAATTATTTAAAATAAATAAATAAATAATTTTTACTGTTCGTCCGAAAGCTTTCTGTTACTGTTTATTTCTGGAAATTTTTTACTATTCATTTGGAAATTGTTAAAGTTGTTGTTCATCCAGGAAATTAATTGTTAAAAAAATCTGTTACTATTTATTACTGTTCACCAAAAAATTGCTTTAATTATTTATTTGTTAATTAATATTATTTGTTAATTTATTGTTGTTTAAAGTCAGGGGAAAAAATTTAGAATTATTGCTTACAGTTAATTATTACAGTTAATTACTGTTCTTGTTAGAAAAAAAATTCTTACTAATTACTGTTTTAAAATTAAATTTGTTTACTGGTATATCTTCTAAAGTCATACTCCTAAGTTACTAGTCGATTAGTATTGACAAAACATTTATTCCATCAGATTCCAAAATACCTAGACTAGTTAATTTAAATCGGACTTATGGCTAATCCAGATCATTCCAAAAGTGTCAAACCTGATGTTCGCGGGAAAAATCGTAGCTTTCTTCATTGAATTCATTGTTCTCTCAAGTAACTGTTTTTCGATTACAAAAGATCCGGTCTTTTTATAAGATCCGGTTACAACGAGATCAAAGAAAAAAATAAAAAGATTACAACTTTCCTTTTTCGAACGAATCACGAGCTCCTGTTTTGCGGTCACTCGCTTTTGTGGGTTCTTTGCCTGCGCCGGGGTTAATCCGTGGACCACCGCGCGATCTAGATCCGGTCGGATCTACACGGTATAACGGGTGTTATCTCACGAAGGAAATAACAGCCGGGGGTACTACTTCACCAAGGAAATAGTAGCCTTCTCGGGATCAAAGGCCAAGCTTTGATCCGGAGTATAGTCGTGTAGATCTCAGATCCGATCCCTCTCGAACTCCTGCCTTATTTGGCGTGGACGATCGCCGAGCACCGGATCTGAAAGAGCAAGTCTTCAAAGTTCCAAAGCTTCAATCTTTTTTTAGTTTTGAGCCTTCAATCCAGCAGAGCTTCGCCTCCAAAAATTCCAACCTCCAAAACAATGAGCCCTCATGTCTATTTATAGGCATCTGAAAGCGGATCTGGGCTCAGATCTGGGCCCAGATCCGCGCGGTGTGGTACCGTTTTGTCCGTTTTTCGGTTTTACGGTTTATCCGAGCTTCATTGTTGATCTTGACTCTGATTTGGCAGTCCAGATCCTGATTTGGCAGTAAATCCGCCTTGGAGTTCGAGTCCGCTCCCGATCGTTGTTTGATGTGGTGGACTCTACAGTTGGGTGACTCATTGATTCATCGACCCGTTAGCTTGATTGCGCACGCGATTGGATGTATTCCGTTGTTTGCGTGTGGTTCGTTAACCTCGTCGCCTCGTTAATCCGTTTCGTCGCGTGTCACTTGGCTTCGGTGTTGTGGTCTAACGATCATGCTTGGATATGTCGCCCGATGGTTCGTTGGTTTGTCGAATCACCATGCCGAGCTGTGTTAAGGGACCTATAAGCAGTTTTATACGCCTACACCTGATAAGTTCACCGGTGTTAACTATAAACGGTAGACTAATCAGATGAGATACTAGCTCACCACCCTAGGTCTCCTATCTGTCATAGACGCTCCCGAGTCTTCATTTAGTGGATCTCAACCCTCCAACTCTCCTATTTATGGTCCTCAACTTGAACCTACTCCTTCCACTTCTGGTTCTGGTGCTAGCTCCTTTTCTAGCTCTATGAAACCAGAAGAAATAAACTATTATTGTTGTCATAGGATTCTCAGTGTACTTGCGGGCAACCTTTATGACATATATTATGAGTTCAAAAGTGCTAAGGACCTATGAAATGCTTTTGAAGCAGAATATGGCTATGATGATGCCGGAATTCTACATTTCACCTCCCCTTCCTTCAATAAGTTCATGATGGTTGATGAAAAATCCATAAATGAACAAATTCATGAATTCCAAGATTTCCCTCGTCACC
This sequence comes from Asparagus officinalis, assembly GCF_001876935.1. Taxonomy (NCBI): domain Eukaryota; kingdom Viridiplantae; phylum Streptophyta; class Magnoliopsida; order Asparagales; family Asparagaceae; genus Asparagus; species Asparagus officinalis. The sequence continues at coordinate 24,455,912 of NC_033800.1, forward strand.
TCCAATTAAAGGGAAACTCCTTTACCGACGGCTTTAAAGTTTTCTGTTTGATTGATAAACTCCTCCCTCCTGGTCTAGATTTGTTAGAGATCTCCGACACAAGCAATGAGATCTAACCTTAGCTGAAACCCTCAAGGCTATTCGCATTGAAGACCAGCATAGGCAAAATTCCAAACCCAAGTCTAAAATAAAAGCCAAAGTAAACTTGGTAGAGGATAGGCCTAAATCTAGGAATTTCAAACCCAAAGGGAAGAAATTAAAGAAAAATTAGTAGTCCTTCAACAAATCTTCCTCCAAATCAAATCCCAACTCTTCCGGCCATAAGTCTAATGAAAAGTTCTGCTATGTCTGTGGTAAAACCAACCATATGGCTCCTAACTGTTTCTATCAGAAGAAGGAAAACCTGCTCCAAAGGGAAATGAATCAAACAAACTTAACATGATTGAAGAAAATCTAAATTCCTTCAGGTTAGCCTCTTCATCCTATCTTGTAAATTCCCTTACTTCTTCCACTGATTGGTACTTAGATTCTGGAGCTAATATTCATGTGTGCAATGATCGCTCTTGGTTTTCAACTTACCAAGAATCACATGGAGGAAGCATAAGCTTAGCAGATGACTCCACCAAACAAATAATGGGAAGTGGACATATAGAGCTCATCATAACCTCTGGGAAAGCTCTGAATCTGCAAGGCGTTCATCATGTTTCTTCTCTCCACCATAACTTATTAGTGAATCTCTTATCCTTAGAGCTAGCTATAGGATTGTAAAGGAATCCAATAATTTTGAGATTAAAAAGAACAATGTATTCATAAGAAAATGTCTTAGTTGTATTGGCCTTTTCAAACTCAATGTAATCAATTTTAGTTCTAATAGAATTTCTGAGTCTTCTGTTATACAAATTGTTGAGTCTTGTGATGTTTGGCATGGACGACTTGAACATGTCAATTTCCAAATCTTGCAGAGAATGAGTAAATTGAACCTTATTCCTAAATCTTCTCATGATCCCTCATCTAAGTGTGAGATTTGTGTTCAAGGAAAACACATTAAAAAACCATTCAAGTCTATAACTAGAAACTTCGAACCAATTGAATTAATTCATAGTGATGTGTGTGATTCGAACCGAGTTCTTACCCGAGGGGGTAGGAAATATTTTGTGACTTTTATAGATGATCACTCCAGATATTGTTACACCTATCTTCTAAAAACTAAATATGAAGTTTTAGATATGTTCAAGGTGATTAAAGCTGAATTTGAGAACCAACTTGATAGAAAGATCAAGATTCTAAGATTTGATCATGGGGGGAGTATACCTCAAACGAAATGACTGAATATTGCCAAGAACACGATATTATTCATGAGGTAATTGCTCCCTCTGTAGGTGTAAATTTTGATCTCCCGAAAACAGGGAACTTCGTTTGTATTGATAAGAAGGCTTATTACAAACTAATAAATCAAATGTTTACAACAGAAGCGGAGGGAAGGCCCTCCTTGTTTAACGTGGGTTCCTCGGTGGCGATAGGACGCCTCGCTCGGTGCTCGTGCCGAGTCTGCTTCCCTTGGACGATCCGATCGAAGTTGCTGCCGGAGCTTCGGTTCTCAAATGAGGGAGCCTTTGGCAAAGGTCCAGGTTCAACCTTTGGGAGATTAGCCCGCAGAATATGCAACAGCCAATCCCCTTTTCATGCTGGCTGAAAATGAGTTTTAGTAGGCAAGGGATGACATGGGCCATCCCTTGATTCATGGGATTTGACCATGTGAGGGAGACAGCTTGACTGCTCCTTGAATTATGGGATGTGACCACACGTCGTTCAGAGATATCCTGTTGTTCACCTGCAACAGGAGCAGTCATTCGAGGAGCCATGTTTTACATCATGTCACTTAGGAATGGGAAAGCCCCTCCTCGTATGCGTGACAGCGGCTGTCAGATACTCGAGTGGATATGGCCAACTCACTGAGCGCCGGCGGCCCTCCCTTCTGCTTGGACAAGTGAGGTAAGCTGCATTTATGAACACGCAGGTTGATCTGGCATCTGTCCGATCACTCGTACCGTGAGCAGTCATTCGACGGGCCTGGAGTACCGTGTCTTCTCTCTTCAGGCCGAGAGAGGTGGGAAAGCGGGTTCCTGGTACTCGAGTAGGCTTGGACAGCTCGCCGGGTGCTAGCGGATCCGGCTCTTGACTCAGACAGCCGAGGTGAGCTGCATTTATGAATGTTAAGGTCGACTCGATACCTGCCCAGGCAGTTGACAGTGAGCTGGCGAGTCTGCAGCTTGAGTCTGCAGGCGAGTTTGGGACTGCAGGCAGACTTGGGTCTGCAGGCGAGCTTGCAGGCGAACTGGGTCTGCAGGCGAGCTCAGATGCGCAGGCAAACTTGGGGTCTGCAGGCGGATTTGAGACTGCAGGCGAATTTCGAGCTGCAGGCGAGCAGGCAGAATTGGGTCTGCAGGCGGATTTGGGACTGCAGGCAGATTCGAACTGCAGGCGAGCTGCTGAGCATGGATTGAAGAATAAGCCGTAACTTTCAAACCGTAAGTCGGAATTGGACGAGTTATATATGAAAATCGCCTATCTCGACGAGATGGAGTCATCCGAACCATGCCGAAGGCTTTGGTTCGCTTCCTCCGTTTCGCCAAATTCCTTACGGTTTGGGAGATATCTGCGTTTTCCCCTCTTTTGCTATTTCGGGTGAGGTTTTAGCAGTTTTGTTCTGAACTTCTCTGATAAGGATTTAAAGGCAATTTTTATTGCCTACACTCCCTATACACCATAGTCTAACGAGGTAGCTGAACTAAAGAACAGAACCCTTATGGACATGGTGAACTGTAGTTTCTCAGGTCAAGAGCACCTAAAAATCTCTGGGGTGAAGCTCTTCTTTCTGCCTGCTTCATTCTCAATAGGATTCCACATAAACATTCTGATATAACTCCTTATGAATATTAGAAGGGGAGAACTTCTAGTCTAAACTTCTTTCGGGTTTGGGGTTGCTTGGCTAAGATAGCTATTCCCGAACCTAAGAAGAGAAAAATTAGTTCTAAGACTGTTGATGCTGCTTTCATTGGATATGCACTAGATAGCAATATTAACAGATTTCTAGTTATTAACTCTGAAACCAGTGACATATCCAACAATACTATCATTGAAGCTAGAGACACAGTCTACTTTAAAAACATCTTTCCTTTCAAATTCAAAATCTCAGAAAATCCTATATCATATCTTCCTTCTGATCAACCATCTTCTAGTTCTTCTCAGCCTCTTGTAATTGAACCTCGAAGAAGTAAAAGATGTAGAATTCAAAAGGACTTTGGAGAAAACTTCTTTACCTTTCTTGTTGAAGGCGATCCAAGCTCTTTTAAGGAAGCAATAGATTCACCTGAATCTCCTTTCTGGAAGGAAGCCATTGATAATGAAATTAAATCTATCATGAAAAACCATACTTGGATACTCACAGACTTACCTCCAGATTGTAAACCTGTTGGTTGTAAATGGATATTCAAAAAGAAACTTAGAGCTAATGGTTCTATTGATAAATATAAAGCTAGATTAGTAGATAAATGTTATACACAACAAAATAGCATCAATTACTTTGATACATATTCTCCTGTAACCAGAATCTCAACTATCCGAGTATTATTAGCCTTTGCTGCTATTCATAAGCTGACCATACATCAGATGGATGTCATGACTGCTTTTCTGAATGATGATTTAGATAAAAAAATTTATATGCACCAACCTGAAGGCTTTGTTGTCAAAGGTCAGGAAAACAAATTCTGCAAACTTGTTAAATCTTTGTATGGTCTAAAACAAGCTCCTAAACAACGACACCAGAAATTTGACAAAGTCATTGCGCAATATGGCCTCACTGTGAATGAACACGATAAGTGTGTTTATTCTAAAGTGATAAACAATGACTATGTCATCCTCTGTCTCTATGTTGATGATATCCTTATCTTTGGAACAACCCTTGAAGAAATCTTAAAGGTTAAGGATTATCTCTCCAAGAACTTTAACATGAAAGACTTAGGTCTTACCGACATGATACTTGGAATGAAAATCACTAAAGACACTAGAGGGATATCCTTGAGACTTTCTCATAGTATTGAAAAAATGCTGATCAAATTCAATTTCCATGACTCTAAACCTGTCTCCACACCTTATGACTCTTCTATATCTTTGAAGAAGAATGAAGGTGAACATGCCTCCCAGCTGAAGTATTCTCAGTTGATTGGATCTCTCCTATACATATCCAACCGGATTAGACCCGATATAGCTTATGCTGTAGGAAAACTGAGCCGGTATACTAGCAACCCTAGAAAAGATCACTAGATTGCCTTAGAGCGAGTATTCAAATAATTAAAAGACTCAGTTGACTATTGTTTGACTTACACTGGGTACCCTGATGCTATAGAAATATATAGTGACGCCAACTAGGTCATAGATTCTAACAATGTAAAATCGACATCTGGATATGTGTTCCTTTTTTGTGGTGGTGCGGTATCCTAGAAATCCTATAAATAAACAGTAATTGCCAGGAGCACCATGGAGTCTGAATTGATTGCTCTTGATATCACTTGCACTGAAGCAGAATGGTTAAAAAATCTACTTTCTGAACTTCCTTTAGTCCCTAAACTCTCTCCTCCAATTTCCATTCTTCTGATTCTAGATCTACCATAGAGCTTCTAAAGCAATGCATGTAAATAAAAAACTGAACATACATATTTAAATAAGATATAATATGTACAACGCCTGCTAGACAAGATTGTGATTTTGGACTTTATAAAGTATGAAAAGAATCTTGCTAACCCTTGACTAAGGATTTATCCAGGAGTGTGGTTCTGGATTCATTGAGGGAGATGGAGTTAAGCCCATAAGTGAGGTCACTGACAGTGGTAACCCAACCTTTATTTGAAGACTTAGTCCCAATGTAGGTTCAATGTGGTAGAAACAAGCTGGACCAGTGACACTCGTGTGAAGCATCGACCTAGATATATTCATATATCATTATGTAGCATCTGCTACTACCCCTTCTCTATGGTGACGATGCTCTTATGATACAGCTGGTTAGGTTGAGTTATACTCTTGATAAGTCCAACGCGTGTATTGCGGAGGGTATGATATCCAGTTGTAGTATCCTTAGAGGACTTACCTACGTGAGAGGAACCGTGATGGTCGCGGTTGGGGGGGCTAAACCCTACTCATGAGTCGATTTATTGTGAGCATGACCTTTAATGCTCAACCCTCTTTGTTCAATAGATAAAGACGTATTGTGTGTGTTTTCGTCAATACGTGGTTCAAGGAGTCTAATTCAAGGCCTAGTCCATTATGTCCCTCGGGTGGCGATGAACTCACTAAGGAAAGGTTCAAAGCCGAAAGCTACTTCTCCCGAATTCACGATACGAAAGGTGTAGGGTCTGATTTTGCTTATGTATACTAAGTGTAGGATCGTGACCCTTAATAATAGAGTGCGCTCTTATAAAAATCTGCGGAAGCTTTACACTTAAAAACTAGAGAGTGAGTTGGCAAAGTAGATTATAAATTGCAAAGAAAGAATGATAATCTCAGAAAATGAACATCACAAACACAAACATGTATACTGGTTCCACCTCCCCGGTGAACATCCAGTCCCCAAGCAAATCCCGCTTGAGAGTTTCCACTATGATTTTGAAACCTTACAAAATCAAAAGCAAACCTGAGCAATTTGTAAGACCATGCAAATTGCAACCCAATTGACAAGACCATACCAATCGTCACACCGATCTCTAGACCAAGAGATCAACCCTCTCAAACCTGAGAGAACCTTCCTTGAATCAATGTACAATTCTAATCCTATAAGCCTTGATGTGGATGTGAACGTGTAACAGTGGCTTATCAATCTTTTTAACACTCTGAATATTGCCTAAACAAGCTCTAAGAATGATAGGAATAAAGACAATATCAGAAACTCTCTTTTATGGAAAAACAGATTGAAAAACTAAAAGTTTAGAGAGTTAATTTGCACAATATGTGAATCTTATAAATGCAAAACTGGGTGTTTGTTTTCTGATGTTTAAACCTATTTATAGCCTCTAAAATGACATAATTTTAAACCCAATTAATGTCCACAAAATGACTATAAACAATCACTTATTTAAAACCTGAAATCTAGAAAAACTACATCTGTAATCGACTACAAGTCATAGTAGTCGACTACACTGAGTCTAAATAGACTCTGTGAAGTCAGAAAATTGCTTAATAGTCGACTACAATGCATAGTAGTCGACTACACTGTAAACTCACAGATTCTGAATATTTTTTAGTATTTTGACTGTAACTTTCTCATCCGATATCGGAATGAGGTGATTTAAGATTTGTTAGAAAGTTTTTAGTATTTTGACTGTAACTTTCTCATCCGATATCGGAATGAGGTGATTTAAGATTTGTTAGAAAGATCTTGAAGAGACCTACAACTTTGATCTTTTGAGTTTTTTTAGATTATAATTTCTAAGTGGTATAAATAAAATGTTTTAACACTCACTCAATATCTATAAACTCTAATGGCTAATATAGGGGATTTCTATTGTTAACCAACACACTAAGCATGTGTTAGTGTGTTCTAACATTATGTGTGTGTATGTGTGTGAGTGATCAAGGCTTATACAAATTTCTAAGCAAAGAAAATGTAAAATTACATTTTGTTAATAAAGTATTTCTTCTTCTTTGTTTCATTTTGCCTTGAACTCATCTATGTCTTGAGTATCTCTTTGAATATAATTGTTGATATAACTCTGATACTACAAAACAAATGTTAGTACATAATACACATAACATATAATATTTGTTATCATCAAAATAAACTAATCCTGGGGTCAAGATTCCTAACATTCTCACACTTTTTGATGATGACAAATATATGTTATTAAGATATAAAAATTTTAACCCCTCTGCATAAAATCATTAAATAAAATCTTTTACTCCCCCTGCACCAAAACATTAGTAAAAAATTTAAAATTTTCTATATAACTCCCCCTTTGTCATTAGTAAAAAGAAATAAACATAATTCTAGTTAATTTTTTCTTTTCCCGAGTACCTTAATAAAAATATTAAGCACTTTGGTACCCTTTTATATTATATCATTAGGATTAGCCCTTAGGAATCCAAATCCACTTGGAATTTGGTTTCCATTTGTTAACATAAGTGTAATTTTTTGAATTGCAAACTTCATACATATAAGATGAAATATAATAATTCCTATCATGAATATTCAAATTCTTAGGAATCCATATATACTTATTTTGTTTAGCATGAATATTCTTATTATTATTCTTCAAAACATAATCATTCTTTATAAAATACTTAGGAACAAATCCAATGCCAAAATGATTGTTTGAAGATTTTTGAAATGAGAGCAAATTATTCAAATTCTCTTTACTTTTATTGAATTTACTAACATTCAAACATATATCATCATATTTTAATTTAATAGAAGAAATATCTTTATCTAAAACATTAATGCGGCTTCATCTTGTGCCATAAAACACATATGAGCGCTTTCCTTTTCTTCGATTTCTTCATCCGAAGACGAATCATCACTATCATCCCATGTAGCCGCCAAAGCCTTCCTTTTCTTGTTGAATTTTGTAGACTTTGACTTTGATTTTAGAAGGGGACAATCATTCTTCATATGTCCTGGCTTATTGCAACCATAACAAATGAAATTATTGTTAGTATCTTTAACATTACTTGTACCTTCATGAGTTACCTTGAATGTGTGCCAAATATCATATGCGGATGTGGCCGTTGACACCCTATTGAACTCATTCTTGTCAAGAGCACAAAATAACGCATTCATTGCTTTAGAATCCAAGCTTGCATTGTTCCTTATTTGAGATGTAGTCCATTCCGTGAAAGGTGTGGTTGGCTTCTCATATTTTATTTCCACAACGTTCCAAAGTTCATAGACAATTGATTGAAGGTAAATCTTCATTCGGCACTTCCAATAGTTGTAGTTCAATCCATCGAACATTGGTGGACGATTTGTAGAATGACCTTCTTTGAATTGTGATGTATTTGTTGATGCCATCTTTTACCTTGCTCTGATACTAAATGTAGGGTCTGATTTTGCTTATGTATACTAAGTGTAGGATCGTGACCCTTAATAATAGAGTGCGCTCTTATAAAAATCTGCGGAAGCTTTACACTTAAACACTAGAGGGTGAGTTTGCAAAGTAGATTATAAATTGCAAAGAAAGAATGACAATCTCAGAAAATGAACATCACAAACACAAGCATGTATACTGGTTCCACCTCCCCTGTGTACATTCAGTCCCCAAGCAAATCCCGCTTGAGAGTTTCCACTATGATTTTGAAACCTTATAAAATCAAAAGTAAACCTGACCAATTTGCAAGACCATGCAAATTGTAACACAATTGACAAGACCATGTCAATCGTCACACCGATCTCTAGACCAAGAGATCAACCCTCTCAAACCTGAGAGAACCTTCCTTGAATCAATGTACAATTCTAATCTTATAAGCCTTGATGTGGATGTGAACGTGTAACAGTGGCTTATCAATCTTTTTAACACTCTGAATATTGCCTAAACAAGCTATAAGAATGATAGGAATAAAGACAATATCAGAAACTCTCTTTTATGGAAAAACAGATTGAAAAACTAAAAGTTTAGAGAGTTAATTTGCACAATATGTGAATCTTATAAATGCAAAACTTGGTGTTTGTTTTCTGATGTTTAAACCGATTTATAGCTTCTGAAATGACATAATTTTAAACCCAATAAACGTCCACAAAACGGCTGTAAACAATCACTTATTTAAAATCTAAAATATGAAAAAACTACATCTATAGTCGATTACAAGTCATAGTAGTCGACTACACTGAGTCTAAACAGACTATGTGAAGTCAGAAAATTGCTTAGTAGTCAACTACAATGCATAGTAGTCGACTACATTGTAAACTCACAGATTCTGAAATTTTTTTAGTATTTTGACTATAACTTTCTCATCCGATATCAGAATGAGGTGATTTAAGATTTGTTGGAAAGCTCTTGAAGAGACCTACAACTATGATCTTTTGAGTTTTTCCAGATTATAATTGCTAAGGGGTATAAATAAAATGTTTTAACACTCACTCAATATCTATAAACTCTAATGGCTAACATAGGGGATTTCTATTGTTAACCAACACACTAAGCATGTGTTAGTGTGTTCTAACACTATGTGTGTATGTGTGTGAGTGATCAAGGCTTATACAAATTTCTAAGCAAAGAAAATGTAAAATTACATTTTGACAATAAAGTATTTCTTCTTCTTTGCTTCATTTTGCCTTGAACTCATCTATGTCTTGAGTATCTCTTTGAATATAATTGTTGATATAGCTCTGATACTGCAAAACAAATATTAGCACATAATACACACAACATATAATATTTGTTATCATAAAAAAAACTAATCTTAGGATCAAGATTCCTAACATGGTCAACATAACCAAATGCATCCTCTTCATTGCACTTATTACAATCGAATAGATCATTTGCATAATTATTGCTATGACCGGACCCGTGCACTAAATGCGCCCAAATGGGTTCATAACCCTAGGGCTTTGAGTTTGAATGATAGAGATCATGTCCCTAAACCTTTTGGTACCAAGAATACTTTGGTACCAAAACAAAATTGATTTTAAACCAAGAATTTTAGTGTTTTTATTTTTTTTGTCTTGGTTTTGAAAATTATGTTTTAAGATCTTTTGGTTATGAAAACAATTTTTTCTTTTATCAAATCTTTTGTTTTCATGATTATTAGTTTTGATTTTGATGAGAGGTTTGTATTTATATAACCCTCCGGAGGATTTAACATGAGTTTTGTTTTCAAAATGTTTTAAAAGCATGAATGCACATGTTTAGGGTTTTGTTTATGTAATCACACATGAAATTTTTGTTTCAGTTTAGTTCATACATGTTAATATCAGTATTTTCATGCTTGGGAGTGATGGGGATGAGTTTAGATAAAATTTTGGGTAAATAACAACCTGTGCAGAGTTTCTGCAGTCCATCGGTCGACTGATCAGTCGACCGACGGGATGAAATTTCAGTCATCAGTCGACTGATCAGTCGACTGACGGGCTGATTGTGTTTTCTCAGCTCCTCAGTCGACAGGTCAGTCGACTGGTGAGCTGAGGCTGTGCTGCCTGAGCTTATCGGTCGACACATGAGTCGACTGATGTCATCAGTCGACACATCAGTTGACTGATGAGATGTTTTACAGATTCTTGATCTGTTTGAGTTGCTTTTCGTGGTCGCCTCGATGACCTGACACTAGTTCACCATGTTAATTATTTATCTGTGCATATGTGTTGACCTTTGACACAAGTTTAGACATGTACACCGTGATGCGTGCGAGTTTAGATTATGTATATTTTTTTCCGCATATACTTTTCACTGTTGCACAGTCCTTATGTTGGACTATAATCCATTTCAGTCCTCGTGTTGGACATTTGCCACTTATTCCATGTGTTTGGAAACCACAGTATCTAGTTCCTGTATCGGACATATTTCTTAACCCTGTATATGACTTTCTCACAGGAGTTTATGACATGACACTTATGTAGATTATGACATGATATTCATGTGAGTTATAACATGATGCCCATATAAGCTATGACATAGCACTGTATTTATGCTCTGAGATTAGTTGTATTTCTTTTATTATTGTTCCTATACTAGAACCTCGGGTTTGGTGTTTAGGGATTTACAATTTGAGATACAAGGTATATACATGAGGGTTTCCTTGTTTGGATTATTTCGCTCGACGTACCTATGCTCGTGTTGTAAATTTCTAAATACCGAAATTCTCTTTAGTAAGATCAATAATTTTAGATCTATTATGTATTTAATGTGTATTTTTTAGTACAACCGAGCCCATGTTCCTTGGGTGTTCGTTGTCGATATTGCTCGCGCTAGGCTTTGACGCTCGTCTGTCCTACCCCCTTTCAAGATAACGAGCCGAGGAGCCCGAGCAGTCGCAGGCTCGCTTCGTTCGATGGCGATGCATTTTAGCTTCAGCTGTCTACTTAGTATATATTCTTTGTGATTCCCACAGTAAGACTTGTTGTTTACACATTATGAGAGTCTTATTCACTACGAATGCTTAAAGGCTGTGTACCCTTATTTCTCTTGTAGATATTTGTATTTGAAATTGTTGCAGTATTCCAGTATATCTGATTCAGACATTTGACTATGGTATTTCTGTATCGTTGGATGATGCAGACAATTAAATTGTTGATCACGTATCACTTCTCAGTTATTTCTCTGTCTTATCTTTTACTTGTTTTTGTACGCTACACTCATTGTTGACTCTACTAGGATAAGAGTGTTGATTGTGATGGTGGAAAACTGTTATTGCCGTGTGGGTGGCCATGGCAGAGCTTGACATTTCTTGTTTCACCTCTGGACTGCAGCTTGTCGTGAAATCTCTAGGGGCGCGTCACATATACTACAAAACCAAATGTTAGCAACATAATGACACACAACATATAATATTTGTTATCATCAAAATAAACTAATCTTGGGTCAAGATTCTAACAAAAGGTTGCACAACCTATATTTGTTCATGATTATTAATTTATTTATTGATTTTGTGTTTTCAGTCAAACATTGCCTTTTTTGGGGTGGGGGGGGGGCAATATTGCCTTCGTGAATAGTCCGCACAATGGATAGTAAGAAGGTTTATAATGGTTCTCTTCTTATTGGACTTTGAATAGTGTTTTGAGCTTTGTATTGATTGTTTGCGCTTTGCATAACACACACATGCGCGCATCACGCCGCACCACACGCGCATGCCCTTTTGTTTTGCAATCCTTCTTTTTACACGTTTTCACATGTGTAACGGCTACGCGATTTCGGAGATCATGCAAAGAGATGAACGTGCGTAACGACTGGAGATCATGTGGGGAGTTACGCGCATTATTAGAAACGTGCGCGAATTTTGAGCAACGGCTCTTAAGGTTCCGACCGACCCTATATAAACAGCCCTCTCATTCTCAAAATACACACAACGAACAAAGCTTCTTTCTTTTCTTTAATCTCTTCTGCCTACGAATGTTCTTTTGCGTAAAAAAAAAATCGTTATAGTTTACATTCTTATTTCAGGCAGCCATCTTCACCTGAGCAGAAGCTTTGCATTCTGGCCCGAGTTCAGAGGCCGACCGATTCCGAGGGTTTTTTACCGCTTGGGGAGAGAGGCTCATCTGCGCCAAGGTGATAAGCGGGTCCTTAATATTCTAGGGTAGTGTTTACATGACTGTTCCCGATCAGGCTAGATTTTTTTTGTTATTTTTATTTTCTGGATTTTTGCATGCTGTAATTTAATTTTGTTTATTTTATCTAACAGACCCCACAACCTACATAATTTATTTTTTGCGATCCTGGTTAATTTTGCTGATTATCAGCAGAAGATATAGTGTCTTCTCATACATTTTCAGAATATATAAAATGATCAATTAGAAACATAGGAAAATATTAAGAAGATAAAATATAAACAGAATTCAGATAATACATGACACAACCTTCGGCATACGTCCAAGAGGGCCAATATTAGTTTAGTAATTAATTTGTAAGGAATACAGAGATGGAAGAACTCTCAGGCCCTCTATTTCACCGTAAATCTTTATAAAAAATTCAATCAAGAAGAATCGCCAAAAAGATATGAATCATAAAAATGAGATAAATAACTATGCAGATAAATAACAATGGAATTCTTAGCGTCGAGGAGATAGTGGATCCGGATTGAGAGATGCATGGGGTTGTTTAATTGGGTTGTTGCTTAATCATCTGTCACTGCATTGAAGCAGAAGGCTACAGACAATTTGCCTCGGTTTATTCTCACTTTATTCTCATCATATCCCTCCATCTCAATGTATTTCTATCTGCGTAAATACTAGTTTATCACTATCAATAATCTCATGCCCATACCCCTCATAAAAAAGATCTTTTGCAATGCTGCCCACCGTCGAAGGGAATTGAGTAGAGACAAAGGGGAATTGGTAACACTCAGCTGTGTAGATAAGGACTCGGTGGCCACAAAAATATCTACAGTCTGAAAGAAAGAGAGAAAGGAAGAAGACTGATTAATGAAATATGATCTCGTTTGAAGTGATTGGAGTTCAATCACCTGCCCCTTCTGAGGAATATTCCTGTACTGTTGAGCTGTGAGTGAGGATTCCTACGTTGGGGCCTGAGTTTGTTCAAGAATTTCCTCCTAAAAAACCCAAAAAAGAATAAAAGGATCACGTAATAAAAAATAATGATGAGAATAAAACCAGGGGCAGTTAATAAATATAGAAAAGTTAGTTAAAAAGCCCAAATCTCAACCAACCACCAGAAACACTGAGAAACACACACAAAATTTTAACAGCCCCTGCATTTAAAACAGAGAGATAAGAAACAGTTGAGACTGGCACCAGCGCTCATATATCCAAAGAATAGGACAAGCTAACAGATAACAAGGAAACATGTGAACAGGGTTTGTATTTATGTGGGGGGAGAGCAAAACAACAAGTTGACCACCTCCAGTTTTGTCCAAATGCGCCAACATCTTATGCTCTCGAGATTTGTCTAATCTCATATCCCCTTATCTCTTCTCTCCCCTTTATAGTGCTTTCTTCTTGATTCTATTCCCTCTCCATTCTGTTCTTTGCAATGGCGGCTCTCCCTTTAAATTACATTCTACTCATTGTTATATCCATCACTATACTATGCATCCTTTTTATCTCTTTTTTCCTTCTGTTGATAATTCGGCGACCAAAGTGCACAAAACACGCAGGCAGCGGTGACAGGAATCAGATATCAAATTCTCAAATTGTCTGTTACAGACAAGGTACTTGGTTTTGTGATTTGCATACAAATTGCGTTTTCCCACCTCTCTATAGCTTGTGTTGAAATTTGAATGTTAGATGTGAGTTGTATCTATGAAGGTAAGAAGAAAGGAGGGCAGGTGTTTACATACAAGGAGCTTGAACTGGCGACGGATGGGTTTAGCGAACGCAATGTGATTGGAAATGGTGGGTTTGGTGTTGTTTTTAGAGGGACTTTGGGGGATGGAACAGTGGCAGCCATCAAGGTTTTGCATGGAGATGGGAAGCAAGAGGAGAGAGCGTTCAGGATGGAGGTAAATGTTTTTCTCTCCTCTTGTTTCTTTTTTGCGTTAATTGCAGATAGACCCCTTGTACTATCGCCCAATTGCGGATTGACTCCCTACAGTTCTACTGTGGATAGACCCCGTGTAGTTCTATTGTCGCAGATAGACCCTTGAGGGAAATTTTTTTGGACTTTTCTGGGGGGTCTATTCGAAAAAAAAACAAAAAGAAATTTCTGAGGGTAAAGGGTCAAAAAAATTCACTCAGGAGGTCTATCCGCAAATACAGAACTATAGGGGGTCCATCCACAATTGGGCAATAGTGAGGGGGTTTATCCACATCTAACCCTCTTTTTCCCATGAAAAGTTGTGAATTTTAAGTATTAAATTAGATATTCATACCATTCACCTGATAGAAACTAATGGAATGCATTCATTTTCTACTACTATGAGTCGGTTCAATTTTGGCAAACTTGTAAATTTGCTATAAACTGAAGGAAATGAAAGGGATTAATTCCAAGGGTAGATTCTAACTATTCAAATTCCAATTAAGGCTACTCATTGCCCTTCCTTTTTGTCATAACTTAATATGCAAACCTACCATTATCAATGCATGTCTTCTTCTTTACCTGATTCATCTCTAAGCCAACAAGCCTCTTACATGCTTCCCTCTCTCCTTTCATTTTTTTTTATCTTGCCAAACCCTACATTGTACCTGTACTAGAGAACTCTTTCAATGTTGCTGCAAAAAATAATAAATGCGACATTTATTAGGAAGGAGGCAATGTGCGAATAAACGCATTATATAAGTGATCCTAAACTTTTTTTTACTTTCTATGAGTTGATGGTAAGATTCGGATCCTATGAGAATGTACACTTTTTTAATCAAAATTGTTATTATCTAGTGAAGGGTATGATTTGCCTTGAGAAACAAAGCGATTAATGCAATTTGTTCGTTGGTGTGGTACTAGTTATATTTGGAACGAGTCATTGCCGTAGCACGTGATTTGGAAATTGGTCCGTCCAGATATGAAAGATGTAATTAACGAGCTAATTTTTAGATCTCAAAAGAATCACAACCTACTTTACTAAGATGAGCCAATCATTGACAGTGGTTTAGCACAGAAGATGTGTTGAATTTGGTCTTTACAAAGTATCTTCATTTAACTACAGTAAAACTACAGCACGGACTTGTAAAATCACCAAAAAACATAGAACCCCACCTCCCTGCCCACCCCACGCCCAACATAATAATAATAATAATAATAATAAGTAAATAAAGACACACCCAAACACCAAGATTTTGACCCTTTTGAGATAACTCGCCTAAAATTTTAAATGTTGGAGTAATTTTCAAAATAGACCAAATCTCAAATTTATTCACAAATCGACCAAATCCACTTTTATTTACTGAAATCGACCTAGTTTCGACTATGTCAGCATGATGGTAAAAAACTGGGACATTTAAAAAAACGATCTCCTAATTAGTCGGAATTAGCAACCCCGACTAATTAGGAGCACTTCTAATTGCTAGCGGGAGCCAAATTATTGGAGGTTGCCAACCCTGACCATTTGGTCGGGGTTGGCAACCCCGTTCATTGGCAATCCCGTTCATTTAAATGGTCGGGGTTGCCGGGGTTGGCAACCCCGTTCATTTGCAACCCCGTTCATTTAGCAGAAACTTTGCTCCATTGCTCTCGCTCCTGGAGGCTATGTTATGGAATAGTCGGGGTTATCAACCCTGATAAAAATGGTCGTGTTTGACAACCCCGACCATTTGGCAGAGAGCACTTCTTGCTAGGAAGCCTCTTCTCTCCTCAACCAAAATTGTCTGGTTGGACACAAGCTCTCATGCTACACATATATTAATCCATAATCAATTTTAATCACAAATAAACATCTATTTTTATATCTATATTACATCTATAGCCAATTTCAAGCGCAAACAAACTTGTAATTTACTTACCAAAACTCCAATCATAAACATTTACTCCAATTAGCATTTCAAACGTAAACATCATAATACAAACTATATCAAAATTAATATTAAGAACTTTTTTTCCTCTCCCTCTCCCTCTCCCTCTCCCTCTTCTTCCACTCCCTCGTCTCCATTCGCCTTCAACATGAGCTTGGATGATCTCGTCGCCCGGTTGTGTGTGAATTTGTGAACGCATGACATTCTCCTCATCTTGAACCTTCTGTGAACATCTGGCTACGTCATGTGCGCGACTTGAGCTCACCCCGGTGTGTCCTCGCAACCATCGACGCTCGTACCCTATGAGTCGTTATTGACGTCCATCACGATTTGCATGACGTGTATTTCTGAGAGTGGACTAAATCTTTCTTATGATGCGAACAAATGCATTCTTCGCCTCTTGCTTGGTAGTTTATCTCATGCATCATTGCAATAAAAGCAACATCATCAAGTTCTTCTACCTACAAGATAACAATCAGAAGAAGATTATTAGCAAAATAATGATAATAAAAATAATGATCACAAAATAAGTATATATTTTGCATATTCACTTACCAACTTTCTCTCAATTGGACCCCTCGACATGTACGAGGAAGGTGCTTTGTTCTCTCGATATATTCATTAGCGAGTAATTCCCCAATACCGACATATGTACACATCTAGGTCTGGTGCGTCACCTCTCTCCATCACTACAACATCCCCTCAACTCCCAATCCTCAATGTAAGATTGACGAATTATCTCCCAATTTTAACGATGTGCTCCTTTTCGGGAATTTCGCTCTATTCTTTCTACAAAATCTAGAATATGTTATTTTAATCCAAATAGTCGAAGCACACGATCGAGCAAGTGCATTTCGACAATCTCAAAGCATATAATCAGGACTCGGGCATGCATATATCTTCACCATCTCTGCAAATATCTAGTAGTGAAGCTAAAATTAGTTCATAAGGTATCCACTTGACCTATTAAAAACATTACAGAAATTTACATATCAGTAACATATAATATATTGCTTGAATATAGTTAAATATTATAATTTTACACCTATTCATTCTCCATTTGATCAAGCTGATTCCTTTAAAAATTTTCATGACCCTCTGGGGAGCTTTTCCAATATCTAGAAACATTCCATCTAATTGATATATAAAGGCTTAGTATAGATTGAAATAAATGTATCAAATAAATACTATCTATTTGGATTGGTAGGACAATGAGATCTATTATGACCCATTTGTCTACAATATCCACACATATTGTGCTTTGGAACCCCTTACTACCCTTCATCCATTGTACCTCTTATGAGTATTGATCGTGGACGTCCGACTTGTCTCTTATAGTCAGGAGGTAACACATGTGACCCGTTATAGGATGGCTATTGACTACTATCTACAATGAGATGGAAACACTGCTTGTATGAATCTTTATAGTGACTTGATTGGTACCACTCAGAAGCGTATATATGTAGTATGAAGTATTTCCACCCTTATATTGCTTGGAAGAAAACGCTATAACATGCGCTCATAGTAATTTTTATAATTGTAGTATGTTGCAAGGGCATGCGTATTGAGTTCCTCGCAAAATGACGGTGTAATTATAACCGTATTTGTTTGTAGCCTACCATTCATCTCTAGCAAATCTAACCGTTTTTATTGATCTCGCCTGCACGACACGAGACCCCGCAATCTCTTCATTTTTTGTGTCAACACCGTCACCCACTTTGCTCTATCTTCTCGTCGCTTGAAAAAATAATGATTAAGTCTATAAAATGTCCTCACAACTAACCCCTGTGGGTATTGCTCGAGCTCCCTTAAGTACATCGCTGAAGTTTTCAGAACAAATAGTTGTCATCATTCAAAGACAATTCCCTCCATCTTTACTTAGTGCCCACCGGTCTACATATTCACTTCCCAAACTACTCTCAATTTAGTCATGTGCAACTTGAGATGTTGCCTTGATTTGATCCCTTATCTGATCATACATACATGTTTTCAGTGCACAATCCGCTTGTCAAAGAAGGTTTTGTAAATATATCTCACCATGCCTCTTTTTAAAATTAGCTCTAGTGTCAAATATTAAGAATGTATAATTGAATACAAGCAAAAAAACCAATCCCACTTTTCACTATTCTCGAACTCCACAACCGCGAAAACCAAAGGAAATAAGACATCATTTGCATATACTCCTGTAGCAACAAGCAATACACCTTTGTATTTTTCATAGAAGTGTGTGCCATCAATGCTAAGAACCGGCCGATAAAATTTAGATCCCTCAATCGAAGGACCAAATGCCTAAAATACGAAGGTGAATTGCTGAACTCTCGGATGGATCTCTTTGGTTATAAGTTCATATTCAGTTCCAGGATTGCTTTTTTTTATCGCAACAAGATATTGAGAAAGTGTTGTGTAAGACTTCTCACAATCACCAAATATTTATGTTATCGTGATTCTCCTTGCATTCCATGCTTCACTATATGACATTTCAATGAATCTCATATCTACCACTCTATCAATTACCTGACCGGGATTTAGATCAAGCTTCTTCTTTAACTTAGGCATAATCAACCTCGCTACGTAAGAGCAGATGCACCACTATGATCTTGCTCTAAGATCGGGTTGCTACACATGTGAACACTGCAGTATTTTGTGATTTTAAAATGCCCATTATGTTTCTTTGTGGCAAATGAATATAACTTCCAAGGGCATGTGCAATCAACTTCATTTCCCTTCGCCTAACATTTTCTTTTTATATTCATAAAATAAATTATATCAAAACTTGTGCAATTGCTTTTAACTTACTTGAACTTGACATTCTTTTTAATAGAATAATTACGAATAGCATCAACCAATTCGTCCTTAGTCTCGAATAAATCTCCAACTTTAAAAGTGAAGTCCTCATCTCTTCTACCATTTAAACTTTGGTTGATACCAATATTTTGTACCGTGGAAGAACGAATCCACTCATCATCTTCAAACTCGTCAGAAAGTGGCTCTTTGTACTCAACATATTTATTATTAACATTAGTCTCATCAAGCCATCCCGGGTTCTCTTCAACATCTTCAATCACAAATTATATGCTACTAATTGACGCACTATCTTGTTCTTCATTTTTAGATTCGTCACTTCTTTTATCCTCTTCAATCGTCGCCCCTCTACGGCCTCATATCTTGATAAGGGGCTTCATTGTTTATGACACTTGACGTACCCCCAGATAAAGGTGCACTTAGGCATTGAAATTAAGTCCGCTCCATTTCGCTCGACGATGAATGGAAACCGTTAAACTCAACTTCCAAGTTTAACATGTGTGAGAACTTTTCCGGAAGTTTTAACATTTGACCCGAACTAAGTGGAATCTTTTCAATCAATAATTCTACCGTTGGTTGTGTCCTGCTCAAATTAAACATAATACTCATATGATAATTATTTGATATCTCAACTGCGAACGTTCTGTCAAAAGTTATAGGCCAATTGCATATTACTTTCAGTCGGTACTCTCAATGATCAATTTCAGTAACTTAGTGTAATTCTTTAATCAAGTCATAATACCTCCATGATTCCAAGATCATTAACGGCGTCGTTACCCCTCCGACGTACATTGACATATTATTCATTCTATAGTTAATTTTTCCACTGTAAGAACAAGTAATAAAAACCATATTGTTCAACCTCTGAAAAAAAATTAGATTATATCATTTGAATGTAAAAAATTTAAATAATATTATATTATTTAGATGCAAACAATCTCATAATCCATTATATACAATGCAACAATCTCATAATCATATAACTCTAATTTTAATCAAAAACCCGAAATAAATAAATAAATACCCTAAACCCCAAAATGAGCATTCTATGCCCTAGAATTTAAATTTCTATTAAAACATACTACACACAAAGACTAACAATCATCATAAAGATATCTAATTGATATTAAATTTCAAACCTTAAAAATTGGATTTTGATAAAAACCCTAGATTTAAATGTTAAAGAAGAGAGAAAAACCCTGCATTTTTAAATGTTGAGAAAAGGAAGAGAAATTACCTAGATATCTTCTCCGAACTTACTTGTCGAATTTCGGCCAAAAAATGGGTTAGGAGTAGGGTAGGTGGAAGAGAGAGAGATTGGAGGTGAGAGAGAAAGAAACGATATTGTTAGGGAAAGGAAGAGAGGGTCGGGTGTATATATAAATGGATGGGCCCCACCATGAATAGAAATAGTCAGGGTTGGGAACCTCTACTATTTCAACACTTAGACAAATTCTTCGGCTCCATGGGCGCGCCACTCCCTGCCAAACAAACCCGATTGTTTTGGCCTTAACACGTGGCTGCGAATCTCCCCTCGTAAGTCAAAAAGGAATTATAAGTTCTAACTAACCAGGGTTGTCAACCCTAACTAATTAGTTCGCTTTTTTTAAATGATCCAGTTTCTGGCTACGATGCTGATGTGGTCAGAAGCTAGGTCGATTTCACTAAATAAACGTGGACGAGGCTGATTTTTAGGAATAACTTGGGAATAGGGCTATTATGAAAATTTCTCTTTGAAATGTCACTTAACCTTAAGTTTTCCTTAAGTTTTGCAAGGGAACCCCTCATCTAACACCGTTAGAACAACAAATCGCATACATCCAAATGACAAAAATGTCCTTGATGGGAAAAAGCCTCTTTCAGGTCCTATTTAATTATTATAACCCTGAAAACCTTTATGGGTTTGTAATTTTGAGATTTTTTTGTTTGGGGTTTTCCCCAAAAACTCCCTTTAAAACAAGGTCACGCTACCAAAACCATCTTTGATTTTCAATTTATATCTAAACCACCTTAAAATGGTTTTTTATTGCAATCAACCGCCTGAATTCACCTTCGCGTCAATTTTCTCGGTGTTGCCGTAATGATTATGTGTCAAATACCAAATATATTAGAGAGATACTCCTCAATGAATGGTAGGTGGGGTTAATTAAGCCTTAACTGAAAAGTGGTTGCAAATGGTTGGTTGTGACAAAAACACCATTTAAAGGTGATAATTGATAATCAAAGGCAGTTCTATAGAATGAACCTATTTTAAAGATGGTTTCTAGGGGAAAACTCTTTCCAATAAAAATGGGACTGATGTCGTTAGGGGGTTATTTGAAATGCATGGAGGTTATGTGAGAAGTCCATAAATTAAGAGGTATAAGTAGGGATGCATTCGGTCCCGATACGGTTCAGATATGATACTTACAATATTTGTATCCATTTACCACTTATGCATATGGATACGTATACGCCTTGGTAAGGAAAATTCGTATCCACATCCGCTAAATTCGGATACGTATATGGATACGCATACGGATATATAAGCGGATATACATGCAGATACAAAACGGATGTGAGAAAACTAGATAATATTGAAAAATTATATAGTTCATATGATACAAGAGAGTTCATTATCATATTTGTTATATCTGAAAAGCTAATATTAGATTCATTGATCATCAAAATTAACCTCAAATTTATTAATCTAAGGATTATAATTGTTGCAACAGTATGACCAATATGTATTATGACATTTCAAATACAGATCCAGGCATTTTACTACATAACCATATTTGTAACCATAACTTATCAATTATAAATTTTGATAACCATTATCCGCATCCTAGCAGATACGGATATTTTTGGGCACTCCTAGGTATAAGTGAGATTTAGAAACTTTATGGGGGCTCACCTCAAAAAGGCCAAACTTAAAGGGGAGGGGACTTGTGAAAGTTACGCATAAATGTTCCTCAAGTAATATGTGGATTGTCACCACGAATCTGGTTAATTGCAGGTTGACCTATTGAATCGCCTGACATCCTCCTACTTAGTTGAGCTACTAGGCTACTGCGCTGACCAGCACCATCGACTCCTAGTATTTGAGTTCATGCCTAATGGGAACTTACAGCAGCACCTTCATCCTTCTTCATGCAACCACTACTATGAACCCCTCAACTGGTCTACTCGCTTGAGAATCGCTCTAGACTGCGCCAGAGGCCTCGAGTTCCTCCATGAACACACAGTTCCTTCAGTTATTCACAGGGATTTCAAATGCAGTAACATTCTGCTAGACCACAATTTCAGAGCCAAAGTCTCAGATTTTGGAATGGCTAAAACAGGATCTGATAAGGTCAATGGGCAGGTTGTTACCCGTGTTCTAGGGACCAGTGGATATGTTGCACCTGAGTGAGTATAATCTTCCCAAGCTATCCACCTACTTGCAGATAGACCCCCTACAGTTCTATTGTTGCAGATAGAACCTCCTGAATTTTTTTTTTTTACTCCTTCACCATAAGAGAAAAAAATATTTTCTGACAAATAGACATTCTGGGGGTTAAACAGTCCAAAATTTTCACTCTGGGGGTCTATCTGCAACAATAGAACTACATAGCGTCTTATCCGCAATTAACCCAAAAAAGGATAAAGTTATGGTTCATTATTGTTGATTATTTTGCAGATATGCATTAACTGGCAGGCTGACTACCAAATCAGACGTTTACAGTTATGGAATTGTCCTTTTAGAGCTACTAACAGGGCGAGTACCTGTCGATACTTTGAGGCCTCCTGGTGAACAAGTGTTAGTCTCATGGGTTAGTAATTCTGTCCAAACTCCTAAGTAACACCCTGTAGTTTACTCCAGTATTTGTCCATGAGGAACTATTCGTTATCGGTGTCTCGTTATTTCAGGCTCTTCCAAGACTTACTAATAGGGACAAAGTGGTCGAAATGGTTGATCCAGCTTTGGAAGGACAATATTCAAGGAAAGAACTAATTCAGGTATGTTTTATAATACAGAGACTAGGGTTGGAAACAGTTTTTTTTTCTGAAATGTTCATATTTATAGTCGTTTATAATATTTGAATACAAATCCAAATTTCGAGTTTTATTCTTCAAATTTCTTTGAATCTGACCACAAACTCTCGGATATTCATCAAAGTGTTTGTCGAATACAAAAACATAATTATTTGACTTAATATTCTGCAAGTTATGAATATAGAATTATTAGATAAAGAACTTTTTTTTAAAAGGTAACATGATTTGGTGAAATTTTTTAGTTTTTCAATAACGCTGAAATTCATAATTACAATTGTTCCTTAATAGTCATATCATATAAGTCAGAAATTTGAATATTTAATTTAAAAATTTGATTGAGACTCGTAGGTCTCTTAAATAAATATATAACCTAGAACAAACAAATGTGATATAACACATGTGTGTAATAATACAAATTATAAGTGACTAACCTTTAAACGGATATTTCATAAACAAACAACTCGAATATGTGAATGGTACTTGATTCATTTAATATATGAACACTAAAATTTATTTGTTTTCTCTTACATGATCTTCCAAATTGAATTTGAACAAATAGTTAAACAAATAAGTGTCACTTTTTTTTAATAATTATTTGAACAACTTCTGGCCCTATGCTGTTGACTAATGTGATTATGATATTGTGACAGGTAGCTGCAATTGCTGCTGTTTGTGTGCAATCAGAAGCAGAGTATAGACCTTTGATTACAGATGTTGTGCAATCTCTCATACCTTTGGTTAAAAGCCCAAGTGGTTCAACTCCCTCGAGACTGCATCATCAAATTGCGATATCTGTTTCATAGTTCTTAGAGCAAGATCTGAAGCTAACATAAAGGGAACAGATCTACACATCAGAGGGCTTAAATTTCAAAGTTTTTATGACCAAACCTATGTTGGCTACTAGATTTTTGCCTTAAGCAGTATAGATAGAATGCTAAATTTTCCTCTACTCGAGATGAGATTCTTCAATGTAAGATAACCGTACTACTGTACAGATATCTGCAGAGTGTTGAACAAATATGCTTCTCTGAGCAAAGGATTATTTGTCCTATATTTTGTTTAATTAACATCTTGTGATCGATTTGGGTCTATAAGCTCAGGCACTTAGTGAAAACAGGATACATGAATTCATGCTGCAAGCATTACAAGACGATGAAGATGAGCATAATGAACCACCAAAGATTGAGAATAACTGAAAATATGAGTGGCTAAGTATGGAAATCAGAAAGCCTATGAGAAATTTTGGGACACGAAAAAATTATCTTATTAAAAGGTTGATCCTATTATATGTTAATGAATTTGTGTACTCCCTCCCATATGTAATCATCACTAGATGAGACACCATCACTTCCACAAATAATCGAGATATACATAGAAATTCAAATGACAATGGCACCAATAGAATACCACAAAATTTACCAACAATCCATTATGCCATTTCTATAAAGAACCATACTATGGCTTTCATTGCTCAAAGTTGTTCATATGCATAAACAACAAAACAAAGATATGACATGACAGAAAGAAAAAAAAAAACATACCTTTCCACTGTACGGTATATTTGGGGGAAATTGGAACTTTAGATAAGAAAAAACTCCAGTTCATCACTCTTCTATCATCCTGTTTAGCGTTCTTTTTGCATCCCAGCACCAACATTTGTAGGAGGACTTGGATATCTCAAGTAGCTCATCCGGGGATTTAGCCAAGAGTTCACATTTCTTGTATAGATCAAATGGGCTTTTCTTCTTATTGTTCTTGTTGGAATCAAATGGGCTGTTCTTCTTGCTGTCGTTGGTATAATAGATGCTATCATCATTATCTTGAATGGAAATTTCATTGGTTTGGTGCACAATAGAGCGAATCCTTTTATAAAGTCTCATAGCAGAAACTGCATCCTCATATGGATTATGTGTACCAGACTGTATCTCATACCTATAAAGCCAAAACTTGGTTAATAAATTCATTTTGGGATTTTCAAACAGGATTATCTAGTTGTTAACAGAAGAAGTGTATCGACATGAATGCATGCATTAGGATTCAAAAACAGTGGTTACATTCTCAATCAATTCAATTGTTTACTATTTCCTAGTAATACGGGGTAAACAAGAGATATCATATTATCAACCACAGAGGATGATATTAGAGTCGAGATACTTCATATTTCCAGATAAAAAAAATTTCTACTTGTCCGTATGTTATAATTCTACAAGCTTAAAGAGTATAAGTCATGCGCTTTGACACTTAGTGTTTGAGTACATGGTTGAATTATTCTTTAATCAATGTCACTTAAACAAATATGAACTTTACAATTATATCAGGAAACTTGATACTAAACCACTAAATTTAGCAATAAAACATCCTAAAAGAACACGAAGTTGTATTTTACTATAAATATTACAGTGTTGATAGGGAGTGTAACATACGAACGAGTTACACACCCCAAGTAGGTCTTGGTCAGATACTTCAGAGAATGGCTTTTCAAATTTGTTTTCAGAAGCGGACGGTATTTGGCTGTATCCCTGTATAAAGATCAAAGGAACAATTCAGTGAGTTAGCCCAAAAGAAAAAGAAAAAAAAACTTTAATTTTTCATAAGGTTGTAAATGCAATTTAATTTTGCATTCAACTAAGAAGAGGACAAGAGGATCATCAAGAGCTCACCGTGTCAAGTTCTCAGGGTAGTCCATTCGTAAAACTTCAAGATCATGGTCCAAGTCATGACCTATAAGAAGACAAGCTTCTCCACCATCAGTTCGCATTCTCCATGTCGATTCTTCCCCATTATACAATATTTCTTTGACTCTCTTTGAAACTTCACAAATTGGTGTTGCATCTACGATATGATCCTCTGTTATGCCAGTTAATTCATATCTGGAGCCAGTTGCAAATTAAGGTTAATCTGAATACACAAACACAAGAAATTCCTAAAGGGTTATTATATACAGTCTCTCAAATCTTCAATAGTTCTATATTAATCCTTCACATATTTGAAATTATGCATGTCTCTCAAATCCTAAGATGTCTTGCAATTTGGTCACTCAATGACCAAAATACCCGTTAGCCAATGTTTTTCTGGACGAGAAGGGTTTTTAGAGGGAACATAGACTGGAGGGTAGTTTGGTCATTGAGCGACCAAGTGCAAGACCCACTCACGAGCAATTTCACATATTTGAAGGCTAATATGGAATTCTTGATGACTTTATGGACTAATATCTAAATAACCCATTCCTATAACAATCATCAGGAATGAACTGAAAGAGAGAACCTGTAATCAGTGATTGGAATTATAGGCTTTACATATGCATGAAATATCACCTCCTCCTTTTCATTAACAAGGCAAACTCTACCACAAAGGTTAAATGAACCATAATCTCCACCTCCAACCATTTCACAGTCCAAAGCGACTAATTTGGGGCAAGTACCATTATCATCTGGCACAGCTGAGTTCAAAACTGCCGCTTCAACTTCATCGCACATGTCAGCAATAGGCAAGGACATTAGCTCCTATAAAAATACCCATTCAACTTTAGATGGGAGAGACTAAGTAGAAGAATATATGAGTATCAAGCTTTTGTTGCATAACTTACAGGGACAGAAGGTGGATCAAAGCTACAAGAGACTTCATGTAGGCCACGAGCATCAACATTATCAAATATTGATAGACAGAGCTTACAACCCAAGGCAGCAAAGACCACTGCACAGTCAGATTTGGCCAGTGGACCTTCATGCAATTGAAATTTAATAGAGTGAAAAATAAGAAATAGTAAGAGATTAAAACTAACATTTGAAACATAACTGCATATGCTTAAAGTTTAGCTTAAGTAGCTACCTGTAAGATGCTCTCTAACTGATTCCAGTGTCTTGCAATGCTTTTTACAGACCCCACACTTGGGCTGATGAACTGAATGATATGATTTCTTCATATGTTCGACAAGGTGATCTTTTATCTTGTATTGCTTGAAACATGCGGAGCATTTGTGCCTGTAAAAAGGTTAGATTAAGATGCATGAAGCATATGAATGTCCACTCTGATGCCCAATTGCTAACTAATGAAAATGCCTTGAATAGCAAACAACAAATTGTCATATATAAAAAACAGCAGAAGCAATCCTCTAGAACACGGAATTAAGCATATTCACATGATTTATACAAGGTGGCATGCATGCATGCTTAGCCTCCATTACTTGTTATGAAGGCTAATAGCTTTAGGACTAATAATTTTTCCGCTCTTGGGATTTTGACATCCATTTTCAAACGAAATGGTGTTTTTGTTATCAGAATTTCCATTATAACTACACAGACACCAAGAGGGAAACAAGAAAACAACAAACCAGAAATTGAAACAACAAAGCCTTTACCCTGCATGATTAGAATCTACTAAATGGAAAGCTTTCTCTATTGCCTATTAAGTCCATATTTTTTATTGTATTTGTATGTGGCTCCATTCACATTCTACTCCATTATAGCTTCAGACCTAGTTTGTTCTAGGCTTCTAGCAGTTTCATCCAGCATAGCTCCTGTCTCCATCTCATCCTCTCACCGTTTCTCAACTTTAACAAATACCCATTATTAGAGCAGTTATATATTTAGGAAAGTTCCAGAACTTCGGTTGTTTCTCATTGAAAAAATGTACTTGTGTGTTGTTTTTGATTTACAATAAATAAACTCTGAATATCCCTCAGACCCTCACTATGGTGAAATTACTTTCTGCAACATAACAATGTACCGAAGCTAAAATGATAATTCTATAATACCCAATGTTCTAACTATCAGATATTGGGAACATGTTGCAAGAGAATTCGGTCTCAATCGAGCTCCACTTGTTTCTGGTTATTTAACAGATATTTGTTCGGGTTTAGGCCTCAATTGAACCATAAATCCAGACCAATCTTTTATAACAAATAAAAATCCAAATTGATACTGCAACATTTCTGGTGATTTTTGAGGCTGAAATGTAACTTGATATATTGGAAAATCATGATATAATATCGCCTAAAAATTGACAAAACCGAAAATGAATTGAGATCATATCATTTAGCAGCAAGCCTTATAAAATGATATATTAGGGATATTCAAAACCATGATAATACCTCTTTTATAATGCCTAAAACTCAAAGCAGCCACAAGGGTTGTCGGCTCAAGTACCATCTCTAAGCTTCCCCCTGGTAGCTTCATCTTCTCCTCATATAACACTCTCTGACAACGACCGTAAAGATTCAAAACAAAAAAGCCAAATCCAAGACCCTATTGTTTGTATCAATGTCCGAGTCGTTACTATCGGTCTCCTTATATGAACTTCTACTTTATGTCTCCATGTGTGAGGCTCTATTGTCAAGAGACCCTAGTGTCTACTCTAGTGTCTGAGGCAGTCTGTTATGAGACCTACCTTTGTACCTCTCCATGTATGGGGCCAAATATATCTATAATCTTCAGAACACTCGAATTACTTATGTAAAGCTGAAGAACAAGAGATACTTGTTGCAGAATAAGTTTGTGATACTATCGTTGATAGGACTTTGAGAATTGGAAATGAGATAACTATTTAGGCGCAGACCAAGAAGATTGTGACTTCTTTTTCACTAAAGTATAAGCAGTGTTTTAAAAGCGAAACGCAAGTTTAAGGAGATGAGGTCATGATGTTGCTTTCCATGGTCAATATTACTCTTCATTATTTTAAATATTTTATATAAATCTTAATTTATCCTAATCCTAATTATATCTGATACTAATCCAATGTGAACTACTTATAGCTCAACAATTTATAAAAAAAGATTAATAAAATACATGAAACATTATTTTGAATATTTCATTTAAATCTTACACTATCCTAATACTAATTATATCCTATATTAATCCTGCGTGAACTACCTACAACTCAACAATTTAAAAAAATAAGATTAAGAAATCATACATAGCTAACATATTATAATTCATGAAGTATTATTAAAAAATCCAAAAAGTTTCAAAAATTGCACAAAAAGTCACAAACTATGATATTTAACAACACACGAACCATCTAAACAGAGTAGTAACAAATATTAAATAGTTCTACTAACTACTAATTAGTTACATAGGTCATAAAGCAATAAAGTTTGGACTTCAAGTTTCAAACTGTCATGTCCTCGAATATAGGTATAGGTAATTAGGCACATTACAAGAAAAAATATCAAACAATCTGCCAAGGAAAAGAAAAGATATATATTTTATTTCCAAAATCAGTTTACTTTGTTATACACCCGTCGCACTCTCAAAATTTCAAAATAGAGGTAAGGGCACCTTGCATGTCATGTCCCACAAGCCTTTGGTGTGCCTAAGGTGCCTACGTGAGCTGTTGAGGCATCAAAAGGGGTTCCCCCTGACAATAAAGGTACAGGAATTGTCTGCACTTGTAAGCACCATGTGGCTAGAGTGGAGTAGCGGGAATCGGAGCTTAGGGGGGGGGGGTTAACCGCGTTGTTTACTTCTCTTAAAATTTTATAATTTAAAACTAAACAAGGATGGGTTAATCGCTAATATTCAATGCCCTTCAAAGACTAATTTAAAAAAAGTCCCTAAAACTATAACAAGAATAAATGCACTGAAATACCTAAAAGCGTCCAGGTTTTTCTCTAAATTGGAAACAACTCCCTTAGGGGGTGTTAGTTAATTGGGACATTTAAGTGATACCCATAATAGGAAAGAAGTAAAGAAAAAATATAAAAATAAAAAAAAACAAAATAAATATGAGTTTTAGTTTTATACCACCTAGTTCCAAGCTAAAACTTAGAATAATTTGAGAGACTAGAACTCTCATTTTTGTATAAAAAAATAAAAAAAGTGAGATAATTTTGTACCATTATCCCAATTCTCGTTTTGTTAGAGTTCTACTTGACTAACACCGTAAAATTTTATTCTAGTTTTAGTTCTATGTGACTAACACCTTAAAAATTTATCACACAGATTATCCCAGTTCCAAATTTAAGTTCTAGATGACTAACCCCCCCTAAAGGAAAAAATATAAAAATAAAAAAAAAACAAAATAAATATGAGTTTTAGTTTTTTACCACCTAGTTCCAAGCTAAAACTTAGAATAATTTGAGAGACTAGAACTCTTATTTTTGTATAAAAAAATAAAAAAATGGGATAATTTTGTACCATTATCCCAATTCTCGTTTTGTTAGAGTTCTACTTGACTAACACCGTAAAATTTTATTCTAGTTTTAGTTCTATGTGACTAACACCTTAAAAATTTATCACACAGATTATCCCAGTTCCAAATTTAAGTTCTAGATGACTAACCCCCCCTTAACTAGCAGGTCGAAGTATGATTCCTAAGATCACTGAAAAAATCAAAACCCATTTGAGTTTTCCACATAAATTTGAATTTAAAAACCGATAAGCAACAAACCCATGCATCACCTTAAAAGGAAATGCGGTAAGTAGGTAAGCAACCCAAGAAGTCATTTAATTTTCACTCTAATTACCAAATACAGGATTGAATGACAAAAGAAATTAATGGATAGCTACAGAATTAGAAGATAAAAGGAAATATTCACCTCGAGGATTTGGGAATTTCTGCCTGTGGTTCCATCGCAAATGGGAGAGCTCAGCAAAAGCAGAGAGAGAGAGAGAGAGAGAGAGAGACTATTTCGGACCTAATCCCTTTAAAAGCCCGAGTTTGCGAGGAAAGGTGATGGTTTTATGCAATCTAGGATGCACCGTGATATCGTCCTACCGAGCTAGATTGCTGACACGTGGATTGTAGCTATATGTATTGGCTAATTGTCACCAATGTGGGACTGTTAATAATTTTAGGGCCTGTTTGGTTGATTTCCTAAAATCAAAGAAAAGAAAATAGGACAAGGAAACCATTAAAAGTTGATTTTCATCTATTTCTAAAAAAAATTTATGAAATGTATTTCATTAAAAATATTTCGCATCATCCAATAATATGGTGACAACTCATATCATATCATCTTTTTTTTAGTTTTAAGAAGTAAACCAAACACAAAAAGAACCTATTTTCTATATAATTGATTTTCTTTTTTTTAGCCAACCAAACAGCCCCTTACCTGAAAGCAATGCATATAGTTTCGTCACATTGAGCATGCAATTCTAGCATGAAGGCTACTACGGTAATCTCTCTCTCTTTCATGCAGAGAATTTATTTGAAAAAATATGGAAGGAAATAATAATATACATTCACTGAATATATAAAAAGGCGAGAGTTCTGTGTCAGATTTGATATGAAAGATATACTCAATGTTCAGAGAATAGTATTTTTGTTATATATAGTAGTCATGTCAGCATTGTGTCAATATATGATGAGAATGTTGAGCGTTGCGGAAGCCAAACAACCAAACCAACGTGCTACGAGAAATCAAATCAAACGAACGTCGAGAGAAGGCCAAACGAACCAAATCAATGCCACAAACACAAAAAAAACAATTTTAACGTGGTTCGGCAAGTTGCCTACGTCCACGGGGCAAGAAGGGGATATAGTTTTTTTACTAATAGAGAAAAAGAGTACAAACTGAGATTAAAAATCACGCAAACTCTCCAATTAATCTCACCAACAAATCTCTAATTCTCTGCAAACAAAACCCTAACCAATAGCTCAGAAAATACCTCTTTTCTGTGCTCCAAATATCCCCAATTTTCTTCTCAATTATCTCTTCCAATTGTTTCATATATATAGAAATCCTAAAATCATAAACATACTAGGAATTATAAAACAAAAAACAAAACAGATTAGGAATCCTAATAACCTGTTACCAAAACATATTTGGAATTATGTTATCAAAACAGGTTGGAATCATGTTACCAAAGCAGATTAGAAATTCCAATAACCTATTACCAAAATAAATTAGGAAACATATTAGGAACCTGCTATCCAACAATTCTCCACCTCGGCAAAGTTTCCCCAAAACTGAGCCGACACCAATACCAACCAAACGTCTCACTTGTTGCGTCCAGTACGAAGTGGAACAAATCCACGATAATGGACTCAATCCACAACAGGTCAAGAACCCAAACGAGAATGCGAACAAACTCCAAATGTCGGTATCAACTCACCAAACCGGCTGCATCATAAATGACTGCCTACGTATTCTCTTGCCTAAGGAATCAAGCATTCACGTAGTTCACCCAAACGGCCTTCAAAGGCTCTCAATCAAATAGAAAAGTTTGCAACTATTTACCAATATCACCAATGGATCTGCAACTGATAGCGCTCCTAATGACCCCAAACTAAAACAAATCAAACACCTCCACCTGAGGTGAACCAATGGCCGTATCCAAAACATGTCTACCAGCTGCATTTGAATCCAAAACCAACTTATCATTTGCATCCAAATCCAAATGATCTCTAAACTGTGTCACATCAGCTAGAATCTCAAATGATGCAGTATGATCTGGAGTTTGTGGAGTAATCTCCACCCAATGTGAAGTAGCATCACCATCCACCCGCTGCGATATCCCAATGATCTGATCAACACTCTCCACCTGCCGAGAGTCAAATGTGACATACCTGCTCAGAACAAAATCAGAAGCTCCTAACTGATAATCAAACGAACCTCTGAATCCCAAACGTGCAATCAGATCATATCTCACATCCTCGATGTGACCAAATGCTAGGCAACCAAATATCAGACGCAACCCAAAATCTGAAGCAGCTCCACCAGATCCAAAATCTCCACACGCAGCAGTCGACAACCTATGACCAAGATGACCCAAATATGTCAAAGCTCTAAAACCAAAACCAATGCTCGACAACCAATACTGATCCCCTCCAGTAAGGAATGACCCAACAAAACTGTCATCTCATCTCGTCGCCCCAATGTCTCCACATCAATGAAGTGTCTCAAATTGCCATAAGCTCAGCACAAATGTAAAAAAGAACTCCTACCAAGCTAGAATGACGGGTTACCTTTCTCCCAATATAATTCTTCCAATTGTTGTTTACTTCAAGGACTTCACACCAACGGGACTTGGTTGCAACCCACTAATGCCTAGAATAATCCCCAACTGCAGAAATCAAATACCGATTACCTCCCAATGATACCTCCTTGGAAGGCCCCTAAATACCTGACTGAACACCACCTAAAAGACCCCTCGATCGATGGATAGAAGTGTTAAACTCTACCTCGGTCTTCTTGCTCATACCAATGTGCTCAAATGACTTCAATCTGTAGGTCAAAGCACTCCTCAACAAACCAAGCACGACATAACCAATCAAATAACTCAGCCTCAACAAATGCCACAATCTAGCCAAATCCAAAGAAGTTGTTATCTCTCTATCAAACACCATGCTCCTAATCAAATAATACAAATTATTCCTCCTGACGCCCTTCATCACAATCATGGACCCTAATGTGACCTTCAAACGTGAATCGACCAAGGTCACCCTATAGCCTGCTGCCTCCAAAACTCCAAGTGAAATGATGTTCTTCTTTAACTGAGGAACGAACCTCACTCCAACCAACTCTGGAATCACTCCATCACTCATTCTAATCCGAACGGTACCGATACTACTAATAGGACATTCATGATTATTACCCATAAGCACGACCCCCCTCTTTCCAACTCCTAAAAGCTGGAGAACAAATCCCTCCTAGGGAAAATATGATAAGAAGCACCCGAATCCAACACCCACTCTGTAGAGTCGGCAACACAAACTGACAGTAGTGCAGATAACGAGTAGCTCGAAGAATCCGAATCTGAATTATTATCACTAGTCTTGATAACATTTACCTCTGAAGCTTGAATAGCTTTCTCCTTATTCTTCTCGGCTCGATCAACCAACTTTGGGCATTCGGCTTTCCAATGTCCATCCTCTTTACAAAAGGCACACTGATTCCTACGAACTCCAAGATGTGCCCCTCTAGACTGTGACCTCCTATCACGGTTTGGACTCTTTGCTCTTGCGACCAATGTTCCGCTACCGACTCAACTGAAGACTCCTTATCCTTCTTTCGAAGTTGATAATTTACAAATACAGCGGTAACCTTACTATAAGAAAGCGATGCCTTCCCATTAATAAGAGTAAGAACAAAGGTCTCATATTCCTCGTCAGGCAAGGAACTTAACAACAACAATGCCTTGTCCTCATCTTCAATTATCACATCTACATTCACCAAATCTGCAAGAAACTTCGTGTAGTGGTTCATGTGATCACCAATGGAGGTCCCCTTCTTCAATTGGAAGCGATAAAGCTTCCTCTTCAAATACAAGTAGTTCTCTGCACTCTTGGTCAAATACTTGCCCTCTAGGATCTCTTAAATCTTCTTAGCCGAAGTCTCATTGATAACGCCATATTTTAAATCTTGAGTCAAACAAGATCTAATCACACCACACGCCGTTCTATTCATCTTTTTCCAAACCAAACAAGATCTAATCACACCACACGCCGTTCTATTCATCTTTTTCCAAACCTTCTCCTCAATGTCGTCTGGTTTCCCGTCCAACTCCAAAGTATTCATCTTTTTCCAAACCTTCTCCTCAATGTCGTCTGGTTTCCCGTCCAACTCCAAAGTATCTTCCAATTTTGTGCATTGAGCGCATCCAAGACTTCACATCTCCAAAAATCAAAATTGTTTGTGCCATTAAACTTCTCCATATTTATCTTCATAGAGTGGATATTCAAACTTTGGACGGTCTTCATGTCGGAAGTACCCTCCACAACTCCTTTTCCGATCATCTTTCTCAAAGCACCAAAACAAATGCAGAATAGATCCAAAACTAAAAAAGATAGAGTCTTTACCAAAAAGATCCCATCTTTATCACCAAACAAAGCCCTAGGCGAGTCTCCAAAACGACCTACTCCTCCAAATAGCTCAAGCATAGCCCGAGCTTTGATATCACTTGTTGAGCGCTGCGGAAGCCAAACAACTAAACCAATATGCTTCGAGAGACCAAATCAAACAAATACTGAAAGAAGGCCAAACGAACCAAATCAATGCCACAAACACAAACAACCAATTTTAACGTGGTTCGGTAAGTTGCCTACGTCCACGGGGTAAGAAGAAGATAGGGTTTTTCACTAATAGAGAAGAAGAGTACAAACCGAGATTACAAATCACTCAAACTCTCTAATTAATCTCACCAACAAATCTCTAATTCTTTCTAAACAAAACTCTAACCAATAGCTCAGAAAATACCTCTTTTCTGTGCTCCAAATATCCCCAATTTCTTCTCAATTCTCTCTTCCAATTGTTTCATATATATAGAAATCCTAAAATCATAAACATACTAGGAATTCTAAAACAAAAACAAAATAGATTAGGAATCCTAATAACCTGTTACTAAAACAGATTTGGAATCATGTTACCAAAACAGATTAGGAATCCTAATAACCTGTTACCAAAACAAATTAAAGATTAGGAATCCTAATAACCTGTTACCAAAACAAATTAGGAAACATATTAGGAACCTACTATCCAACAGAGAACTCCATCAAATAAGCACTTAAATACATTGTATATGATTTCATTACATCAACCATGTTGATCCAGAGGGGGCAGTGGTTACAGTAACCTCTTTCTGGTAGAGAATTTATATACACAACATATAGAACGAAAATTATTTTAAACACTGACCAGAGATATAAATGACAGAAATTATGTTGGAAACATAACATACAACGTAGCGAAATTTGTATATCATGCAGATTAATCAAAGTTAAATCTAGAAGAATACATGAAACGCTTTCTGAAATTCTTGAATAATCAACCCCAAGATCAATACGAAATAACTTCCTCAAGAGAAAAAGCCTCCAACTGAAATCCACCCGTCACCGAAGAGGAGAAATACCGAGAGATAGGTTCTCAAAATTAATTTTTTTCTTTTTATTCTATATTTTCCCATAAGGCTACATATGAATCATATTTATAAGATTAGATCTGCTTTATAGATTTTAATTTCAAAATAATTCTTGATTGTTTAAACCTCTATCTATAATATTTAAAGATTAAATATTCTTTCCATAATAATTAGGATAGAAATAGAATTGTATTACATGTAAACCTCTTCTAATGACATTAGTGAGACAAATTGGGTCCCATATCGAGAACCAATTATTAATCAAATTAATAATTTTAATTTAACAATCAAATCTTTATCCGACCAACTTTTCATAAAAGCTCTTCTATAATATGAGATTAAATCTTCGTGAATAATATTATCTTACATTCAGTCCCTTCCAATATCAATTTATTTTAGGTAACTTTATTAAGCAGGACAAATCACTTATTTGCTCATTCCTAAAATTACAATCCCATGAACATAAATAAAAATTATATGGAACATCAAAATATTTTATTTTATAAGAAAATAAATTTAGAAAAATAATTTTTAAAAATTACCAGTTGACGGGAATTTAATATATTCATGGGATATGCATTATAAATTAACTCATAAAAAATAAGTATACTGGATCCTATCTAGATATCCATCATTTCCTTAAATAAAATCTAATAACTCAACATTTCAAGTTGTATATCACTTATAAAACAAGCTTAACCATCATATCAAAGTATACTAAATTATCAAATTTAAAATGATAATATCATTAAGTCTGAGGGACCACGTAACAATTTGAATTCTCTATCTCTTAGGTGGCTCATCCTAGAGAATCCAAATAAGGTCTTGTGCTACACATATCAAATATGCGCTTATGACATACACTCGGGGAATCTTCATTCCCGATAGCTGAGATCAACCATCACATCTCATACGTCATTATCATGCATAATAACCTGTTATAACAAAGCTATCATTTACTAGTTATAGGTTAAGCACAAATTTAAGAAACATCTGAATTAGATCATATCTCCAAGCAAGTAACTATCATAGTGCATGATCTAACAAAATAATTTCTAAGGATAATATAACAATTATATAAAAGCATGTGCAACAGTAAAACTTAATTCATATTCAATAAAAATGTATTGGATGTTTAAGGGTATATAACACTACTCTAGCAATCTCTCACTTGCCCTCACATCCAATCAGATACAATCCTAACTCCCATTTTTTCTAAATGTCTGTCAAAAACTTTTTTGTGACAACGGTTTTGTGAAAGGATCTACGATGTTATCAATTGTAGCAATCTTTTGAATCACCACATATTTCCTGTTGTGAATCTCTCTAACCAGATGATATTTCCTTTCATGTGCTTAGACTTCTATGAGCTCTTGGTTGTTTAATTTGAGCAATAGCTCCGATGCTATTGTAGAATAGTGGAATAAAAAATACACTAGCAGGAACTATGCTAACCTCATGGACAAACTTATTTATTCATACTCCTTCTTTCGCGACGTCACTTGCTGCTATATATTCTACTTCGGTTGTAGAATCAGCGGTGACATTTTGCTTAACACTTCTTCAACTAAAAGCACCATTATTGATAATATAAACATATCCAGAAGTAGACTTTCTATCATCTGGATTCATTCCCGATAGCTGAGATCAACCATCACATCTCATATGTCATTGTCATGCATAATAACATGTTATAACAAAGCTATCATTTACTAGTTATAGGTTAAGCATAAATTTAAGAAACCTCTGAATTAAATCATATCTTCAAGCAAGTGACCATCACAGTGTATGATCTAATAAAATAATTTCTAAGGATAATATAACAATTATATAAAAGATATACAAACAACATGTGCAACAATAAAACTTAATTAATATTCATTAAAAATGTATTGGATGTTTAAGGTCATATAGCACTACTCTAGCAATCTCCCACTTGCCCTCACATCTAATCAGATACAATTCTAACTCCCATTTTTTCTAAATGTCTGTCAAAAACTTTTTGTGACAATGGTTTTGTGAAAGGATTATAATGTTATC
Organism: Asparagus officinalis; assembly: GCF_001876935.1. Taxonomy (NCBI): domain Eukaryota; kingdom Viridiplantae; phylum Streptophyta; class Magnoliopsida; order Asparagales; family Asparagaceae; genus Asparagus; species Asparagus officinalis. The sequence goes on from NC_033800.1 coordinate 24,493,664, forward strand.
AATTATAGCAATCTTTTGAATCACCACATATTTTCTGTTGTGAATCTCTCTAACCAGATGATATTTCCTTTCATGTGCTTAGACTTATGATGAGCCCTTGGTTGTTTAATTTGAGCAACAGCTCCGATGTTATCGTAGAATAGTAGAATAGAAAATACACTAGCAAGAACTATGTCAAGCTCATGGACAAACTTATTTATCCCTACTCCTTCTTTTGCGGCTTCACTTGCTGCTACATATTCTACTTCAGTTGTAGAATCATCGGTGACATTTTGTTTAACACTTCTCCAACTAAAAGCACCATTATTGATGATATAACCATATCCAGATGTAGACTTTCTATCATCTGGATCGAATTAGAAATCAGAATCAGTATATCCTTCAATGCTCATGTCATTTGCATCATAAACTAAACAATAGTCTTTAGTTCTACGCAAATATTTAAATATGGCTTTTACTACAGTCTAATGTTCCTCACCAGGATTGGACTAAAATCTGTTGGACCCTAGAGAGGGGTGATTAGGGTCTTATGCTAATCTAATCCCGATTTTATGCCAATTAAAATTATAAAGATTAATTTGATCTTGCAAGAGATATATGAGATAAATATGAATAAGAATAAGCACAAATAAGATATACGCTAAGCAAATACAAATGAGATAGATATGGACAAGAATAAGCACAAATAAGATATACGCTAAGCAAATACAAACACACGATATGTTTACGAGGTTCGGTCCGCACGACCTACGTCCCCGTTCCTCACCTCGAGGAGATATCCACTATCACAACCGGTTTGGAAGCCGGAACTTCTACACACTCGGTTTACAAGTTTACCAAAAACTCTCACACAACAAACACTATGCAATCACACTTTACACACTAAGTGTAGGATCCTAGCTCGTGTCCTCCTCCTCAAGTGCTTGGATACAACCTCTCCCTAGGTTTGTCAACCGACGCCACTCCTATTGGATTTTACCTCGTCTCACGCCTCACTCTTCTCTCGGTGTACAAGTGTATTACAAGTGATACTCACAATAAGGGTTTAAATACAATGATTTATTCTCGATAATAAATGAGAACATAATGAAGCTCACTCTCACTAAATCATACACCACTACCCAATAATATATTGTATGAAAATATTATAAGCTCAATACAGTGTGTGTGACAAAAGAGAATAGAAAATATGTAACTCAAATAATATAGCTAAGATATGAAAATGAAATGACAAGCTATATGAAAATGAGTTTAGAAAACTTCTCAATAAATAAGAAGAACTGTAGAAGATGATGAGGATAAGATCCTCAGTTGGAATTGAAAGCCTCTTCTTGCTGTAGAAAACTTCTTTTGAAACAGACCAACTAAACCAGCTGAAACGCTTGTTAATGTTTTGATAAAACACACTGTAAACAAAAACTCTTGGTGTTTTTGAAAGAGGAAGGCACTGGGGTATTTATACCCACTCAAGACATCAGCCAAAACAACACTGAAAAGACCAAAATACCCCCAGAGAATCAAATCAGAAAATAGCCGTTGCAACACAATAATTAATACGGCGGTTGACCGTGAAAAACTGGCGGTCGACCGTGGCGGTCGATCGCGAAAGTCTCTGGATGAGCCACGGTCAGGTTTTTAAACTGCAGGCGGTCGATCGTGGCGGGCGACCGCAAACTGACACAGAGAATTTTTAGGTTTTTGGCTCACTTTAAAAAATACAATAAAAATATTAAATCAATTCCAAAAATAGTAAAACTTTGGAAAAAGTTTCTAAATGATAAAATAAACATGTTCGAAAAGGAATTTTTGGAAATACAAATTTCATTTGTGAAAACTCACTATTTTTGAAAAGTGTACATAAAACCTGTTTTTCGTGAACACAAAAATTAAACTATGACTTGTAAACTTGTTGTAAACATGAAATAAAAACTATTGTAACAAAGTTTGATAAAAAAATCATTTGTATGATAGAAAAAGTCAAACTTGTGTTGTGTTTACATATTGAGCTTAAATATTATCATACGATATATGTAAACAAATCTACTCTTATACCTAGATGATTGTGCACACATGAACTTGAATCTTTAACTCTTGATAGCCATGTGTTGAATTCCTGTAAAGAGAAAAACAAACCACAAGAACTAGAAAACAGATTAGCTATAAATTGTTTGATGATTAAAACCATAGGGCCAACAAAATCTACTTACAAGGCCAACAACATATGCAATGTCAGGTCTAGTACATAACATAGCATGCATCAAACTACCAACTGCCGAAGCATATGGTATACTTCTAGAGCTCTCAATTTCCCTTTAGATTTAGGACACATTTTCTTTGATAGTGAGATTCCATGTCTAGTAGGAAGTAGCCCTTTCTTGAAATCTTGTATGCTGAACCTTCTGAGGATCTTATCCACATAAGTGGACTATGATAATCCTATACGTCTCTTTTCTCTATCTCTATAGAGTTTGAGACCCAAAATATAAGATGCTTGACCAAGATCTTTTGTAGAGAACTTGTTTGAAAGCAATAATTTAACCGATATTATCATACCTACATCATTTCCAATGAGTAGTATGTCATCAACATAAAGCACTAGGAACACAATAGAATTATTCTGTTTTTTCTTATACACACAAGATTCTTCAAAATTTTGGATAAAATCATATTCTTTAATCTTTTCATCAAAACGAATATTCCAACTCCTTGAAGCCTGTTTAAGTCCATAAATTGACTGATTCAATTTGCAAACCATACTTTCTTGACCTTTACATACATAACCTTCTGGTAGCTGCATGTAAATATCTTCTTCAAGATATTCATTCAAAAAAGCTGTTTTGACATCCATTTTCCATATCTCATAGTCATAATGTGTGGTAATAGCTAAAAGGATCCTAATGGACTTTAACATTACAACCGGAGAAAAGGTTTCCTCGTAGTCAATACCCTCCTTTCTGACCATATCTAATAGGGTTCGGCTCTATTTTTCAGACACACCATTATGTTGTGGTGTTCCGGGAGGTGTCAAATTACTATCAATTCTATTTTCTTTCATAAATTTCTTAAACTCTTCAAATAGGTACTCACCACCTCGATCAGATCAAATGGCCTTGATACTTCTATTAAGTTTCTTTTCAACTTCGGCTTTATATTCTTTCTGATTTATGATGCAATAAATAAATATTGCCATATCAATGTAAAACCCCAAAAATTTGTGATATATATATAATTAATATGTGATTAATTATGATATATGGGTTTTTATTTTGATAAATATAGTTAAATGGTATGTGAGTAGTATATCATGTGTTTTGAGTATAAACAAGTTCTTTCGTGAGGAAGAAAAAAAGTCAAAACATGCACAATGGCCAAATATATGAGGAGCTAAAAAATTCCAGTCCGGTCGACCATCGCGGTCGACCGCAGACGGTCAACGTCACGGTCGACCGCGAGACCTGCAAAAGCTTTTCTCCTGTTTTGAGTTGGTTTCGGATTTCTAAAGCTCATATTCGTTTTCATTGGTTTATATATTAATCTTTCACGAATTTTCTCAGTTTTTCTAAGAACCCTAACAGCCACCAAACCCCCATAAAACCTAACTTGATTCTTGGAGAAGATTGGAGGCTTTTGAGCAGGATTTTGTGTGGTTTTTGGCTTTGGGAGTGGAGATCTTATTTGGTTTGGCATCTTAAATATTTTTTTTACAAATCTCAGGCGAGTTCATCTTTGCTAATCCCCCTCCTAGTTTTTAAAACGTTTTTAAAGAGTTTTTAACATGTTTTATAGAGCCAAATTGACTAGTTTATAAATAAAAGTTAATTCTTTTGTATTATATGTATAAAGACTAGGTCTTTCCATGTGAAAAGGTTTGAGAACGAATTTACAGAAGATATTTAAGATCTGAAAATGATTTAAAAGTTGTTTAATCTGAAGAAAGATGAATTGTTCTCTGTTTCAAGTTCTTATGCATGTTTTAGGGTTTAAATATGAATTTTTATGCACATAATCATGTATTATATATTGTGTTGCTCCGAAAAGTTTTTATCTACTGTTGACATGTTTCCATGCAAGATTCATATTGTTTTAATCATGTTTGAATCACCTAAACACGGCGTGAACACAACACACACAACCAAATTTAGAATCTAGAATTTTAGCCCACAGTCGACCGCACCTTAGTGGTGGTCGACTGCGTGTAGGGCAGAGGCCTGGGTAGGCCCTGGAACCCATCACGGTCGACCGTCACATAATTGCGGTCGACCGCCAAACTGTATATCGGCATGTGCATGTTTTGTTCAATTGTTTTGGTTTTCGAGCGAGCCTCATGACCTTGTACTGCTATAATAAAATGTTTATGAGTTATTTAACACTCGAGATGTCAGTAAACACCAGACATGGACACGCACACTGAGACATATGCACGCATGTTTAGAATATATTGTTTAGACATACCTTTGTCCTAATTTAAGTTGATAAATATGAAGAGTATAGTAATTTCATGTTTTCTGAATAGGAAGATGAAACCTATTTCCGCAGGACGATTGAGTAAGAATATTACAAAAGTATCATCATATCATGTATCCGGAATGGGGAGATAAAACACATTTTCGCAGGGTGATTAAGTAAAAACATTACAAAAGTATCGTCATTTCATGTATCCGGGATATGGAGATAAAACCTATTGTCGCAGAGTGATTGAGTAAGAATATTACAAGAGTATCGCTAATGCACATGAGATGCACACTTGTAAGTATTATAAATTGTAGTTTTGCTTCCATTTTGAATACCCGTAAGTAGGGTACTTTCTCTGAGACCGTGACTTACACGATATGGCTTATGGTTAACTTTTGTTTTGGATGAGTTTTCCTTATATTAGATCAGTCTACCTGAGTGTAGATCGAGATGAGATATTTGTGCTACAGGTTTGAGGTTTGGAGTGTTACCTTTTTGTTTGTTGTTTTTCATTCATGGAGTTTGGAATCAGTATTTAGGGAGTTACAATTTGAGACATAGTATATACATGAGGGTTTTCTTGTTTGGATTATTTCGCTCGACGTACTAACTCTCGTGTTGTGGATTCCTAAATACTAATCTCCAGTTAGATTTATATGAATGATTTTATACTTATATACTGTCTCTATTTTCTATATACTACTACCCCTTCCCCTGGGGAGAGGTGGAGATGATCTCGCTATAGCGCTTTGACGCTCGTTGTTTTTCCCCTTTCAGGCAGCGAGTCTGGGGCATGGAGAGTCGCAGGTTAATAAGATTTCTTTATAGATTCTATCTAGCTATTTATTATTTTAGTAGTTATTACAGAACTCCACAGTTAGTTGTTTATATTCAGACTCTAGACTTGTATTTTATTTTATAGAGGTTGAGAGCCATAGTGATACTTTATTTGACTCATTGTACTTGAGGTTTATTTCAGACTCAAAGATATTTCTATTTTAGTTGGGTTCACTGATGATTATTCTCTTATTGCTTCTGCGTACACCTGGTTTGTTCTATCTCTAATATTTGTCTGTCGGTACTTTCACATATTTGTTGTTTTCACTAGAGAGATAGTGACTGTGATGGTGAAACGTGTCGTAGCATGGTGTTTGGTGCTTAGCATATTTAATATTTCGGGTTTCACCTTGGATTGTAGCCTTGCGTGAAACCTGGGATGTCACAGTTGGTATCAAAGCTCTAGGTTCCAATATCCTTAGGATCATTTCTGTGTCATATTGTGGAGTTAGGATAGAGTTTCCTAGCAATCATGTATACAGTCCACTAGGAATTCCTAGTGTGAGTGAGGACGTATTATATATGTACGCGAAAAATTATAATTTTTTTTATGACGAACTATTTGCTTGAATAATAAAGCATGCTATGAGATATATGTGATACGATTTACTTATTGGTATACGTTATATTTTTTTCTGCTTGAGATTCTATTTACTGCGTAATAAGCTCTACTTCTAAATTATAGATGTCAGGAAGAGGACGTGGACGCTGAGGTACTAGAGCTCAGGGAGCTGAGCAAGTCGATAGAGAATTCGACCCGCAGCAGGCTCCGCAGCAGGCTCCGTAGTACTTAGTGGATCTCATAGCACAGTTAGCAGCTCGTCTGGCAGATATTAAGGAGTAGTTAGCAGATCAGGTTCATCAGGGAGCACCCATTCAGGAGAAGATGCCAGAGGGGACATCGATAGTCATACCACCACCTTTAGTTAATGATGGAATGGCTGAGTGGGAGGCTTGACTTCGTTTGGTAGAGAGGTACCAGAAGTTGAAGGCTTAAGAGTTTTATGGTTCGACGGATTCCATTGCGGCACACAAATGGAAGGAAGATGTAAACAACATTTTAGACATGCTTAATGTAGATAGTGTGCAGAAGCAGAGGCTAGTAGCTTTTAGCCTCAAGGGCGATTTAGGAGGATGGTATCGACTTCAATTTACTCCAGAGTAGAGGTTGACGGCCTCGTGGGAGACTTTTGTGTATTTCTTTGAAGAACAGTATGTTTCGGCTGCAGCGAAAGCCGGGAAGGAGTTAGAACTAACTCGATTGGAGCAAGGGGATATGTCTGTGACGGACTTTGAGAGTAAGTTTATGTCACTACTTAGATTCACTGGCATGTGACACACCGAGGAGAGGCAGGTCCAGATGTTCATGATGGGACTTCGTCCAGGTTTACACCGATATCTAGTATCTCGGAGATTTCGTTCAGTGTGGGAGGTGGCAGATGCTGCCATAGCTCAGGAGATAGATACGACTATATTTATTAAGGGCAAAGATGGTAATGCTAAGTTAGGACAGTCTGGGGATAAAGGTAAGTGTAAGAGACCTTTTACAGGCTCAGGAGGACCCCAACATCAGAACAAGGCTCCACATCTGCAGGGTCCCCATAAGAAGGGCAATCAATAGGATCAGAGGGCGCAACAGCAGTGCTGATTTTATGGAGCTTGTTTCAATTACAACAAGCTCGGTCATAGAGCAGCAGAGTGCCGCAGTGCACCCACAGCAGGCCAGCAGGACAGAAATCATCATCAGCAGCAGAACCGCACTCAGGGTCGCGGTCAGGGTCAACAGTTGAGAATTTAGGCACCTCCAGTAGTCCCGAGGATTGAGGGATAGGTACGAGCGATTCAGGAGACCCAGCAGGGACAGATAGTCCCATACGTTCCAGGCGATGCAGCCCAACATACTGGTAGAGTGTATGCAGTTATTCCTCGCAATCATGATGCGAGCGGGATGGTGGTGGAAGGTACTTTCCTTGTGAATTCCTTTCTAGCATGTATTCTTTTTGACTCTGGCGCTTCACATTCTTTTATCTCCTACGATTTTACGGTTAGACTCCAACTTGTGGCGCATCCATTAGATTTTTCTTTATTTGTATCTACTCCTTTAGGGGAGACGTCTCTTTTAGAGAGTATTTGTAGGAATGTATCATCAGTTTAGATGATTCTGAGTTCGTGATAGACCTGATCATGTTACGTATGTCTGAATTCGAAGTTATCCTTGGTATGAATTGGCTATCTTTTTACCATGTGAGTATCGACTGTTTTACGAAGACAGTCAGTTTGTGAGCATATGATGGATCTGAGTTAGTAGTGGTGACCTCCAGAGGCAACCAGTTTGTGGAGTCATATCTGGCATATGCCGAGGAGGTGATATTACGTGATCGGGGTACAAATTTGAGTGAGATGTGAGTAGTCTCAGAGTACCAGGATGTTTTCTAGGATATACCAGGATTACCTACAGTGAGAGAGGTCGAGTTTTGCATAGAGTTGCAGCCAGACACCGCGCCGATTTCCTGAGCACCTTACTGTATGGCGCCTGCTGAGATGAGGGAGCTACAGATCAAGCTAGATGAGTTGTTGTCTCAGGGATTCATTTAACGGGGTCACTCTCCATGGGGAGCATCGCTCCTCTTTGTAAAGAAGAAGGACGGGAGTATGCGATTATGCATTGATTATCGCGAGTTGAATAAGGTCACTATCTGAAACAGGTACCCATTATCGAGGATCGATGACTTGTTTGACCAGTTACAAAATCTCAATATTTTTCAAAGATAGATCTTTATTCCGGTTATCATCAGTTGCGGGTTCGGGAGATGGATATTCCCAAGACCGCATTCTTGACTCGATATGGGTCTTTCGAGTTTCTTGTCATGCCATTTGGGTTGATCAATGTACCCGCAGTATTCATGGATTTGATGAATCAGGTTTTTCGTCCATACTTGGACTAGTTCGTGATAGTTTTCATCGACGATATCCTCATCTATTCGAGATTGGAGGCCGAGCACGAGCAGCATTTGAGGTTGGTATTGCAGACTTTACGAGAATTCCAGCTGTATGCCAAATTTAGCAAATGTGAATTTTGGTTATCAGAGGTCATATTTTTAGGTCATGTCATCAGCCGGGAGGGCATTGCAGTAGATCCAGGTAAAGTAGAGCCCGCACTTGATTGGGAACCACCAAAAATATTTACCGAGATTTATAGCTTCTTAGGTCTGGCGGGCTAATACAAAAAGTTTATTCAAGACTTCTCGAAGATCGCAACGTCACTTACATGCCTTACTAAGAAGGGTGTATAATTTATTTGGGTCATAGAATGCAAAGAGGCCTTTGAGACATTAAAGACAAAGTTGACTTTAGCACCAATACTGATTATTCCTAGTAGTGATAAGACTTTTGTTGTCTACACTGATGCATCCTTATCAGGTCTTGGAGGTGTATTAATACAAACCCAGAGAGTTATTGCCTATATTTCGAGACAGTTGAGGACTCATGAGCAGAATTATCCTACGTATGATTTGAAGCTAGCAGCAGTGGTCTTTGCACTGAAGGCGTGTAGGCATTATTTGTACAGAGTATAATTTGAGTTATTCACAGATCACCAGAGTTTGAAGTACCTCTTTTCACAGAAAGAACTCAACCAGAGACAACGTCGATGGATAGAATTTATTAAGCATCGCTATAGAGTACCATCCGTGAAAGGCGAACGTGGTAGTAGACGCACTGAGCAGGAAGCGTTGTCGCGGGCTAGCAGCTTTGAGGTGTTCACTATATCGGGATCTTTATACTCTCAGCCATTATGATATCAGGCCAGAGATTGGCGGGAGCAATGTTTTCTTAGGAGCTTTATTAGTACAGCCGTTTTGGGGAGATAGAGTAGTCGGAGCTCCGTTAGAGGATTCTTGGATTCAAACCCGCAAGGGGGAGATTTCTAAAGAACCCAAGGATGATTGGACTATTGGAGTAGATGGAGGCCTTCGAATGAAGGGCATGATTGTCATGCCGAAAAATCTACATCTGAAGAGGGAACTTTTTGACGAGGCACATTGTAGCAGATATACAGTGCACCCAGGTACGACGAAAATGTATAAGGATCTGAAGAGGCATTTTTGTTGGAGTGGTATGCGCAGAGAGATTATAGATTATGTGGATAAGTGTTATACCTGCAAGCAAGTTAAGGCAGAACATCAGAGACCTGCAGAAACCCTATAACCTTTACCCATTCCCCAGTGGAAGTAAGCAGATAGTTCTATGGATTTCATAGTAGGGTTGCCTAAATCAAAGAAAGAAAATGATTCTGTTTGGGTGATAGTTGACAGATTGACAAAGTCGGCACATTTCTTACCTGTGAGGACGACTTATACGATGGACATATATGCGAGGATTTTTATTCGAGAGATTGTCAGATTGCATGGAGTTCCGGAGACGATTGTATTAGATTAGGGCTCAGTCTTCACATCCCATTTCTGGAAGAGTTTTCAGGATGCTTTTAGCAGCTAGTTATCATTCAGTAGAGTATTCTACCCCCAGACAGATGGTCAGACCGAGAGGGTGAATCAGGTATTAAAGGATATGCTGAGAGCATGTGTTATAGATTTTCAGGGTAGCTGGGAGGACCACATTTCATTAATTGAATTTGCATATAATAATAGTTATCAAGCTACCATCGGGATAACACCGTATGACGCCTTATACGGGAGGCCTTGCAGATCGCCTATATGTTGGGCAGAGCCAGATGATAGTCTATTACTTAGCCCGAAGCTAGTTAGGCAGACCACGAAGAAGGTGGTATTGATTCGGGAGCGCATTCTTGCTGTACAGAGTCAGCAAAAGAGTTATGCAGATTAGCGGAGATGACCCTTAGAGTTTCAGGTCGAAGACTTGGTTATGTTGAAAGTATCATCAATGAAGGGCGTTCAGCGATTCGGTAGATGGGGGAAGCTTGCCCCGAGATATGTTGGTCCCTTTAGTATTATCGAGTGCATTAAAGTTGTTTCTTATAGATTAGACCTTCCAACATCGATGTCGAGTATACAAGATGTCTTTCATATTTCGATGCTCAAGAAGCATTTGTGTGACAAAAAGCAGCAAAGAGTGATTGATTCACCAGAGGTCAAAATCCAAGATGATTTGACTACCGTAGAGATTCCAGTATGCATTCTTACTAGAGAGAATAAAAAGCTTAGAAACAAAATCATTCCATTAGTGAAAGTACAGTGGAACGGGTAAGGAGCCGAAGATATTTCTTGGGAGCGTGAGGAGGATGTACGTTGCGACTATCCGCACATGTTTGAACAGGTAAGATGTTGATATTTAAACGTGCTTATATGCGTTGATAGATATGATTGCATGTGTTGTTTATTCACATTAATACTTAACGCTAGAATGGGTCATTCAACACTTAGCTCTTAATTATTCAGAACATATGGTATATATATGAGGAGTTCCTTGTTTGGATTTTTCGTCCGACGTACTAGTTCCATCTAATTAGGGGTTAAGTGAGGATACACATATTTTAGATTGGTTAAGTTTAAATGTGGCTTATGATTCATATCTTGAAATTAACGGTACGAGATGTGTACGAGAGAGTTTCCTTGTCTGGATTATCCCCTCTTAACTCTTTTCTTATATTATTAATTCCTATGATTCGATTGTAGAATTTCTAGGACGGAATTCTTTTAAAAGTGATATATATATAATTAATATGTGATTAATTATGATATATGGATTTTTTTTTGATAAATACATTTAAATGGTATGTGAGTAGTATACCATGTGTTTTGAGTATAAACAAGTTCTTTCGTGAGGAAGAAAAGAGTTAAAATATGCACAATGGCCAAATATATGAGGAGCTGGAAAATTCCAGTCCGGTCAACCATCGCGGTCGACCGCAGACGGTCAACCGCCACGGTCGACCGCGAGACCTGCAGAAGCTTTTCTCCTGTTTTGACTTGGTTTCAGATTTCTAAAGCTCATATTCGTTTTCCTTGGTTTATATATTAATCTTTCATGAATTTTCTCAGTTTTTCTAAGAACCCTAACGCCACCAAACCCCCATAAACCCTAACTTGATTCTTGGAGAAGATTGGAGGCTTTTGAGCGGGATTTCGTGTGGTTTTTGGCTTTGGGAGTGGGGATCTTCTTTGGTTTGGCATCTTAAATGTTTTTTACAAATCTCAGGCGAGTTCATCTCTGCTAATCCCCCTCCTAGTTTTTAAAACATTTTTAAAGAGTTTTTAACATGTTTTATAGAGCTAAATTAACTAGTTTATGAATAAAAGTCAATTCTTTTGTATTATATGTATAAAGACTAGGTCTTTCCATGTGAAAAGGTTTGAGAATAAATTTATAGAATATATTTAAGATCTAAAATTGATTTAAAAGTTGTTTAATCAGAAGAAAGATGAATTGTTCTTTGTTTCAAGTTCTTATGCATGTTTTAGGGTTTTAAATATGAATTTTTATGCACATAATCATGTATTATATATTGTGTTGCTCCCAAAAGTTTTTATCTGTTGTTGACATGTTTCCATGTAAGATTCATATTGTTTTAATCATGTTTGAATCACCTAAATATGGCGTGAACACAACACACATAATCAGATTTAGAATCTGGAATTTTAGCCCACGGTCGACCACGCCTTAGTGACGGTAGACCGCGTGCAGGGCAGAGGCCTGGGTAGGCCCTGGAACCCGTTACGGTCGACCGCCGCATAATTGTTGTCGCCCACCAAACTGTATATCGGCCTGTGCGTGTTTTGTTCGATTGTTTTGGTTTTTGAACGAGCCTCTCGATCTTGTACTGCTATAATAAGATGTTTATGAGTTGTTTAACACTTGAGATATCAGTAAACACCAGATATGGACATGCATACCGAGACATGTGCACGTATATTTAGAATATGTTGTGTAGACATACATTTGTCCTAATTTAAGTTGATAAATATGAAGAGTATAGTAATTTCATGTTTCCGAAATAGAGAGATGAAACCTATTTCTGCAGGACGATTGAGTAAGAATATTACAAAAGTATCGTTATATCATGTATCCGGAATGGGGAGATAAAACCTATTTCCGTAGGGCAATTGAGTAAAATCATTACAAAAGTAGCGTTATTTCATGTATCCGAGATAGGGAGATAAAACCTATTGTCGCAGAGCGATTGAGTAAGAATATTACAAGAGTATCACTAATGCACATGAGATGCACACTTGTAAGTATTATAAATTGTAGTTTTGCTTCCATTTTGAATACCCATAAGTAGGATACTTTCTCTGAGACCGTGACTTACACGATATGGCTTATGGTTAACTTTTGTTTTGGATGAGTTTCCCTTATATTAGATCCGTCTACCCGAGTGTAGATCGAGATGAGATATTTTTTCTACAGGTTTGAGGTTTGGAGTGTTACCTTTTTGTTTGTTGTTTTTCATTTATGGAGTTTGGAATTAGTATTTAGGGAGTTACAATTTGAGACATGGTATATACTATACATGAGGGTTTCCTTATTTGGATTATTTCGCTCGACGTACTAACTCTCGTGTTATGGATTCCTAAATACTAATATCCAGTTAGATTTATATGAATGATTTTATACTTATATACTGTCTCTATTTTCTATATTCATGTTTCCGAAATAGAGAGATGAAACCTATTTCTGCAGGACGATTGAGTAAGAATATTACAAAAGTATCGTTATATCATGTATCCGGAATGGGGAGATAAAACCTATTTCCGTAGGGCAATTGAGTAAAATCATTACAAAAGTAGCGTTATTTCATGTATCCGAGATAGGGAGATAAAACCTATTGTCGCAGAGCGATTGAGTAAGAATATTACAAGAGTATCACTAATGCACATGAGATGCACACTTGTAAGTATTATAAATTGTAGTTTTGCTTCCATTTTGAATACCCATAAGTAGGATACTTTCTCTGAGACCGTGACTTACACGATATGGCTTATGGTTAACTTTTGTTTTGGATGAGTTTCCCTTATATTAGATCCGTCTACCCGAGTGTAGATCGAGATGAGATATTTTTTCTACAGGTTTGAGGTTTGGAGTGTTACCTTTTTGTTTGTTGTTTTTCATTTATGGAGTTTGGAATTAGTATTTAGGGAGTTACAATTTGAGACATGGTATATACTATACATGAGGGTTTCCTTATTTGGATTATTTCGCTCGACGTACTAACTCTCGTGTTATGGATTCCTAAATACTAATATCCAGTTAGATTTATATGAATGATTTTATACTTATATACTGTCTCTATTTTCTATATACTCCTACCCCTTCCCCTGGAGAGAGGTGGAGATGATCTCGCTATAGTACTTTGACGCTCGTTGTTTCCCCCTTTCAAGTAGCGAGTCGGGCTCACGGAGAGTCATAGGTTGATGAGATTTCTTTATAGATTCCATCTAGCTATTTATTATTTTAGTAGTTATTACAGAACTCCACAGTTAGTTGTTTATGTTCAGACTCTAGACTTGTATTTCATTTTGTAGAGGCTGAGAGCCATAGTGATACTTTATTTGACTCATTGTACTTGAGGTGTATTTCAGACTCAGAGATATTTCTATTTTAGTTGGGCTCACTGATGATTATTCTCTTATTGCTTCTGTGTACACATGGTTTGTTCTATCTCTATTATTTGCCTGGGCTCACTGATGATTATTCTCTTATTGCTTCTGTGTACACATGGTTTGTTCTATCTCTATTATTTGCCTATCGGTGCTTTTACCTATTTGTTATTTCCATTAAAGAGATAGTGACTGTGATGGTGAAACGTGTCGTAGCATGGTGTTTGGTACTTGGCAGGTTTGACATTCTGGGTTTCGCCTTGGATTGCAGCCTTGCGTGAAACCTGGGGCGTCACAATCAAGATGCATCATCCGTGAATGTTATAAAATACTAATATCCGCCTCTTGTTTTAACATTTAAAGGAACACATACAACAGAATGTATATTGTCAAGAGTACCTTCAGCTCTATCATGTTTTCCTGAAAAGGATAGTTATGTCATTTTACCTTTTAGGCAATGTTCACAAGTTGGAAATTTTTCTACTTTAAGAAAATCTAGAGGACCATCTTTTACCAACCTATTGATCCAATCAATATTAACATGATTCAACCTTGTATGCCAAAGATAAGTTGGGTTACTTTGATCAAACTTATGTTTAAGAGATTTATCAACTTTAATAACATTTGCCGACGAATTAATGGCAGTTGATATATAATATATGTCATTTTCAACTTCACAATGAGCAATAATAGAATTTTCAAACTTTATAGTAGATGTATCATCAAATAAAGTAGATTTTCTATTTTTACGAAGTTTAGAAATAGAAATCAAATTTCTCCTAAAGGGTGGCAGACAATCTTTTAGTTCCATTACATGCCATTTATTCAAATGCAAAAAATAAGTTCCTATAGATAATGCTAAAACTAGGGCTCCAGTCCCTGTTGTTAAGGTGATCTCTCCATCTTCAAGCTTTCGTCTTTCCTTGTACCCCTGCAAAGAGTTGCAAATATGCGAAGATGAGTCGAAATCCACACACCATATATAAGAAGAATAACTCACTACATTAGTTTCTACTAAGGAATGAGATGATATACCTTCAAAAGATTTATCCTTCTTCAATGATACAAGGTAACCTTAAGAATTTCTTTTCAAATGCCCCTTCTTATTACAAAAGAAGCATTCATTACCAGTCTGATACATGTTTTCTTTCTTGGAAACTTTTTCTTTTTGCTGGCTTTTTCTTATAAGAAAACTTTCTTTTCTTATAGTTAGACGGTCTAGCAGTGTAACCATCATTATGACTTTATCTTGCTTCATAATATCCCCAACCCTCTACAACATATTGCTTAGTTTTGGCAAAGTGAGATTTGGTTCTTCAATACTAAAATTCACTTTGAAGTGATTAAAGGATTGAGGAAGTGAAACAAGAATTGCATAAACTTTTGATTCATTATCCAGCTCGGCTTCCAAGGATTTTAATTCATTTATGTACCCTATCATCTTATGAACGTGGGCCTGAACGGGTGTACCTTAAACCATCTTGGTGTTTATCAAACTGCTTATAGCATTTTGACGTGCAGTACGATTATGTTCTTCGTACAAAGCCTTAAGGGTTTCCAAGATCTCCTTGCAAGTCTTGTTTCCTTCATGCTGTTATTGGCCTTCTTGTTTTGATGATAATTTAACAAACAATTTATGACTAATATTGGTTTCAATATTTTGGTTTTGTGTTGTTTAGTATATACATGAAAATGAGCTACATTGATATTGAAACCTAGACAAATCAAGTCAACCAATCAAGTTCAAGCTTCATATGATTCTCTCTTGGTATACTTAGTATAGGTTTATATGTAATGTGTGCTAATTCTTCAAGCTCAAATTTTACACACACATTTATTTGTAAAATTTCTCAAATCATAGGTGTTTTTATGCAAAATAGAGATTAACATGCCTTAGACTATACAAACATTATAAACATCTTTTGTTGAGTCCATAAATATATTACACAAGTTTTCAAAACTTGATTTGAGCAAAATATCAAAATTAACATGTTTATGAACACATGTATTTTAGTGTTTTTGAATATTTCTAAGATTTCACAAATGGTAAGTGCAAATTGAAAAATTTCTTTTCCAACATGTTCATATTTATGTTTATGAACTTTTTCTAAAGTTTCAAATTTTTTAGAATTTATTTACTATTTTTAAATAACATTTGAAATTCATTTTCAAAATTCAAAATAGGCTGAAAAACTGTTATCAGTCGACTGATGCATATTATCAGTCGACTGATGAAACTGGCTAGAATCATCAAAAGTTTTTTTTTTATGCCTAATAAACTATCAGTCAACTGATAAACTCATCAGTCAACTGATGATGTCTTCAGTCGACCGATGAGTTGCTAGTTGCCTGTAACGGTCAGCTCATCAGTCGACTGATGAACAATATCAGTTGACTGACGAATAATATCAGTCGACTGATGGCCCAACGACTAGTTTTTTCCAGCTTTCTGTTTTCTTATCCTGTTATTGGGTTTTCTTGGTTTTTGGGCTGTGGTTTTTATCCTATAAATACCCCTTATTGTTACACTTCAAAGATTATTAAAAAGAGGTTTTTAACAAGAGTTTTTAAAAAGTTTAAAAGTTTGTTTAAGTTTCTTCTCAAGTTTTGGTGCTTGTTTACAAAGAGAAAGCTTACATTGTCAATTGAGGAATTCATCCTTAATCTTTCATCATCTACTCTTTGCGTTTATAGAGAAGTTTCCCTAACTCAATTATCTAGCATTTTATCCTTGAATTTCATATCTATTTTATTGCTAGTTCTTTTTGAGTTAGATTTTATTTATACTCATTTTATCACATACATCCCTATTTGAGCTTTTAGTATTTTATATATAATATATTGGGTTGTGGGATTGTGATATTGTGAGAGTGAGCTTACATTGAGTTCCCATCTATTGTAGAGAACAAATCTTGTATTTAAGCCTTATTGTGAGTTACACATTGTATTACACTTATACACTGAGAGGAGTGGTTGGTGAGAGACGGGGTCAATTCCAAGAGGAGTGGTATCGGTTGTAAAGTTTAGAGAGAGGTTGTAAATCCGAGCACTTGAGGAAGAGGACACGAGCTAGGCCAACACTTAGAGGATGTAAAGTTTGTATACATTGTGCGTGTTGTAAACGTTTGTCGGTAAGCGTTAAAAACCGATTGTAAATATTTTGGGTGAACGTTGAAAACCCATCATGATAGTGGATTCTCCCTGAGAGTGAGGAGCGGAGACATAGGTCGGAAGGACCAAACTCCGTGATCATATTATTGTGTTTAGATTGCTCTTTGTGTCCACTATTTATTTATATCGTTTCTTGTTTATTTTCCCTTTGCATATATATCCTTGATTTAATCCAATAGAATACCTATCTTGCTAGTGTATATTTATTAATAAGTTTTAATTGGCATTAAATCGGATTAGATTAGTATTCACCCTATTAACCCCCCCTCTAGGGTGCTAACAATTGGTATTAGAGCTTGGTGCTCTTTGATTTAAGGTTTAATCGCCTTGAGTTAAAGATCCAAGCTTCCGTATTTTTGCTAATCTTGTTTTAATAATTCTCATCTTGCTTGCATAATATATCATGGACATGCACGGTGCACCTAGCCTAGGTTATAGTATTAATGTTGCTCCTAAATTAGATAATTTCTCCTATGCTCAATGATGTGTTAGATTTAAATTATTTGTTAAATCTAGACATTTTGATTTGTGAAAAATAATTGATTGTGCTTATATTGTACCCACTTTGGAGAAATCCAAGTACAGTAAAAATGATCAAAAAATATTTACCATGAGCAAACTTTTATTAGAATTTTTACATAATGTGTTTAATTTATCTTTTTCTAATAAGCTTGATTCTTTTGATAGTGCTTATACATTGTGGAAACTTATAGAAGCAAATCAAGGGAATTTGGAAGCGATCCAACAAGCTTTTGAGGATTCCGCTTCTAGTTCATATGGAGCCTCATTTTCATACACACGACCACTAGGCGATAGCCCTAGTGAGGTATGTTAGTCCGATAATGAAAATGATCTTACTATTAATTAACTCACACATGGTTATGAATTATTGATGCATGATTATAAAAAATTACAACGCAGCTTTATTAACTAGAAAAACAAGCATGTTGAATTGAAATCCACTCATGAAACACTAGCCAATAAGTTTGATGTCATTGCAAATGAAAATGTATATCTTAAAGAAAGCAATGAAAAACTAAAATTGGAAAATGCTAGTTTGTTTCATGATAAATGTAATGCCACATTAGAAGTTGAGAACATTAGAAAAGAACTTAATTCTTTTATAAATGATAATGTATGTTCCACTTCTAATAACAATGCTTATGTGAAAAATAATGAGTTGAATCATGTTAAAATAGAATATCCACTTTAGATTCAATATTAAAAACTTGTGTTGTTAATAACAACAAGCTTATGGACTTATGTGCAAAGTCCAGTGCAAATTCTTCTAAGAAACCTACACACTATGCACATATGTATAACAAGATTTATAAGTGTTTCATTTGCGATCGTAAAGTCCATATTGCTAAATTTTGTTATAATGCACAAAAGCCTATCAAGTCTAATCATGTTTGTGCATCCCATCAAGCTTCATCTTCACATGTACACACACTTAATGATCATCATAAACATGCTCATGTATACAAATATGATTTTTATGGTTGTTTTGGTCATTTGACCAAATTCTGTTTTGATTTGACGAAAGTTTTTCGGTTGCAAAATAATTTTAAAGAAAAATCTATTTTTGCAAATGATTTTCGTGTACCACCATTTAGTCAATACAAACCTTTTAGACTGTTTCATTGCACTCATTGCAATCAAAATGACCATCTATATGAATTTTGTTTTGATTGTGTCCGTGCACCATATATGCCCAAAAGGAATCATAACTGTAGGGTTTTGAACTTTAATGATAGGGGTCATGTCTCTAGACTCTTCGGTGCCAAGAGTAATTGTGTACCAAAATAAGTTTGATCTTTGAGAACAAATTTTTTAAATTTTAGTTTTTCATGTTCTTAAAGATGATTTTTATTTAAGATTTTTGCAAACAATTTTTAAAATCTTTAAAATAAAGTATTTTAAAATATATATACATTTTATATTATTGTTAAATTAAAATATTTTTTGGATTTTCAAAACCATAGTTCATGTTTCTCATGTGTTTTATAGTCTTGGTTTGAACTATATTGTTTTTGATTCATTTTGATGTGAACGATGTGTTTGTGCTTTATGAGATCATTGTAAAATACTTTTTTGATGATATTTATGTATTTGTGCTTATGGATTATCAATTAGTGTTTTATAATGTATTCTTTATGCGGTTTGATCAAATTTGTCTAAGAAAGATTTCCTTTTGTTGATCAAACGTCTTTTTTTTAAAACATACTTTGTTTTGAGTTTATATATGAGAGGTTAATTTTTTGAGCAACCCCCCGGATGTATTAATTCTTTGTTTGAAATTATGTTTACCGGGCATTCATATAGGTTGAAACAAGCTTTTCTTGTTTTTGTCGAAAATGAGTATATTGATCTTTTATGTATTTATCCAAAGCATACTAATATTTGATCTTAATGGATAAAACTTATAAATATTTCGATAAATTTTCTTTGTAATCATGTATTTAGGAAAGATGTGTCCATTATTTATATTGATACAAAATATCCTTTTTAGTGGACATCATTGCCTAACCTCTTTGCTTAGAGATTTTGTTTTGGTGATTTGAGCATGTTTATCATTTGAATCATGTATTTGCTCAATCATCTTATTTTTTGTTAAAATGATACTTTATGTTTTTTCATGAACAAGGTTTTGGTTTTTATAAGTTTTCATAAACTTATACTTTGTTTTTATGTATTGAGACATCATTCTCATAATAATATATTTATATATGTTCTCAATCAATCATAATTTATTGTTTCATAACTTATAAAATTTCTTTTGGATTTATTAACAAATTATTTGATTCTTGATTTTTGATTTTTAAACCTTCGATTTTCATTTTTGGGAATTTATTGTTTTTGATATATATCCTATGGATATATATTTATGTTTTAGACTCTTGTGACTTTTTTCTTAATGATACATATATGTACGTGGTAACTTGATCTTCTTTAATGTGAGTTTTATTTAGGATATTCTATATCAATGCTTACTCACATTTATTTGCCATGCTCATCATTGCATATTTTTTATGGCTTTTAAATAAGGGGAGAATTCCCTATTTCTATATTTCTCACCTGTGCTTACATGTAGGGGGAGCTTTTAGCTCTCATTGTGTATTTTCCTCCATTTTTGATGTTGCCAAAGGGGAAGAGAAATGTGAGGTATATAGTATGTATTTTTTTGAGCTTTATTGATTTTATATGTAAATAGTTTGTCATCATAAAAAAGGTGGAGATTGTTGGCCTTCTTGTTTTGATGGTGATTTAACAAATAATTTATGACTAATATTGGTTTTAGTATTTTGGTTTTGTGCTGTTTAGTATACACATGAAAATGAGCTACATTGATATTGAAACCTAGACAAATCAAGTCAACCAATCAAGTTCAAGCTTCAGAAGATTCTATCTTGGTATACTTAGTATAGGTTTATATAATGTGTGCAAATTCTACAAGCTCAAATTTATGGTTTTTGTATATATATAGTTATATATATACATATATGTTTTGGTTTGATAGTTTTCAAGTTTTACTATGAAACAATTGAATATAATTAGAAAACATATTTTTGTTTCATACTCATATGCATATATATGATTTCATCAATATCAATTTTAGTTAGTTAAATGAAATCATGTTTTAGTGCATTATATGTGTATTTTGATAAAATACTACATTCATTGTTTATAGACTTCATAACAATAGTTTACATCTTTCTTCAAGTCTATAAAATCATTTTGTAAAGTTTCAAAAGTTGGTTTAGCCAAAATGTCAAAATTCACATGTTTCCATTTTCGTGTTTTGGACTATTTTGCAAAATGATGATTTTTCACAAATGGGAAATGCAATTTGGAAAATTCTTTTTGTAACATGTTTGTTTTCATGTTTATATACATTTCCTAAAGTTTCATTATTTTTGGACTTCATTTGTTATTTTTAAACATATTTTCAAAAGTCTTAAAAATCTGTTTTAATATCAGTTTTCTGCTGTGTCAGTCTTCGGTCGACCGCACCGGTCGACCACTTATTTGTTCTTTCGTTAGCATGCAGCAGAGAGTTGGTCAGTCGACCGATGCGGTCGACCAAGAGCTTTCTTTGGTCGACCGCACCGGTCGACCGACAATTGTCCAGAACAGTTCTTCGTGCTTTTGGTCTCCGTCGGTCGACCGAAATTTCTGCCGGTCGACCGACAATAGATCCGTTGCTTTCCCAACGGCTATTTCCTGAACTGATTTGCTGGGGCTGTTTCTGTCTTTTGTTTGGACTTTGGCTGAGATTTAGAGTGGGTATAAATACCCTATTGCTGCTCTCTTTCAAGTCAACAAAAAGAAATGTTTTAAACAAGTTTAAAGAGTTTTAAACAAAGGTTTTAAGTGTGTTTTAGTGTTTGTTTGGTTTGAAGATTGTTTTCACAAGTGGAGGAGATCATCTTCTTGTTTGGGCTCCAATCTCCATCTCTCCATCTTGTCATCTATTGGAGAAGTTTTCTAAACTCTATCTAGCTTTACATTTGCTTAGTTATTTGATTATCATTCTTTAAAGCTAGTTTTTATATTAAGTTTAGATTTAATTATATTATCTCATCGTTACACACACCCACTTGAGCTTATTGTATTTGAATACATAGTATATTAGGGTTGTGAGAGATTGTAACATTGAGTTTGTGCTTAATTGAGTTCTCATCTATTGTAGAGAACAAATTTATATTTGTTACATTGTGAGTGGTGTAAGGTTTTCGGTGAGTTAGAAAACCGAGTATGTTGTGAAGTTTTCGGTGAACTAGAAAACCGAGTGTGACGAGTGGACGTTGATCGGTGATCGTTGAAAACTGACATAGTGTGGTTGTAAACGTTATTCGGGTGAGCGTAGAAAACCCGGTTGTGATAGTGGATTTCTCCCCGGGAGTGGGGAGCGGAGACGTAGGACGGAAGGTCCGAACTCCGTGATCATATTGCTTGTTTGAGTTTGTCTTTGGCGTCATTTATATTTATGTTCATATCTTATATCGCCATTGTAATTAGCTCATTATCTATATCATCCACTATCTTGTTTAGATTGTTTACCCCTTGTGTTAGTTTACATATCCTATACATATATCATATTGTATATCTCTTTGATAGGATATATCATCTTGTGTTAGTTTATATATCCTTGCATATATATATAATTCATCATATAGGATATATCTCATTGTTTATATTGCATATTCTTGCACATAACTCTTTGTATATCTATCTTGCAAGAATATATTTATTAATTAGTTTTAATTGGCATTTAATCGGATTAGATTAGCATAAGACCCTAATCACCCCCCCTCTAGGGTCTAACAATTGGTATCAGAGCTTGGTGCTCTTTGATTTAAGGTCTAATCGCCTTGAGTTAAAGATCCAAGTTAGCTTATTATGCTAATCTAATTTTGAGCTAAGTGGAATAAGAATGATCATCGTATGTTTACAATGAACAATATTTTGTTAGAATATTTGCTAAATGCTTTTAATTCATATATGTCTAACAAGTTTGTTCATTTTGATAGTGCTTACAAACTTTGGAAATTTATAGAAGCATATCAAGGGGACTTGGAGGCGATCCGACAAACTTTGGAGGATCCGACTTCAAGTTCATACGGAGCTTCATGCACACGGCCACTAGGCGATAACCCTAGTGACGTTTGCGAGTTCGAAACCATTAATGATTTACCTAATGATGAACTTTCTTGTGCTAGTGAAAAATTGTTACATGCCTTTAACAAATTGCATAAAGATTTTGTTGATTTACAATGCAAGCATGATAATTTAAAATCCGATCATGAGAAGCAAGTGTCCAAATTTAATGTCATTGAAAATGAAAATACTATGCTTAAAGAAAGCAATGACTTATTAAATTTGGAAAATGAAAATTTGATCTCATCTATTGCTAGCCTATCTCATGCTAA
The DNA here is from genome assembly GCF_001876935.1 of Asparagus officinalis. Lineage (NCBI taxonomy): Eukaryota > Viridiplantae > Streptophyta > Magnoliopsida > Asparagales > Asparagaceae > Asparagus > Asparagus officinalis. The sequence continues at coordinate 24,516,630 of NC_033800.1, forward strand.
GATTGATGCCATGTTAGAAGTAGAGAACATAAAGAATGATACAGCTTCTTTTATAAATAACTATTTATGTTCTACTTCTAAAAATGCATATGTGCCTAAAAATGAAGATTTGAATATTATGAAAAATAGTATTTCATCTTTAGATTCAACTTTGAAAATATGCATTAATAATCATAAGAGGCTTATGGACATGTGTGCCAAAACTAAGTCAAAATCATCCACTCATTATAGTGTTCTATATGCGGCCGTCAAGGTCATTTAGCTAAGTTTTGTTATGATGCACACAAACATAAAAATGTCAATGCTCCTTGTGCATCTCATGTAGCTTCTTCATCACTTACACATTCACATGCTCATTCTCACAAAGCTCATCATAAGCATGCTAGTGTGTTCAAGTGTGATCATTGTGGTCGTTTTGATCATTTAGCCAAATATTGCTTTGATTTGAAAAGAAAATCTCATTTGACAAATGCTTCCAATAGACCACATGTTTTTAAATGTGATGTTTGTGGTAGGTTTGGACATCTTGTTAAATTTTGTTTTGATATACAAAAAGCTTCAAAACTACAATATGTTCCAAATAGACCATTGTTTAAGAATGTTTCTCATTTGCAAAATAATTTTAAAAGAAAATCTTTATTTGCAAATGATTCCCGTGCACGAGCTAATGGTCCACAAAAACAAATTGATCTCTTTCATTACACAAATTGCAATCGGAAGGGTCATTTGAATGAATATTGTTTTGACCATGTTAGTGCACCATATGTGTCTAAGAGGGTTATAACCCTAGGGCTTTGAGCTTAAATGATAGGGGTCATGTCCCTAAATCTTTTGGTACCAAGAGTTCTTGGGTACCAAAACAAATTTGATTTTCAAACTAAGAATTTTAATGTTTTTATCCTTCTTTATCTTGGTTTTGAAAATTATGCTTTGAAATCTTTTTATATGAAAACAATTTATAATTGATAAAATCTTTTGTTTTCATGATTATTTGTTTTGTTTTGTATAACCCTTCGGATTTATTGGGTGTTTATTCCCAAATCTTGTTTACCGGGTGCTAAAATGTTTATATGAGTTGTTACTAGCTCAAGAGCTAGATATGGTTGCCTCTCATGATTTTTTTTTGAATCAATGATGATTTGGTCATACGTTTTTGGATTTAAACTTTGATTTATGATTTCTTTTGGTTGATTTGTTTTCATTTGAAAACTTTTTGCATGATTCTCATGTTTCTCTTCTTTTGATTTCATAAATCTACCTCTACAAAGGGTTTTTATGTTCTTTGATATGAGAAAGTATTTTTTATCTTGATATATTTATATATGTTCTCATTATCTCTTGAATGTGAGTGATTTTTGGCATATTATTTATGCTTGCTCACATGTTTGCCATGATCTTTTATTGCTTATATTTCATATGGCTTTTTGATAGGGGGAGCTATTCCCTATACGTGCTTTGTACTCACCCATGCTTATTGATAGGGGGAGCTTTCGCTCTCTTCATACCTTTGTCCCCCTTTTGATGTTGTCAAAGGGGGAGAAATATTGTGAGTATATTTTTTCTTGTTTTTATGCATGTGAATTATAAATTATATATTCATTTACTTCATGCATACATTTCTTTTTGTAAATTGTTTGTCATCATCAAAAAGGGGGATATTGTTGGCCTTCTTGTTTTGATGATGTTTAATAAACAATTTACTTCTAATGTTGTTTGTCTAGTATTTGTGTTTATTTATTTATTATAGACAAACAACGAAGTTGGAGGATGGATGGAATCGAGCCTTAACGATCATATCAAATGGAGGTTGGCGGAATTGTGGAGTGAAGCAACGTCAATTCTTTTGTCCCCTTTTTGATGTTGTCAAAAGGGGAGAAATATTGTGAGTATATTCTTTTTGTTTATATGCATGTTACATTATACTTTGTATATTCATTTCCTCTCATGCATATATCCTTTTTTGTAAATTGTTTGTCATCATCAAAAAATGGGAGATTGTTGGCCTCTTTGTTTTGATGATGTTTAACAAACAATTTATCACTAATGTTGTTTGTCTAGTGTTGGTATATTTCTATTTATTATAGACAAACAACGTGTTGGAGGATGGATGGAATAGAGCTTCAATGATCATATCCAAAGGAGGTTGGCGGAATGTCGGTGAAGCTTATGAAATTCTAGTTCAAGATCCAAGTTCAGCTTCATCCGCAACGTGTACCAAGTTGAGCTACAATGAAGATCAAGATCATTGCTTGGGTAACTTTAGTTTAGATTTTATATTATGTGTGTTAGATACTCTAAGCTCAATATAATATACACACATATTTTATTGGTTTCTTCGTATATATATATATAGTTATATATATATACACAAGTTTTGGTTTCTATGCATATATATAGTTTTATATATATGCATACATAGTTTTGAGTTTTCATGTTTATAAATATGAAATCACATGTTTCATATTTACTATTGTGTTTTGGTATTTATTGCATAGAATATGCAATTTTTTGAAAATATTGTATTCTTAGTTTTTGGACTTAACAATAATCATATACATACTTTATTAAGTCTATATAATCATTGTGCAAAGTTTCAAAACATGGTTTAGCCAAAATGTCAAAATTCACATGTTTACATTTTCGTGTTTTGGACTATTTTGCAAAATGATGATTTTTCACAAATGGGAAATGAAAGGGAAAATATTTTTCAGATATTATTTCTCTTACATGTTATTCTACATGTCTAGAACATTCTCACAAAATTTCATAATTTTTGGAGTTCATTTACTATTTTAAATTGATTTTACAAAATATCTGCGTACTGCTACAGTAATCCGGTCGATCGGAAATGTCTCTGGACGTTGGTTACTGTAGCTAACGGCTATAATTCCCAGATTTTGATATATCCATTTTTTTGTCTTTTTGCTTGGTTTTCTTGGGTTTTTGGGCTTGTTTCATGAGCCTATATATACTCCATGCCCTCATACTTCTAAGGGTACTTAAGAAATGTTTTAAACAAGTTTAAAGAGTTTTAAACAAGGGTTTAAGTGTGTTTTAGTGTTTGTTTGGTTTGAAGATTGTTTTCACAAGTGGAGGAGATCATCTTCTTGTTTGGGCTCCAATCTCCATCTCTCCATCTTGTCATCTATTGGAGAAGTTTTCTAAACTCTATCTAGCTTTACATTTGCTTAGTTATTTGATTATCATTCTTTAAAGCTAGTTTTTATATTGAGTTTAGATTTGATTATATTATCTCATTGTTACACACACCCACTTGAGCTTATTGTATTTGCATACATAGTATATTAGGGTTGTGAGAGATTGTAACATTGAGTTTGTGCTTAATTGAGTTCTCATCTATTGTAGAGAACAAATTTATATTTGTTACATTGTGAGTGGTGTAAGGTTTTCGGTGAGCTAGAAAACCGAGTGTGTTGTGAAGTTTTCGGTGAACTAGAAAACCGAGTGTGACGAGTGGACGTTGATCGGTGATCGTTGAAAACCGACATAGTGTGGTTGTAAACGTTATTCAGGTGAGCGTAGAAAACCCGGTTGTGATAGTGGATTTCTCCCCGGGAGTGGGGAGCGGAGACGTAGGACGGAAGGTCCGAACTCCGTGATCATATTGCTTGTTTGAGTTTGTCTTTGGCGTATTTGTTTTTGCATTTATCTTATATCGCCAATTGTGCATTGCTCATTTATTTTATCCACTATCTTGTTTAGATTGTTTACATTGCTTATCCTAGCTCATATATCTTGTGGTATTTCATACTTGCTAGGATAACTTGTTAATTAATTTTAATTGGCATTTAATCGGATTAGATTAGCATAAGACCCTAATCACCCCCCCTCTAGGGTCTAACAGTTTATATGTAATGTGTGCTAATTTTTCAAGCTCAAAATTTACAGACATATTTATTTGTAAAATTTCTCAAATCATAGGTGTTTTTATGCAAAATATAGTTTAACATGTCTTGGACTATACAAACATTATAAACATCTTTTGTTGAGTCCATAAATATATTACACAAGTTTCAAAACTTGATTTGAGCTAAATATCAAAATTAACACGTTTATAAACACGCGTATTTTAGTATTTTTGAATATTTCTAAGCTTTCACAAATGGTAAGTGCAAATTAAAAAATTTCTTTTCCAACATGTTCATATTTATGTTTATGAACTTTTTCCAAAGTTTCACATTTTTTGGAATTTATTTACTATTTTTAAATGACATTTGAAATTCATTTTCAAAATTCAAAATAGGCTAAAAAACTGTTATCAGTCGACTGATGCATATTATCAGTCGACTGATGAAACTGACCAGAATAATCAAAAGTTTCTGTTTTTATGACTAATAAACTATCAGTCGACTGATGAATGAACTCATCAGTCGACCGATGAGTTGCTAGTTACCTGTAACGGTCAGCTCATCAATCGACTGATGAACAATATCAGTCGACTGACGGCCCAACTTTTTGTTTTCTTGTCCTGTTGCTGGGTTAATTTTCTTGGTTTTTGGGCTATGGTTTTCATCCTATAAATACCCCTTATTGTTACACTTTAAAGATTATTAAAAAAAGGGTTTTTAATAAGAGTTTTTAAAGGGTTTAAAAGTTTGTTTAAGTTTTTTCTCAAGTTTTGGTGTTTGTTTACAAAGAGGAAGCTTACATTGTCAATTGAAAAATTCATCCTCAATCTTTCATCATATTCTCTTTGTGTTTATAGAGAAGTTTTCCTAACTCAATTATCTAGCATTTTATTTGTAAGACCCCGTTGATTTTGATAATTCATATATGTGAATATTAGTGAAACGCAATATTTAATATATGATAAAATATCTTCATAGCATGGTTGTACATGAAAACTAGTGTTTTGAGTTTATGAGGATGTGGATATGCCTCAGGTATGAGGTTGAGTTGCAAATTTGCAAATCGTGTGCAACAGAAATCGAAGAATGCAGTTTTTAGTCCATGAGTCGACCCATGATAAGTCATGAGTCGACTCATCAGATTGAGTCGACCCATGACTGTCATGAGTCGACTCACGACATCGAGTCCTATTGCCATTTAGTTTCTGCTGAGTCGACTCATGAATTATGAGTCGACCCATGACCCATGAGTCGACCCATAATATACCATGAGTCGACTCATCGTGGATTTTTGGCTTTTCTCAGTTCGGGTCTGTTGGGTTTCAGGTCGGGTTCTATCTACTCATATATATTTCTCTCCACCCGAAAACACTCTTTTTCATCAGCAAACCCTAGAGAAACCCTAGCCTCCTCTCCCCCTCTAAACCCTAGCTCGTGTTTGGGTATTCTTGGGCGATTTTTGGAGATTTTCAGCAACTCTTTGTGGATTGCAGCGAAGGGGATTGTTCATCATCACATCTGAGGCGAGTAACATCTCACCCAATCCTTCTTCCATGTTTTTAATAGTTTACAAATGTTTTTTTCATGAGTTTTATTGAGCCTAAGACTTATTTTTAAGTATAAATCAATGTTCTTATTAGGGTGAATGCTAGAAATCATGTGTTTCAGATTTTAAATCCTCACCAACGAGTTTTTGAAGAAAACCCAGATCTGGAAATATTTTTAAGGAATAAAAATATGAGTTTTCTTTTTGGTTAAATGCATTTTTCATGTTTAGGGGTTAATTGTTAGATTTAACATATAAGTATTTGATTTTCACGTTAGATATAAATTTCTCACTGTATCATAGTCTAGAATTGATAGCTATCGAGATGTAGATCAGTATAATGGAAGGATGGATCGAGTTGGCGAATTTAAATTGTGATATATGTAGATTTAAGCCCGTAAGTCGACTCACGATTTATCACGAGTCGACTCATCAGGTTGAGTCGACCCATGACTGTTGTGAGTCGACTCACGAATAAATTTTTCCTGTTATCTCAAGTTTCTGCTGAGTCGACTCGTATCGGATCATGAGTCGACCCATGAGACATGAGTCGACCCATGAATGAGCACGAGTCGACTCATCACAGTATTTCCTGTTTCGTTTGTGTTTCTGTTTAATCATCTGCTGTATACCTATATATATATACATATATACAGTGTATATATATATATTTTCTTATACGCAGTCCTCGTGCTGGACTATAATCCATTAAAGTCCTCGTGTTGGACTATAATCCATTACTGTCATGTTTTAGACTTTTGCTAAACCTTGAGCACGTTATTCAACCAAGTTGGGTACACGACATATTGTATTAGGCTGGGGCATGATAGCTGCCTAGGTCGTACATGACACCTATTGTAGCTTCGTTTTATTTACATTTTATCGGTAGAGATGGGTATGTATTCTTTTCTTTATTGTTCTTGTGACCAACTTCAGGTTTTGTATTTAGGGATCTACAATTTGAGATACAAGGTATATACATGAGGGTTTCCTTGTTTGGATTATTTTGCTCGAAGTACCTATGCTCGTGTTGTATTTCCCTAAGTACTAAAACCCATTAATGTTTGTGTAAATGATTTATATTATTATGTATTAATTGTATTTTCATATACAACGAGCCCTATCCCTTGGGATTGGTTGTGATGTTGCTCGCTAGCGCTTTGACGCTCGTTATCCCTCCCCCTTTCAGGTAACGAGCCAGGAGCCCGGAGAGCCGCAGGTTGAGGGCGACCCTTACTAGTGTCTATTATCCTCTTTTTAGATGTATTTATTTTTGTACTCCACTTGAGATATTTTAGACTTGAGAGGTTAATGTTCTAGAGTTATAAAGGCTGTGTGCCTTATTTCCTGTATCAGACATTATGTACTTTGAGACATGTTGAGGTCTCCAGATCTTTATTATTCATTTCAGACTTTGACTATGTACTTCAGCTTATTTGATTGATGAGATGTATTAATTTGAGTCCTATCATTTCATCAAGCATTTGTTGTAAAATCTTTTACTTGCTTTGTACTACACCTATTGTTGATTCCACTAGAGAGATAGTAATTATGATGGTGAAACATGTTATTGCATGGTGTGGTACATGGCATGTTTGACATTTCTGGTTTCACCTCGGACTGCAGCCTTGTGTGAACCCAGGGGCGTCACAGTTGGTATCAGAGCTCTAGTTCCAGTATCCCTAGGATCATCCTGTGTCGAGTCGTGGAGCTAAGTTAGAGTTTCTTAGGATTCATGTGTAGAGTCCGCTAAAGATTTCCTAGTATGAGTGAGGACAATATATGCGTATATCTCAAAATTTTGAGAAATTTTTTTTATGACAACTATTTTTGCTTAAAGTGTATGCGTGAATATTATGTAATGTGAAAATCATATTGTGATGTACTATGTATGAATAGAATATACGTCTACTTTGACTCATGAACTTTATTGTTTCTTATGATCAGAGAGATGGCAGGACGTGGGAGACCTCGCACTCGAAGGGCCGCTCAGGCAGAGCCCCAGCAGGCCCTACCTGAGCCGCAGTAGGCTCCACCCGAGCAGGAGCAGGCACCACCAGAGCCGTAGCAGGCTCCTCAGTAATTGGTGGATATCATGGCTCCTCTTATTGCCAGGATGACAGCCATTGAGGAGTTGGTAACGACTCATATAGTACCACGGACACCACCATCACCGGTAGCTCAGCAGTAGGGGATACCAGCCGTCCCGATCAGAGAGAGAGACCCAGAGGTAGCACCTGCAGCTATTCCACTAGCGGTACCAGATAGAGCCACGGAGCAGGAAGCTTGGCTCCGTATGGTAGAGAGGTATCAGAAGATGAGGGCACCAGAGTTCCAGGGGTCACCAGACCCCCTTGCAGCCCATAAGTGGAAGGAGGATGGGAGTAACATCCTTGATATACTTAATATGGATTCGGTCCAAAAGCAGAGATTAGCATCCTACAGTCTGAAGGGAGATGTCGGGAGATGGTATCGACTCCAGTTCACTCCAGAGCACCGGATGACCCTCACATGGGAGGATTTCATCTATTTCTTTGATGGACAATATATTTCTTCTGCCGCACGGACTGGGAAGGACTTGAGTTGTCCCGGTTGATTCAGGGGGACATGTCAATGACAGGAGAGCGTCAGGCTCAGATGTTCTTGGCCGGGCTTCGTCCTAATCTCCGACGGTACCTCGTGTCGAGGAGATTTTATTCAGTCAGGGAGGTGGCCGAGGCTGCCACTTCTCAGGAGACCGAGACCACTATGTTCCAGAAGGACAAGGAAGGGAAGGCCAAGACAGGACAAGGCAGTGACAAGGGCAAGAACAAGAGAGGTTTTTCTGGACAGCAGCAGCAGCATCAGGGCCCTTATAAGAAGGGACCCCAGCAGGATCAGAGAGCGCATCAGCAGCGCAAGTTCCAGGGATCTTGTTTTAACTGCCACAAGGTCGGGCACAAGGCATCAGAGTGTCGTAGTGCACCAGCAGGAGCTCAGTAGGGCAGGGGTCCGAACCAGCAGCAGCAGCGACAACAGGGCAGAGGTCAGGGTCAGCAGAACAGGCTTGAGGCACTGCCAGCGACGCAGAGGGCAGAGGGACAGGTTCGAGCAGTCCAGGAGGCTCCCCTGGGGCAGATTGTCCTATATCCTCCAGCATTAGCAGTAGAGCAGTCTTCAGCCACAGGCAGAGTATATGCAGTGGTTCCTCGTGATCACGGTGCCAGCGGAGCAGTTGTGAAGGGTACGTTCTTTGTGAATTCCGTTCCCGCCCGTATTCTTTTCGATTCGGGAGCTTCGCATTCTTTCATCTCGCATGCATTTGTGGCTAGACTCCAGCTCGTAGCTCAGCCTCTAGACACCCCTTTATCAGCCTCCACCCCTTTAGTGAGGTATCGCTTCTGGAGAGCGTTTGTAGGAGGTGTACCATCAGTTTAGACGAGTCGGAGTTCATAGTCGATCTGATAGTTTTGCATATGTCCGAGTTTGATGTCATTCTTGGTATGGATTGGTTGTCGTCCTACCATATTAGTATTGGCACAGCCCAGATATCCCGCGCACCCTATCGCATGGCGCCAGCTGAGATGAGAGAGCTTCAGACCCAGTTGGACGAGTTGTTAGCTCAGGGTTTTATTCGTCGGAGTCATTCTCCGTGGGGCGCGCCAGTCCTCTTCGTGAAGAAGAAGGATGGCAGCATGAGATTATGTATAGATTATCGGGAGTTGAACAAGGTCACTATCCGGAATAAGTACCCACTGCCTAGGATTGATGACTTGTTCGACCAGTTGCAGAGAGCGCGATTTTTCTCAAAGATTGATCTTCGTTCTGATTATCATCAGTTGCGGGTTCGGGAGATGGATATCCCCAAGACCGCTTTCCTCACGCGCTATGGATCTTTCGAGTTCTTGGTCATGCCATTTGGGTTGACCAATGCACCCGCGGTATTCATGGACTTGATGAACCGAGTTTTTCGTCCATTCTTAGATCAGTTCGTGATTGTTTTCATCGACGACATCCTCATTTATTCGAGATCGGAGGCAGATCATGAGCAGCACCTCCGTTTAGCTTTGCAGACCTTACGGGTGCACTAGTTATATGCCAAGTTCAGCAAGTGCGAGTTTTGGCTTTCAGAAGTCAGATTTCTCAGCCACATCATCAGCAGAGAGGGCATATTAGTAGACCCAGCTAAGGTTACAGCAGTGCTTGAGTGGGAGCTACCAAAGACAGTGATAGAGATTCGCAGCTTTTTGGGATTAGCAGGCTACTACAGGAAGTTCATCCAGGACTTCTCGAAGATTTGGACGCCACTTACACGCCTTACGAAGAAGGGTGTACAATTTATTTGGAGCATAGAATGCCAGAAGGCCTTTGATATCTTGAAGACTAAGTTGACCTCAGCACCAGTTTTGACTATTCCGAGCAACGACAGGACATTCGTCGTCTACACAGATGCATCATTGGCAGGATTAGGAGGCGTCCTTATGCAGACTCAGAGAGTAGTAGCTTATATCTCACGGCAGTTAAGAGTGCATGAGCAGAAATATCCCACTCATGACTTGGAGCTAGCAGCAGTGGTATTTGCACTAAAGTCATGGAGGCACTACCTGTATGGAGTGCAGTTCGAGCTGTTTACAGACCACCAGAGTTTGAAATATCTTTTCTCTCAGAAGGAACTCAACCAGAGGCAGCGGAGGTGGATTGAGTTCATCAAGGACTACGAGTTCGCGATTCAGTATCACCCGGGGAAGGCGAACGTCGTAGCAGATGCTTTGAGTAGGAAGCGTCGACATCAGATTGCGGCTTTGAGGTGCTCATTGCACTGAGACCTTCTCACTCTTAGCCAGTTTGATTTTAGACCTGAGTTTGGTGGCACTAGTGTATTTTTGGGAGCTATATCAGTGCAACCAACTTGGAGCGGCAGAGTTGTTAGAGCTCAGTTGGAGGATTCTTAGATTCAAATCCGTAAGGAGGAGATTTCCAAAGAGCCAAAGACCGATTGGACCATTGGAGCAGATGGAGGTCTACGGATGAAGGGTAGATTGGTTATGCCAGCCAGTGCAGAGCTGAAGAGGGAGTTGTTTGATGAGGCACACCGTACTCGGTACACAGTACATCCAGGGACCACAAAGATGTACAAGGACTTGAAGAGGCACTTTTGGTGGAGTGGTATGCGTAGGGAGATTTCAGAGTATGTGGCGAAGTGTTTTACCTGCCAGCAGGTGAAGGCGGAGCACCAGAGACCACCAGGCACACTTCAGCCGTTGCCTATCCTAGAATGGAAGTGAGCGGACATTTCTATGGACTTTATTGTAGGGTTGCCTAAGTCGAAGAAGGGGAATGATTCGGTTTAGGTGATAGTGGACCGGTTGACGAAGTCATCACATTTTATCCCAGTAAGGACTACTTATACAGCTGAGGCGTATGCGAGGGTCTTCATTCGGGAGATAGTTCGATTGCACGGGGTTCCAGATACGATTGTGTCGGATCGAGGATCGGTTTTTACTTCGTATTTTTGGAGGAGTTTTCAGGATTCGTTTGGCAGCAAACTATCTTATAGCAGTGTATTCCACCCACAGACAGATGGTCAGACGGAGAGGGTGAACCAAGTGTTGGAGGACATGTTGCGAGCATGTGTTATTGACTTCCAAGGCAGCTAGGAGGATCATATCCCACTGATAGAGTTCGCTTATAACAACAGTTATCAAGCGACGATCGGTATGGCTCCGTATGAGGCACTATACGGGAGACCCTGTAGATCACCGATATGTTGGGCAGAGCCGGAGGATAGTTTGATGCTTGGACCAGAGCTTGTGAGGCAAACTACCGAGAAGGTAGCGTTGATCAGGGAGCAGATTCTAGCCGCTCAGAGTCGGCAGAAGAGTTATGCAGATAAGAGGCGAAGACCCCTCGAGTTTCAGATTGGGGATTTGGTTATGCTGAAGGTATCGCCTATGAAAGGTGTACAACGATTCAGGAGGCGAGGAAAGCTTTCACCGAGATATATTGGACCTTTCCGGATTTTGGAGCGCATTGGAGTGTAAGCGTATAAAACTGCCTATGGGTCCCTTAACACAGCTCGACACGGTGATTCAACAAACCAACGAACCATCGGGCGATATATCCAAGCGTGATCGTCAGACCACAACATCGAAGCTAATTGACACGCGACGACGCGGATTAACGAGGCGACGAGGTTAAAAAATTGCACGCAAACAACGGAATACATCCACTCGCGTGCGGAATCAAGCTAACGGTTCGGTGAGTCAACGAGTCATCCAACTGTAGAACGGATTCGAACTCGAACACCGAAGTGGATTTACTGCCATATCGGGATCCAAACTGCCATATCAGAGTCCAGATCAGCGACGAAACTCAGACAAAGCACAAAACCGGACAACGGACACAACACCCAGAGGTGGCTCGGTGGCCGAGGGGGTGGCCGAGCCACCTCAGGGTGGCTCGGCATGAGCCGAGCCACCTTGAGGTGGCCGGCCACCTTGAGCTGGCCACACGTGCACACGGGCACGGGCACAGTAACGAGAGCCTATAAATAGGCCAAGGGGTTCTTCATTTCAAAAGGTTGGAAATTTTGGAGAGAGGCGAAGCCCTGCTGGATTGGAGACTCGGAACTTAAAAAAGATTGAAACTTTGGGACTTCGGGGACTCACTCCTTCAGATCTGGTGCTCGGCGATCATCAACGTCAAATAAGGCAGGTGTTCGAGAGGATCAGATCTCAGATCTACGCAGGCATACTCCGGATCTAAGCTTGGTCTTAGATCCCGAGACTTGGACGATTGTTTCCTTGGTGAAACAATCCTCCCCGGCTATTATTTCCTTGGTGAAATAATGCCCGTCGTACTGCGTAGATCCGACTGGATCTAGATCTCGCGGTGGTCCACGGCAAACAACCCCGGCGCAGGCAAAGAACCCACAAAAGCGAGCGACCGCAAAACAGGAGCTCGCGATTCGTTCGACACAAAAGGAGAAAAGTGTAATCTTTGTTTATTTTTTATTTGATTTTCGTTGTAACCGGATCTTATAAAAAGACCGGATCTTTGTATAATTGATAAACAATTGCCAAAGAGCACAATGGAATCAATGAAAGCTACAATTTTTCCCGCGAATAATCTGGCGACCACAGTGGGAGCCACCGATCTCGCTGCCGAGATCGATGCGTCGCAGCCGCGGATCTCGATCCCGGTCGAGGAGTAGGTCGAGTATAAATTCGACCAGCAAAAGTTCGAGGAGTATTTGTCATCCTCGTCCGGATCCACCTCCCCTCGCAAGTCTAAGAAGTTCTCCTCCAGGAGAAAGGTACGTTGGTACGAAAAAGTTGAAGCTACCAACGACGATCTCACCCCGATTGATGCCAAAGCTGCGTCGGGTGAGGCTCCACCAACCTCCAACCAGATCAAGCTGGTTCCAACCAATTCCTCCGTCACCAAAGGAGCGGTGACTCTCTCAAAGAGAGCCCGCCAAAGGCAACGCCAACGCTTGGCCAAACAATTCGCCAAAGCGATGGAGTCCACCGACGGAATCCGCTACAACGCGGATCTGAAGAACGAAAGAGGCAAACAGCCCCAACAACAGATGCTCAACAAACAATGAATGGCAGCTCCTCCAAGCCGCCAACGAACGAATGGATCCGTGTCAAACGGAATCATTCAACACTTGATGAGCGCATTCGCAAGCGCCGCGCAATGTCAGCGCAGGCACGGGCTCGAGTCCAAGAAGCCCGTAGAAGACTGCAGAAGGAAGTGGCCAAGAAGCCGCCACCAACCCGTCAAGTTTGGAGGCCGAAGTCTGAAGCGGCGATTCCGACTAAGGCACAATATTCAGGTATACATATCCTTCTGGAGATATTTATAGTTTGATTTCCATTTCAACAAGAATTCAATTACCCAGTTGTTTGATTCTTGCTAACTTTCATTGTATCATTCAATGTTAGCAACAAGTTAGGATTTTTAACCGTATCTGCATTTTCTTTAAGATAGGTAGCTAGCTTTTTAAGCTATGAACTTATGCAGAGCACAAATGAAGCAGACTTCTTCACTGAATACGGCGAAGCGAGCCGATACCAGATTCATGAGGTGGTCGGCAAGGGAAGTTATGGGGTCGTCGACGCGGCCGTGGATACCCACAATGGAGAGAAGGTGACAATCAAGAAGATAAACGATGTCTTCGAGCATGTTTCGGATGCTACTCGCATCCTGCGAAAAATCAAATTGCTTGGGCTGCTCCGCCACCCTGACATTGTAGAAATTAGGCACATAATGCTTCCTCCCTCACGGAGAGAATTTAAAGATATTTATGTTGTTTTCAAGTTGATGGAATCTAACCTTAATCAAGTTATCAAGGCAAATGACGATCTCACGCCTGAACACCATCAGTTTTTATGTACCAGCTTCTGCGAGCTATGAAGTATATCCATAGCTATGAAGTATATCCACATTGGTGAATGCCTTTTTTTTTGCTGGCTTGATTGGGCGTTGACAACTATTTTTCTCTAACAATATCAATGGTTGTTTTTTGTGTGTTATTGGTTATCAGCCAATGTTTTTCATCGGGACTTGAAGCTAAGATCAACAAACTTTTTCTTGATTGTGCGGTCACTTTTATCACGTGCACCATATATATGGTTGATTAGGTTCCTTCTCTATGGACAATATTCTAATTAGTCCTGTGAGATAATGTTTAATTGACATTCATCTTGTGTATTGTGTATAAGTTCAATGCATAATTATGAAAACATTATTAATTTTGACTCTTGTAGTTTCTTAATATGTATCACATGCAATGTATGTATCCATATGTTTGATACATGGTTTAAATTAAATAAATCTTAATGAAATGAATCAATAACAAAAGTATAAATTAAAAAATTTAACACGTGCATTGCACGTGCAATCCTTACTATTTATCTTCAGTAAAACTTTTACTGGTTTTAAATGGATGAGAACATTATGGAAAGGGTGTGTTTGGAGCTTGTCAAGCATTAGTTTGTAGAAACCTTAATGAATATTTTAGATTTTTTAATGGGATTGTCAAATTTTCACGGGTGAATATACGTACTCATATATTAGGTAGTGCGAAGACTTAGCACGACTCTAACGTCATAAGCTTGGATTTACATCCACGTACTCATATATTAGGTAGTGCGAAGACTTAGCACGACTCTAACGTCATAAGCTTGGATTTACATCCACATCATCAAAATTTACTTTTAGGTATATTCTTGTGGAAGTCTTTGATTGGGATTGAGATTGATTTATTAATTTGGGTGCCTCGGATTATCCGTTTGTGACCCAGGATGGTAAGTTTTTATTGATTTATTGGGTTTGTTTGGATTTGCGTTTGTTTATTTGGGTTTTGTGATGTTTGATTGTAGATCTGTTGCTCATGTTCTCGTATTTTCCGAGGAATATGAACTTTATTGATCATACTAGCAACATTGGATTGAAAAAGTATGTTTTGCTGTTTGCTTGATTGTGTGTGTGTTTATTTTGGTGGATTGTTGAGATGGGTTTTGTGCAGGTTTCATATGGCGAAGCTGGTGACAATTGATCTAGGGATATACATTTCGAAGAAGCAAGATGTGTTCTAGATTACTCAGCGAAGGAGTGTGCCCACTACCTTTAAGCTCTTTAAAGGTAAATTTTTTGTTTCGGAACTTGATTTGAACATGAAATGCATGTTTTCTACTAACGTGTAATTGATGCTTTTTATAAGAGAATTTTCTGGTATATGTCTTGATCAATTTATAAATTTTGATTTTGATTTTGTTATGGATTTGTTTGTTTTATTGTGTTAGAGTTAGATACGGTGTGGTTTTGAAGTATCAATTTTTTCTGACGCGCTATCTGTTGAAATATTGCGATTGAGTGCATAATTGTGATCTTTTGGGGAAATTTATTGTGGTTTGAAGATGTGATTACTTGATTTGTACTGGATATGGACAGATTATATAAAGTGTCTGGAATGACACTGAGTTAGTTTGCGGAAAAAGCCATTCTTACTTTAACCACAAGCAATAGTATGTGATCCCTTTGATAAATAATATTCATCATATAATATAGGTCAGAGGCTTAGCTTATATTTATATAGCACAGAAGATGTGAAAAAAACTTAAGCATCATATTTTGAATAAGTCTCAATATTTTAAATTATAAATGAAATTATATACTTCGCTTAGAATCATACTCCCTTTAAAAGAGGAAGTTGTAGAAAAAATTTCTATGGACTATGTTACCCCTATTTTTTAAAAATATTATATTCTAATCATAACTAAATTAAATTAATTATTATTATTAATTAATCGTATTATGAAAGTTTGTCTAACTTGGTCCTTAAAACTTCTAATGTTATTGTAAAACTCTCATATTAATTATTAGTAATGTCTAATAATGTATTAATAGACAATTACATGTTAATAAATCTATCTACCCTTTAAAAGAGCCGGTTCCTAAAAAACTTTCCCATCCCGAAATTAACCTTCAACCATCTTAAATATACCCAATTTCTCCCTTAAAATCGTTACATTAAATTCCTTAAAATCGTTACATTAAATTCGTCGCCAGCATCTGCAATTTCCACCTCCGTTACGCCTTCCTCTCCGCCGAAGCCGAAGAGATCGTCGATTATCCTTCTCCGACGAAGCCGAAGCGTTACAGGAATTTGCAAAGATGTGGATTA
>NC_033800.1:24533716-24569044 GCF_001876935.1 Asparagus officinalis
CAGTTGCAATCACCTTGACACTGGCGTTAGATACTATCAGGTTGGGGTTTTATGTGATAAAATTGTGGAACTAGCAGCAGAGGGAGGTTGACAGGTGAAGATTCAGGCAAACAGGGCAGCGGTCGACCGGTCCGGTCGACCGTATTCGTGCACAAGGCTCACCGGGCTTCAGCATTGGTGTCGGTCGACCGGGTCGGTCGACCTACGTACTCTTTGGAATTTTGGTTGGCTTCTGGATGGAGGGCGGTCGACCGGTCCGGTCGACCGACATGGATCGCGGTCGACCGGTCCGGTCGACCGACGCTGCGGGTTTCAGTTGGGTTCTGTTTCAGACCCGTTTCGTTTTGGAATTGTATAAATACCCTTTGGGTGTTTTTTAGGGTTAAGAGCAAGGACGAATTTGAGCAGATTGAGAGAGTTTTCTTTGGGCTTCTATTCTAGGAGCAATTGGATAGATTGAGAGTTGATTGTTGAGGGTTTATGAGAGATTTGTAACCCTAGTTTGTTCCTCTTGATTTCTAATAGTGAAAACTCCCCCCGTTCTGGGCCAACAAAGCTCCAAGGGAATGATCCATGGCTCTCACATATAACAGGAATGGTTTTCCTGATATCGGGGCCACGAGAACTGGCGGTTGAGTTAGATATCTCTTAATCTCCTCGAATGCTCTTTGACACTCTGCATCCCAAACAAAGGATATTCCTTTCTTCATGAGTTTAGAGAAAGGTTGGCAACGCCCTGAAAGATTTGAGATGAATCTTCGAATGTAGGCCAGTCTGCCCTGCAAACCTCTGAGCTCTTTGAGATTCTTCGGAGGTGGCATGTCTTGGATGGCACGCACTTTTTCTGGGTCAAGAGAGATTCCCTTGGAAGTAACGATAAATCCCAGGAATTTTCCACTTGAAACTCCGAGAAATGATTTTGTCGGATTCATCTTCAGCTGATGTGCTCGCATGATTTCGAACATTGTCTTCAGATCTGCAAGATGATCGTCTTTACATTGGCTCTTTACTGCTATATCATCAACGTAGCATTCGATCTTCTTTCGGAGGTGTTCGTGAAAGATCGTGTTCATTGCACGCTGATAAGTTGCACCTGCATTCTTCAGGCCGAAGGGCATCACTGTGTAGCAATATACCCCCAGTGGTGTTCTAAAGGCAGTGTGCTTCTCGTCGTCCGGGTGCATCTTGATCTGATTGTACCCAGAGAATCCGTCCATGAAAGACATCCGTTCATACCCGCAGGTGTTGTCGATCATAACATCCGTGATAGGAAGTGGGAATTCGTCCTTTGGACAGGCGGCATTAAGATCGCGGAAATCGATGCATATCCGGACTTTACCATTCTTCTTGGGAACTGGAACAATGTTGGCTACCCAATCTGGGTGTTGTTCTTCCCTCACAAAACCTGAGTCTATAAGCTTTTTAACTTCTGACTCAATTGATTCCATGATCTCTGGACGAAACCTGCGTTGTTGTTGTTTAACTGGTTTTGCGTCCGGATCAATGTTGAGACGGTGCACGGCAACCTTCGGGTCAAGGCCGGGCATATCTTCATAGTTCCAAGCGAAGACATCTATATATTCTCGGATGAGAGATATAAGGTCTTCTTTTTCGGATGATGACAAGTCTTCAGCTATGAATATGGGCTTAGGATCATGTTCATCTCCCATGTTGACCTGGATTACTTTATCTTCAGTGGGCGGTTCACGTTGTTCGAAACGCATATCCCACAGGATATTAAGACGCTTGATCCAAGGATCATCGGTCGATTCCAATAATTCCTCGTCACCCCCTGCGTCTTCGTCTGGATGACTTGTTGAAACCATGTTCACAGTCAAGTTTTTAAAGAAGGGTCCAACGCTGACGTCGGACTCGTATGACGATATTCCGGATGATTGGTCATGACGTAAGTAATTACTGATTTCGTTTTCCGAGACGGGGGGAGGTGTGACGTAACCCACGCCCCTTCCGGTTAACCCACACCCCTTCCGGTTTTTTGATAATAATCTGGAGGTTTTCCTTCAGGAGTGAGAGACATCCGGATCGGTGTTCGTCTTCCCTTCCCGAAGTTCAGGCCCTGTTTCTCATTAAAATTATACCCCATTCGTTTCATTAAGTATTTAGAATTGGGTTCATGGTAATGGAATTGGGGAACTCCGTCGTCTTCCTCCGAACTTGCTCGTTTGAGTTGTTCGGGTTTGACTTTACCAAAACAGATCGGCTTCTGCCCTCTCCTTTTGGATGGGACTTTGAAGAAAGCCTTCTGTGCGTCCTCCACTTCTTCATCCGAAGCGAAAGATGACTGGATTGGTAAGGTGAGCGATGCTTCCGTGCACAGTACGTGCCATGGGTTGGTACCTGCACTAGAATTATTCTCTATTTGTTTATTATTAAGAGAGATATCAGACAAGTACGCTAAAATAAAATATTCATTAATGCACCACTCGTCCCCACTCGGTACATCATTATTACTCTCACCCTGATCCATTACATCAAAGTTTAATTCCCAAGGACAATCTTCCTCAGGATCTGACTCGATGTCTGCTTCATTACCGCTATCTATATCTTCTTTCTCTTGGGATTCCAAATAGAAGACGGAGTCGGTGTGGAAGTTTTCTACTCCTCGGAAGGGGTATTTTTCTGCGATCAAGGTTCTGACTTCGCCCTTATCATTGGCGTACTTCATGACCTGATGCAAAGTAGATGGGACAATGCGGTTTGCATGTATCCATGGTCGTCCTAGCAAAAGGTTGTAGGACGTGTCCGCATCTATGATGTAGCATGCTACCTCAGACTTGAGATCTCCGATCTGGCATCTGAGTTTAATCTTTCCCAGGGGTCGGGTACTGTTTGCATTGAACCCGAAGATTGTAGTCTGGGTGGTGTGCAGCCGGTGCATGGGAATCCCTAGGACCTGCATGACCCTGTAGGGCATGATGCTGAGCGCTGAGCCCGGGTCAACTTGAACACGACTGATTTCGGAGGATCCGATATATCCTGTGTAGTACAGTGGTCGGTCATGTTCATGTTTGACCTGCATGTCTTCTTGCGTGAACGATATGCAGGGTAGACTTCTCGCCGCTTGCAGACATTGCAGACAAGTTTGATCATCAGAGGCTTCGGGAGCCGGGGTGACTTGGGTGATGAAGCTCTCTGTATTCTTCAGGGCTTCAATCAGAGCTTCCTTGGTAGTTTTGGATAACCTTAGGAGCTCATATAAAGTAATCCTGGCCGGTATGTTGGCCAGCTGCGCCATGACGTTGAATTGGAAGGGAGCGCTCGACTCTCCAGTTTCCTGGTGGAGATTTCTGTGGAATCGGAGCTCCTTCTGTTTTCCTTTGTCTACTGGCTTTTTCGGAACAGAACCCCCAGCGTCTTGGGGCTGTTCCACGACCTCTGGAGCGTTCTGGCCATAATCTCTCAGGTAAGCTTTTCCTGACCGAGTGCCAGGATTGCCTTCTGGGTATGCTGCTAGAACAATCCTCTCCTCTTCTGAATCAGTAAGAGGCTTGAGGTGGTCATCATCTTCAGTAATGGAGGGGCTAATCATGTTGGAAGACTTAGCCTTGCCTCCCTTCTTTTTGGACGGGGTGTTCGTCCATTGTTGATCTCCCAGCAGATCAGGATGGACCCACATGATTTCCCCTTTTGGGGTAGTGAGGGGCACCAACCCCCTGTCCTTCTGACTATGCAAGTCAGCATTCTTCAGACGTATTTCTCCCTTGCGAATGGGGACGACGCCGTGGAGCTGGGTCTGCAGGTTGTGCCTGCAAGTTTCAACCAGAGTTGATTGGGTCATACCTGAGGGGCATCGCAATGCCATGCTGCGGAATCTCTCCACATAGGTTTTGATGGACTCTCCTTTCCTTTGCTTAGTGGCAAGAAGAGTTGGGACCGAGACCTCCGTGTCGTCCTCAAAGAATCTGGCCAAGAATAGCCTTTCCAGGTCTACCCATTTCTGAATAGATCCGGCAGGCAATTTCATGAACCATTCGAAGGCGACACCCTTAAGGGTACCGATGAACAGCCTGGTCAGGATGGCGTCGTTTGCTACTACATCCCCAGTTTGGGACTTGAAGTAGTAAATGTGCTGATTTGGCGATCCTGTACCATCGAACGGTTGTAAGGTAGGGGCCTTAAACTTCGGTGGGTAGGGAGCTGTATCCCACTCAGCAGGGTAAGGTCGCACTACCCCTTCCTCGCGGAGCTCGCTTCTGTTGGCGATTGCGTTAAGGCGAGCTTCCAGCTCATCCATCTTAGTAGATTGAGGGTGCAGTTCTTTCTCGATCTCCCTCTCACCCTCGGAAGAGGATCCCAGGTTGTGAGTCTCACGGTCTGAATATTCATGCAGTTTTTGTTTTCCCTTTGAAGTTGTTCTCCGGGAAGACTCAGGTTTGTGGCCTTTTTCAGCAAGAAGCTGAGCCAACATATCCTTCAATTGGAGAAGTGTCTCCTGTTGCGCCTGGAGCATGACATGATGTTCGTCCACTCTTTTGGCGATGTCTTCGTGATTCCCTGACATGTAAGCGGAGACCTCGCGTGCTCCAACAGAGCTTGAAGATTGAGATTCGGCTATTGCCGAATGCTCCTCACTTGTTGTAATGCCTTTGGCTAACTTTTGATAGTCAACCGGGCGAATAGCTCCTGTCCGAGTCCGAGTATTCTGATATACTCCTTCGAACTGGTCACAAATTTCTCGGACAGTTGGCGGATGACTCTCCTGTGACTCGTCAGAATCAGTACGCGAGGCCTTCCCTCGGCCGATCATGTTGATAGTGACCTGAGGGTATTCCGCTTCAACTGTCTTCTTTCTGTTGCGGCGTTGTCGTTTGGCAGGTCTAACGACATTCGTCAACCTGTCGAATACAGACTGCCGAGGTGTTGTTGCACAACAAGGGCATTCTGACAAGACTGCCGAGATAAGCCTCTCACATTGACATGAGTGAGCTGCTTGTGCTGCTGATTTTCCTCTCGACAACAGTTCCCACAGATCAGGAACTTGGGAGGAAACTTTCCCCGGGCTTGGAGTTCCCGCAGATCAGGAACTTGGGAGGAAACTTTCCCCGGACTTGGAGGTGGAGTTGGAACCCCCTGCCCTTGGGTAGGTGAGATTGGTTCTTGTCGAACGTGAATTTTAAAGCCACGCTGACTTTTCTGAACCTGACGGACCTATTGAAGATCGCGTTCCTGAGATATAACACGAGGGTCGCGTTGAGAGTTGTAAACACCAGGCCGAGGCCTGCGTTTAAATGATGAACCTGACCTCTGAGGGTCAAGTTTTGGTTGAACGCGCACCTGAGGGTCGCGTTTGGTTGGTGCAACAGACTCCTGAGAGTCATGCTTCGTTTGAACGCGCACCTGAGGGTCGCGTTTAATTTGTGAAACAGACTCCTGAGAGTCATGTTCAATTGGAACGCGCCTATGAGGGTCGCGTTTGGTTTTGGCAGCTCCATTCTGAGGGCTGCGTTTTGAATGAACAACGCGCCACTCAGGGTCGCGTTTGAGCTGTATCAGCCTAGGCTCATAGTTGGGCTCATTGCCACGCAGTGAGCGCTCTTCTTTGGGGACGCCAGGTTTGGTTTCGATCTTTAGAAACGTGATTTTCGCGTTGGGCCAACAATCGGCTTTCTCGTAAGTGTGCTCGTCGGATGGATCTTCTCCGTCGGCGAGCGGCGTTCTTCTTGGCTTGTTTCAAAGCCTTTGCAGCAACGTCATTGACGTTTACAGGACTCGTCTCCTCCAGAGGCCGTTTGTGGCCTGAAGCACGTCTTGCTGACGCGGAGGTGGGATCTTCCGCCATCAGAGCCAGTTTGAGTTCCTGGCCGAAGGAGAGGGCTTTCTTCGGCTCTTCAACAACAGAATTGATCTCCTTGGAGATCTTGCGGACACCATGCTTAGCCTTGGGGCTAAGCGATCCAGAGGATAGGGCTTCCTCGTATTTCGCCTGATCAAACTCTACGACGAGAGTTTCTACAGTCGTTCCCAAGAGGTGGACGTCGGACTGAGCCACCACTTCATCGTCGGAAAAGCTAGTCCCCAGCGGAGTCGCTGTTTGTTGGGAAATTGCAAAGAAGAGAATAAAGAAAATGTGATTTTGATTCCTTTGATCTCGGTTACAACTTGATTACAAAAGAGAGGAAAACGAATTTGGTTTTCCCCTTTGTTTAAAACTGGGTTCTTCTTGGCAGCGATGGAGTGCTTCGTTTGATTGATTGCGTCGAACTTGCTCTCCGTTGACAATCCGACCGTCTTTATCTCGTGGGAACGATGAACTTTCATGGAAAGTTTTATGAATAACTCTGAATGAGTTTAAGAACTCTGAACGAGTTTGAACTCTGTGAATAGAGTTGTTGGAACCGAAAATTCGGTTAAGGATCAAGCTGTTTTTCTGTTGTCGAAGAATCCTCTCAGATTTGATCTTCTGAGGTCGATTCAAAAATCCTATCTCCAAGGATTTCGTTGCTGTCGTTGCCGAATCTCCAAACCCGAGTGGTTTTGATGATAAAGAATCCAACCTCTGATCTGATTATCAAAAATCCGATCCTTTAACTCTGTCGAGTTTGTTTATAGGGGGAGAAGGGGTTGTAACTAACCCCTATATCCGCTCCTACGTGGGCGAAAATCCCTCAGAACGTGGGATAAACGGTTCTGAAACCATTCGACTCGTGTTTGAACAAGTCAAACGCCCAATCTGGCGTTCAGAACCTCAACTTCGTGTTCTTTGAATTGAGACGCGAAGTTGGGTGTTAGCTGAACACCATTGAACGCGAGGGTCGCTCGCGTTTGGTTTGTGCCTTGATGACGCGAGGGTCGCTGTTGGTTGAACACCTTTGAACGCGAGGGTCGCTCACGTTTGGCTTGTGCATTGTCGACGCGAGGGTCGCTGTTGGTTGAACACCATTGAACGCGAGGGTCGCTCACGTTTGGCTTGTGCATTGTCGACGCGAGGGTCGCTGTTGGTTGAACACCATTGAATGCGAGGGTCGCTCACGTTTGGCTTGTGCATTGTCGACGCGAGGGTCGCTGTTGGTTGAACACCATTGAACGCGAGGGTCGCTGTTGGTTGAACACCATTGAACGCGAGGGTCGCTGTTGGTTGAACACCATTGAACGCGAGGGTCGCTGTTGGTTGAACACCATTGAACGCGAGGGTCGCTCACGTTTGGCTTGTGTATTGACGACGCGAGGGTCGCCTTCATTTCCAAAGTTATGACGCGGGGATGACACCCGCGTTTCAGAAGGAGTTAGCTGATTTGTAACTTCTTCTGTAGAGCGTTGCAAGGACCGTTGTTCAGTAATCCTGGCTTTAGCTGTTGTGGGGTGTGAAAGCCGTCAGATTGTAACTTTCACTGTAGATTGTGAAGACTGCTGCATAGAGTTTTCATCAGTTGTCGGAAGTGTCGTTAAATTGTAACCTTTCTCGATCTATGTGAAAAGTCCTCTATTTGCCGCTTTCGATCACCGACCCGAAAGCTATTTGATTGTAGCTTTCGTTGTAGGAGCTAGACGGGAATCAACATCCATAGTGTCTTAAAGATGAATATTCGCCCATAGCTCTCTACCAAGCAACTATTCGACTATATGTTTCGATCATCGACCCGAAAGCTATTTGATTGTAGCTTTCGTTGTAGGAGCTAGACGGGAATCAACATCCATAGTGTCTTAAAGATGAATATTCGCCCATAGCTCTCTATCAAGCAACTCACCAACTGAGTCCAACTTTTTATTTCTGAAATCGTCCCACTGCTCATCAGCATCTCTAATAGTTGCTATGATATTAGCCATGCTGTTGTCACAGCCATCAAGATCAATCATCTCAGAAGTGAGGTCGTGTTTGTGGCGATTGTGGAGTTGCGGATGCAATGATTGGGAAGTCGTCTGATTGTGACCTCCGTTGTCGGAGCTTGTTTGAATAAGCTATCTATTGTGATTTTTAGACAGCCTACAGTCGTTAGAAAGCTACTTCGGGCGGTACCGGAGAGATTCCTTACTATCGTCTCCACGATTGAACAGTTCGTGGACATCGACAGCATGACACTCGAGGAGGCGATCAGGCGTCTCAAAGCCCACGAGGAGAGGGCACGTGTTTTTCGAAACAAGGGGCAAGAAGAGCAGCGGAAACTCTTTCTCCACACAGGGGATTAGTGACGGCACTGGACGAGGTCAAGCACGCGGAGCAGGTCGTGGGCGTGGCCGCGGCCAGACAGGGCGTGGTGGCCAGATGGGCCGAGGCAGCGGCCAGGGAGGCCATGCTGACCATGTGGGTCAGGCGGGCCGTAGAGGAACTCAGGGAGGTCAGGTAGGCCTAGGGGGTTTTGGCGGCATAGGAGGACGTCTAGGAGGTGGTTTCGGCCATGGCGGTGCAGCTCGCCAGGAGGGGGAGAGTAACACAAGCGGTGGTCGAGACAAATCCAACATCAAATGCTTCAATTGTGGAGTATACGGGCACTTTCAGTCGGAGTGTCACAAACAACGCTGCAATCATGAACAGGAGGCTCATCTCACCCGTGCATATGACGAGGAGCCAACCTTGATGATGACTGTCTCAGAGGAATCATCAACTGTCATCCTACTCAATGAGGAGAAGGTGGTGCCAAACTTACTCACAGCGGGGGAGGCACAAGTTGCCAACGACGTTTGGTACCTTGACAACGGAGCTAGCAATCACATGACCGGCCACCGAGGCAAGTTCAAGGAGCTCGACGAGAACATCACCGGAACCGTCAAGTTTGGTGATGGATCCGCAGTAGAGATCAAGGGGAAAGGCTCTATTCTTTTTCAGTGCAACAATGGCGATCAAAGGCTACTACCTGAGGTATATTATATTCCGAGCTTGAAATCTAACATTATTAGTCTTGGTCAGATGACTGAAGATGGGAGTAAGGTTGTTATTGCTGATGAGTTCCTGAGGGTATTTGATAGGAACGATGCTCTCTTGATGAGGGTGACACGTTCATCTAACCGATTGTACAGGATAGAGTTAAAGACTTGCAGGCCGGTGTGTTTGATGGCGAACATTAACGATCCAGCTTGGTTATGGCATGCTCTCCTTGGGCATGTCAATTTCTTCGCCCTCAAGATGATGACTGATAAGAGGATGGCTTCCGGGTTGCCGAAGATCTTGCACCCGAATCAACTATGCGAAGGATGCCTCGTCGCCAAGCAAGCAAGACTGTCGTTCCCTTCGCAAGCAAATTTCAGAGCTCAGAAGCCGCTGGAGTTACTACATGCTGACCTATGTGGCCCCATCACCCATCTACACTTGCTGGTAACAGATACTTCCTTCTTGTTGTTGATGATTTCAGCCGATGGATGTGGGTATACATGTTGAAGGCCAAGAGTCAAGCTTGTGAAACCTTCAAGAAGTTCAAAACAGAGGTGGAGAACACATGTGACCACAAGGTGAAGACATTGAGGACAGATCGTGGTGGCGAGTTTTTGTCAAAGGAGTTCACCAAGTTATGTGAAGACTACGGCATCAAGCGTCATCTCACTGCACCGTACACCCCGCAGCAAAACGGTGTAGTGGAGAGGCGTAACCGTACGGTGATGGACATGGCAAGAAGCTTACTTAAAAGCATGCATATGCCTGGAACAATGTGGGTTGAAGCGGTCAGGCATGCAGTGTACATTCTCAACCGACTACCAACCAAGGCGTTGTATGACCACACACCTTACGAAGCTTGGTTTGGTAAGAAACCCCACCTAGAACACTTAAGAGTTTTCGGATGTGTGGCACATGTGAAAATTGCAGGTCCTTCTCATAAGAAACTCGACGAGCGGAGCACGCCAATGGTGTATATTGGGGTAGAGGAAGGAAACAAAGCGCATCGCCTTTACGACCATCAACACGGCAAAATACGTGTCAGCAGAGATGTCGCGTTCGAAGAAGGAAAAGAATGGGATTGGAGCACAAATGGAGACGAGAGAGAACCCAGCTGGGTGGAGTTAACTCATGTGGGAAGGCCGAAACCACAGCAACCGGCCCCACAGCAGCCGACGCATTTCCAGCAGTCCAAACTGGACAGCCAGCAGTTCGAACAAGACTGCCAGCAGTCGGCCAGACCAGCCCGTAGATGATTCCTGGTCCAGGAACAACCGCTGTGGCAGCAGATCCCACGGCATTGGAGCTGTCCGGACCTCCTGAAACTACAGCGATGACTCCAGAACCTGTGCGCTACCGGTCCCTAGCGGATATCTATGCAGAGACAGAGGTGATTGATCTCCCTGCAGAAGAATTATTCCTGATCTCTAAAGAACCTGCAAGCTACATTGAGGCTGCAATAGATCAAGAATGGCGGACAGCCATGGAGAAGGAATTGGAGGCCATCGAGAAGAATAAGACTTGGGTACTCACGGAGTTACCGCGGGGTTCCAAACCCATTGGTCTCAAATGGGTGTACAAGCTGAAGAAGGACAATGAAGGCAACATTCTCAAACACAAGGCAAGACTTGTAGCAAAAGGCTACGTTCAGCAGCAAGGCGTGGATTTCGATGAGGTGTTTGCACCTGTGGCGAGGCTTGATACCATCAGAATAATCCTCGCTATATCAGCACAGAACGGGTGGGAGGGGCACCATCTGGATGTGAAGTCGACATTCCTAAATGGTGATCTCCAGGAAGAAGTGTATGTGGTTCAACCTGAAGGGTTCGTTGTGAAGAATCAAGAGCACAAGGTCTACAAACTTTCAAAGGCACTCTACGGTCTACGCCAAGCACCTCGGGCGTGGAACACACGGCTTGATAAGTGTTTGAAAGGCATCGGATTTGCACGATGTACTCAGGAGCAGGCGGTATACACCAGGAGTAACAGAGGGGATTTACTCATTGTTGGCGTGTACGTGGATGACTTGATCGTTATGGGCTCGAGAGCGGATGAGATAAAGTTTTTCAAGCAACAGATGATGAAGGAGTTCGAGATGAGTGACCTTGCATTGCTTTCCTATTATCTTGGTATCGAGGTGGATCAGCAAGGTGATTGCATTGCGCTAAGGCAGGCGGCCTATGCGAAGAAAGTTTTGGGTCAGTTCGGCATGATGGGTTGTAACCCGGCCCAATATCCCATGGAAGCAAAGCTAAAGCTTGGAAAGGATTCTGAGGGAACACCGGTGGACGTGATAGATTATAGACGCATCATCGGATGCTTAAGGTACCTAACTCACACCCGACCCGATATCACATATGCCGTGGGGATTGTGAGTAGGTACATGGAGCACCTTACAGTTTTGCATCGACATGCTGTCAAGCATATTCTGAGGTACGTGAAGGGTACTGTGTCCTACGGATTGGTGTACAAACGAGGTCGAGGCAATGAAGAGTTGGTGGGATTCACTGACAGTGATCTTGCGGGAGACGTTGATGACAGGCGCAGCACAGGCGGCATGGCATTCTATCTAGGTGACAACCTGGTCACTTGGACATCACGGAAGCAGAAGACGGTGGTATTATCATCCTGTGAGGCAGAATTTATGGTGGCAACTGCAGCAGCGTGCCAAGGCATGTGGTTGAGGAGTTTAATCAGCGAAGTGATTGGGAGTGAGCCCAAGCCGGTTACATTCTTCGTCGACAACAAGTCTGCGATTGCCTTGATGAAGAATCCGGTTTTCCATGGAAGAAGCAAGCATATTGACACACACTTTCATTTCATTCGTGAGTGTGTTGAGCGAGGACAGATTAAAGTGGAATCCATAAGCACGAGCGAGCAACGAGCAGATATTCTCACGAAGGCACTAGCAAGGGTGAAGTTCATCGAGATGCGGGAGCTGCTAGGAGTAAGGAATTTAGAATCTCGTCCAGATTAAGGGGGAGAATGTGAGCTGGTTAATCTGGCAGAATCAGTTGGTTGAAATCCAAGTGATTAGATAGAATTCTAGTTATAGTAGAATACTAGTTAGTGGATAGTTTTCTAGTTATTGGAGTTATAATCTTATTCCTATGTCATTATATATATGTAAACAATCTTTATGTGTTTCAGAACGTGAATAAAAATTTAGAGAAGTCCCTGCTTCTTCGTTGTTTTGTGTTCATCAACAGAAACAGAGGTTTTAGAAAAGATTCCTGCAGAACACGTCCTCTGCTCCTGCTGCTTGTTCTCTCAAAATCAGCAAATCTCTCTGTTTACAGGTTTCCATATAGCTTACAGGTTTTGTACTTGGGCCGATTCTATTCTCAGAGCCTACACTCTTCACAAGTTGGCCAAGGTCCTAATTTTTGGAATAATTTTCAAATGCAAGATGCTAACTTTTGGGGAATTGGCCAACAACCATCAATGTCATTCATGAATATGCTAAATGCTCCTCCAAGTTTACAACGTTAAAGTTATAGAATGGGTGAAACTCCGTCACCTAATCAACAATGTCAAAGCAACAAGAGGAGTGCTAATGATATTGATGGTATCAACAATGTCAAAGCAACAAGAGGAGTGCTAATGATATTGATGGTGATGAAAGTTCATCCCCTAATCCAAAGAGGAAAAAGAAAGCTATTGCTCATAAATCCAAAAAGAAAGAGGCTTGCAAGAGGAGATTTAACATATTATGGGTGATAATCACATTTTATTACAATTTTATACCCTCATTATCTATTTTATATGAATAAATACACTACTAATAATTGTTTTTATCTTTAATTACAGGTTAATGAAGAAAAAATCTCAAAACCCTCACCTCTCAACAAAAAGCCCGTGATTTAAATAAGAATTTGAAGGCCCAAAACCCATCAAAAAGATTACACAAAGGGAATTTTTTTGGACTGTTGAAGACTTGGATTTTCATTTGAAAATCAAATGATTCATGCTATGAACTGGACATGGGCTGAAGGAAATGGACTTTCAAATCAAATGAAAATCAAATTGGGCGGAAAATCACAAGCTCTTACATTGGGCTGGAAATTGATTTGCTGCAGATTTGCTGCAGATGGGCCGGACTCAAAAGCAAAAATGAAATGTCTGGCACTTGATCAAATTTGATTGCTTGCAGCTGAAAATCAAATGAAGGTTGCAGACTATATTTTGATTTTAATCAAATGTGGACCGGACTTAGATATGGATTTGCATTTTTTTTCTCAAATGGATACAAAGAAGACCGAATTGAATTGCTGTAGCTGGATTTTATTGGGCCGAAATCAAATGCTTGTTCATTGGGCCTTGGAATTTCATCAAATGAAAAATCATGGACCTGCTGCATTGAAGACCGGACATGCTTGGATGTTCACAAGAAAATCAAAGATGGACCTGACTTACGAACTTGATTGCTGCATGGGAACCGAACTTGATTGCTTGCTGTTTTTGGTTTTTGAAAATGAAATGGAAATCATGCATGGGCCGGACTTTAGGTGATTTTGAAAATCAATTGATGGCTGCATTTTTATACGGACCGGACTTGGGCATATGGACCGGACTTCACTTGATTTATTTTTGGATTTTGATTTTCTTTTGAAAATCAAATAAATCATATGGGCCTCTTATGTTGGGCTAGAGAAGAACAAAAAGTAAATTCAAAGGTGGAGATTGTTGCTTGGGGCTCAAGACAAATCCAATGGCTCATATTCATTGAAGATTACTATAAATAGGGGTAGAGAGTGAGGGGTTGAGGGGGTGAAAATTTTTGTAACTCCTTTTGGAGAGGGGGGCTACTCTTAATTGAGAAGGCCTTCCAAAATTGTAACTTTTTGTTGCAATTAATAATAATAATTTTTTCAACACTTTAAATTTTTCTCTTCTTCTCTTTGTTGGGTGATGAAGATGAAGATGAAGATGGAGAATTATTTGAAGGTTTGCATTTCTTTTCTTTTTCTCTTTTATTGCTTATTAGTTTAGATTTATTTTTATGCTTGTAGTTAGATTTTATTTTCTTGTTAAATAGCCAAGATGCTAGAACCCTCTTGCCTTAGATTTATTTTATGCTTATAGAGTAGATTTATTTTCGTGCATTTAATTCTTACAATTTTATTTTGTAGTTTAGATTTTGCAATTTATTTTGTAGTTAAAATTTAATTTCTTATACTATTCACCTTGAGGCTAGAACCCTCTTGGGTTTAGTTTTTCTTTTTGTTTATTTTTATTTTGTTTGATTCGCCTTTAGGCTAGAACCCTCTAGGGAATCACCCTTTTCTAAGAAGTGGGTTCAATTTTAGATTACTCATATCTATAATTGAATCCACCATCTTTAATTTCTTGCATTTTTTTTTATTCTAGAATTTTGTTCTTCATTCTTGATTTTTTTTATTTGTTTCTTGATTTTATTCATTTTTTCCTTCTCACCTTATTGATCATACTCATTCTTTTTTAAATCCACTCTCACTTACACTTTGCACCTATTTACACACCATTTTCACTCTCTCAATCTCTTCACAATCACATTCACTTATCACTCCTATTTGTCACGCACACAACATAAGAACCGATTTTATATTTTCTCCTATAAAACACCTTCCTCGTGGGATCGATATCTTAAATACTATAACTTGACACGGTTGTGCACTTGCAACCTTTTTGGTACATGTTTATGCCGCATCAATGGGAGAGTAAACATGATGATTTGTTAATTCCTTTCCTTGCAAAATGTGCTAGGGATGGATTGAAAGCGGATAAGAAGTTTAAAAAAACTGCTTATCATAGCGCCGTCTTTCATATAAATGAACAATTAGGTTCAACGTTCACTTCCGAGAATGTGGAAAATCGTATGAGAACTATTCGTAATAGA
Source organism: Asparagus officinalis (assembly GCF_001876935.1). Classification (NCBI taxonomy): domain Eukaryota; kingdom Viridiplantae; phylum Streptophyta; class Magnoliopsida; order Asparagales; family Asparagaceae; genus Asparagus; species Asparagus officinalis. The sequence goes on from NC_033800.1 coordinate 24,548,419, forward strand.
TTCTTGGACATGCAAAAATGTCGTAACTTGAGCGGTGCCGGTTGGGATGATGCAAAGAAGATGGTGATTATGGATGAAGCTTGCTTTGATAGATGGCTAGATGTATTTACAATTTTCTAGTGTTCATTTCTTATCAAATATTTCTAATTTTGTTCAATGTTGTCCTATATGTTTTTGATATATGCCTTAAACTATGCAGGATAAGAGTATGAATAGTTCTAAACTTAGGGAATACATCAACAAGCCCATGAAACATTATGAAGACCTCGCCACTATTATTGGAGACGATGTTGCTAGAGGAGATTATGCGGTAGATGTGTTGTCACAATTTGGTGGTAGTGCATATTTTAATATTGGTGATGATGATGATGATATTAGTATGCCAAAGGAGAACACACCTAGCTATGTCTCTATAGATGAAGATGATATTCCACCACCGAAGGGTCCAACTATGCTCTCAAAATCCAATCCATCTTCTAGTGTGAACAAAGCTAAAAATGACGGGTCAAAGAAACATAAAGGAAAGGAGCCTAGGTTTAGTGAGGACACGGTGCTTATGCATGAGATAGTAAATGAGGTAAAACAATTCACCTCATCTATGCGCATGGTGAGTATGCATTGGACCGAGAAGTTGGCACAAGCTATATTTGCACATGATGAATTTGACATAGAACTTCTTGATAAGTTTTATCAACAATTGCATGAGAATGAATCACAAGCTAGGTTGTTTATGGGGAGGTCAACTATTATGCAAAAGAAGGCGTTGACTGAGTTCATGAAGAGTCAACCTCTTGATTAGAATGTTGGCCTTTAGTCGGATTACGATGCTTTTGGGATATTTTTGTGAAACTAGCTAATTGTAACAATGCTAGTATAATTATATTTGTATGTAAATGAGCGTAATTATTTTTGGATGTTCATGTTGCTAGATGATTGCTCATCATTTTGCAAACACAACTATGGTACATGTATTAAACTTACATTAGTACAAAACTAATGCTACTACCTCTATTTTCATGCATCTCAGTCGTGGATTTACATGTTAAATTATAAACTTGGTATGCTAATGCAAACTTGTTTGACAGGTTTACAAGTGGGGTTCTATAATGATTTCCCCTCGATGAATTAAAGTTAAAGAGGTATGCATTTTATGTGTTATGATGATGGGCTTCATTGTTGAAGATATGCAACTAAAGTTTATACTAGTAATCAATTGGCGAGGCAGTATATGCAGCCAACATTTCTATTATAAACTTCATGGCGAGGCATATAATGAAGAAAAGAGCCTTTTCTGAGCACATTTTCTATAATTTCTTATGAGCTTTGGTTTGCTTTCCATCTTGGCTTGTTTGGCCCTTTTGAGCTCACTTTTTGTGCAGCCTCTTTGTCTACCTGACATGTAGCAATTGGTGGGAATTTGGCCTCATGTTGCTTGGCTTATGGACAGCATGTTTGTGTCGGCCTTTGGTCTTTGGTTGTGTATTTCTTTGGTTGGCCTTTGGCATAGCTTGGCCTTTGTTTTAGTTGTGTTTTTTTTGTGCTTTCCTTGGTTGCAACCTTAAATTTGGTGTGTGGTTGGTCTTTGGCATTGGGTTGTGTTGGCCTTCCCTCCTCCCTTGGTTGTGTTGGCATGTGGTTGGTCTTTGGCACAGCTTGGCTTTTGTTTCAATTGTGTATTTTGTGCAGCCTCTTGTTGCTTTCCTTGGTGGCAGCCTCTTGTTTCTTGGCATTTGGTTGTGTTGGCCTTTGGTCTTTGGTTGTGTTGGCCTGTGGTTGGTCTTTGGCACAGCTTGGCCTTTGTTTCAGTTGTGTTTTTTTGCAGCCTCTTGTTGCTTTCCTTGGTGGCAACCTCTTGTTTCTTGGCATTTGGTTGTGTTGGCCTTTGGTCTTTAGTTGTGTTGGCCTGTGGTTGGTCTTTGGCACAGCTTGGCCTTTGTTTCAGTTGTGTTTTTTTTGTGCAGCCTCTTGTTGCTTTCCTTGGTTGCAGCCTCTTGTTTCTTGGCATTTGGTTGTGTTGGCCTTTGGTCTTTGGTTGTGTTGGCCTGTGGTTGGTCTTTGGCACAGCTTGGCCTTTGTTTCAGTTGTGTTTTTTTTTGTGCAGCCTCTTGTTGCTTTCCTTGGTTGCAGCCTCTTGTTTCTTAGCATTTGGTTGTGTTGGCCTTTGGTCTTTGGTTGTGTTGGCCTGTGGTTGGTCTTTGGCATAACTTGGCCTTTGTTTCAGTTGTGTTTTTTTGGTGGTTTCCATTGTGTACCTGACATGTTGCAATGTTGTTTTTTTGTGCTTTCCTTGGTTGCAGCCTGGATTTGGTGTATGGTTGGTCTTTGGCATTTGGTTGTGTTGGCCTTTGGTCTTTGGTTGTGTTGGCCTGCGGTTGGTCTTTGGCACAACTTGGCCTTTGTTTCAGTTGTGTTTTTTTGTGCAGTCTCTTGTTGCTTTTCTTGGTTGCAGCCTCTTGTTGCTTGGCATTTGATTGTGTTGGCCTCTTGCAGCTCTTGATTTTGTGTGGTTGGTCAGCTATGGTTGGCCTTCGGATTCAGTTGATGCTTATGTTGGCCTCTTGCAGCTCTTGATTTTGTGCTTTCCTTGGTGGTAGCCTCTTGTTTCTTAGCATTTGGTTGTGTTGGCCTTTGGTCTTTGGTTGTGTTGGCCTGTGGTTGGTCTTTGGCACAGCTTGGCCTTTGTTTCAGTTGTGTTTTTTGTGCAGCCTCTTGTTGCTTTCCTTGGTTGTAGCCTCTTGTTGCTTGGCATTTGGTTGTGTTGGCCTCTTGCAGCTCTTTCTTTCCTTTGGTTGGTCAGCTATGATGATGGCCTTCAGATTCAGTTGATGCTTGTGTTGGCCTCTTGCAGCTCTTGATTTTGTGCTTTCCTTGGTGGCAGCCTCTTGTTGCTTGGCATTTGGTTGTGTTGGCCTCTTGCAGCTCTTGATTTTGTGCTTTTCTTGGTTGCAGCCTCTTGTTGCCTGGGATTTGGTTGTGTTGGCCTCTTGCAGCGCTTGCTTGTCCTTTGGTTGGTCAGCTATGGTTGGCCTTCGGATTCAGTTGATGCTTGGCCCTTATTTAAATTTTGTGCAGGTTTATTGTACTCTCTGCCTTGGTTCCAGCTCTTGGTACTATTATGTGTTGTTGGTCAGCTATGGTTGGCATTTGGTTTCATGTTGATGCTTGGCCTTTGTTTTAATTTTGTGCATGGTTTCAACCTGCTCTCGGCCTTGGTTTCAGCTCTTGGTTGGCCTTTGGTTGGTATGCATATTTTGTGTTATGATGATGGGCTATTTTTAAGATATGCAGCCAAAGTTTATAGCAACAATATATTGGCGAGGTAATATATTGCAGCCAACATTGCTTTATAAACTTTATGGCGAGGCAGATAATGAAATAATGGCCTTTTCTGAGCACAACTATTATGTTAGGTGGTAATCTTACCATGGTGACCACAATCAAGTTTTCTTAATTTTTTAGTTTGAACCAAACACTAGAAAATGATATAAAGTACTTTCACTATATATTTTCTTCTTTTTTCAAGTTGAACCAAACACTAGAAAATGATGTAAAGTACTTTCACTACATATTTTTGGGCGAAACAAACACAAGAAACATTTTTCAGGAAAGTGAAGGAAACACAAGAAAGTGAAGGAAACGAACCAAACAACCCCTAAATGTAAAGAATATGCTTTTTGCTCCTTTTAGGTAGGGGCTTGTTTGGTTCGTTTCCTTCATTTTTCAAAACCTATTTTTCTTCATTTTTTTGTGTTTCCTTCACTTTCTTGGAAAGTGTTTCTTGTGTTTGTTTCGCCAAAAAATATGGGCTAAAAGTACTTTCCACCACTTTTCTTAGTTTGGTTCAACTTAAAAAAAGAAGAAAACAAATGATGTGTGAATAGATTCCCTCACTTTCTAGTGTTTGGTTCAAATAAAAAAAAGAAGAAAGTATGACTATGGTTAACATGGTGTGCTTACCACCCTTATAGCATAATATTATTTTCAACATAAATTGAGAGGTGAACATATATCAACCGTCACATAAAAATATTTAAAATTTTGAGGGACTAATTTACAATTTTTAAAAAAGTTTTGAGGTAGTGATTTGCAACATATTCAAAGATTTGAGGGGCTAATTCCAAAATCATATAATCATCTCATATAACGAAGAACCAAAATGCTCAATGAACAACACATAATTGAATGTCATAACAACCAATTGATTACAAGTACATCGATCGCCAGCATGTAATATTCAAGACTGAATCAAGGCTGAAACCAACTCGAGAGAAACCAAGACTCAAACAAGCCAAGATTAAAACCAAACCAAAACTTAACACGATTTATAGAAAATGTGCTCAAAAAAGGCCATTTTCTTCATTATCTGCATCGCCATGAAATTTTATAATAGCAATGTTTGCTGCATTTATTTCCTCGCCAATTGATTACTAGTATAAACTTTGGTTGCATACATTATATATCCGGCCATCATCAAAGCATAATATCATATTATCAGTGTCATAACAGCCAATGCCAATAACAGCCAATGCCAATAACTAAAAACCAAGCACTAGGTCATATAACCAGGAACTAACAACCAAGTACCAAGTTATGAAAACCAGCATGTAATGCACAAATAGCCAGCACAAAGGAAACCAAACCAAGGCTGAAAGCAAGGCCGAGATCAACATTGGCTGGAAACACACTTGGCAAGCACACGACTAATGGGGTAAAACGCATTCACAAAGTTCTGCAACAAGCCCAACAAAGAACTGTCACATAATCCTGTTGATGGGGTAAAACACATTGGTATAAAGCTTGGTATATTTTTTAATATATATCAAAAATAGCTCGTAATTGTCCGGGTCGATGCCACAGAGTGAGTGTTGCAAACCAAGTATGTATGTGTTGAAAAGGAAGATGAGTTGAAATTAAAAGGGAGACTTAGAACTAACATGATATAAATTAGAGCTCGCGTGACATAAATTAGAACTCACATGAAATAAATTAGAACTAACATGAGACATGACAAAACTAACATGGTATAAACTACAACAAACATGGTTCAAATTAGAACTCACGTGGCATAAATTAGAACTCACATGATATAAATTAGAACTAACATGAGATGCGATAGAACTAACATGGCATAAATTAAGACTAACATGGTACAAATTAGAACTCACGAGGCATACATTAGAACTCACATGTCATATATTAGAACTAACATGAGCCACGATAGAACTAACGTGACATAAATTAGGACTAACATGGTACAAATTAGAACTCACGAGGCATAAATTAGAACTAACATGGTATAAATTAGAACTCACGAGGCATAAACCATGCACACAATTGAAACAAAGGCCAAGCAAGGACTGAAACCAAAGGCCAACCATAGCTAACCAACCAAAAGCCAAACAAGGACTAAAACCAAAAGCCAACCAAAGGACACAACTAAAACCAACTTCATAACCAACCCAGGAGCTGAAAACAAGGCCGAGAGCAAGGCTGAAACCATGTTAAAAATTGAAACGAATGCCAAACAAGGACTGAAACCAAAATTGTAAAACCATAGCTGACCAACCAAAGGCCAAATAAGGACGGAAACCAAAGCCTAACCAAAGGACACAATTGAAACCAACATCATAACCAACCCAGGAGCTGAAACTAAGGCCGAGAGCAATGTTGAAACCATGCACACAATTGAAACAAAGGTCAAGCAACAAACCACGCAGACATTTCCAACCATGCAGACATTCCCTAGATTCCAAATTAGAGCAGAGAGATCCATGTCGCAAATACAAACTATCAGCAAACCATGCAGACATTTTCAACCTAAATGTCTCAGTTAAGAAAAGCTCAACACTTAAGAAATTCAAAACTTGGATCCCAGTTAAGAAAAGCTCAACACTTAAAAAATGTGCTCAGATAAGGCCCTTTTATTCATTATCTGCCTCGCCATGCAATATATAATAGCAATGTTGGCTACAATATATTGCCTTGCCAATATATTGCTGTTATAAACTTTGACTGCAAATCTTAAAAATAGTCCATTATTATAACACAAAATATGCATACATGTTTCACTTTAATTCCATCAAACTAGAAATATGTAGGTGAGGTGGTGGAGGGCGAGGAGGAGGAGGGCATCGCCAGTGAGGACGGCAATGTCGACACCAAAGAGGGCGTGGGTGGAGGGGAGGCCGCGGCGGGAGAAGAGGCCGAGCCATAGATTGGAAAGCGAGATGGAAGGGTAAGGAGGAAAATCTTGGTTGATTCGGGCACAAGGGAGAGAGGGACGGGAGGGAGAAAGATGCAGAGAGGGGTGAACAAAATGAGCTGGCAGAAGGGGGTGGAGATTCAGGATTTTTTTACGAAGAGGGAAAAGTGGGGTTTTCCTCCGTAATCGGGCGTTTTGGAGCTAAAATTTTTTGGGGAAAAGTCTGACGTGGCGCCCCCTCTTTCCTTCACTTTCTTTTTTATTTTTTGCGAACCAAACATCCATTTGTGAGGGAAAACAACAAATTTTCCCTGCGTCAGTTTTCTGATGGGTTACTTTGTGCCACTTTCTACATTTTTTTGACGAAACAAACATGCCCTAGAAGGAAAACAAAAGTAATAGAGCACTAAGCCACATCATAATATGTTTGTAGCAAAAGTTGAATTGTTACAGCATTGATTATTTCTGAACCTCAATATGTTAGTAGACCATACAAAACAAGCACAAAATGGGTGCACAATACATTGGAGTACCTAAGTAAGGCACCTAAGTTAGGCAAAGGATTTCAAGTTACAAGACTGTTCAAGTCAGCAAGCCCAAGCTTGGGCAACATTGAGTTGAGCCAAGCAAAAAGAACCCATCATCATAAACTCATATCTTATCTAATCATCTTCTTTTTTTTTCGCCCCTCCAAAAATATTTCTGTGGTAGTAGAATAAAATGGTTCCAAAAGTGCAGCTTTGATTGTCCCCACTGCTCATCCCTTTATCCCTTTAAGAGCCAACCAAAAAGCATCATTCTAATTAAGCTTGGCGGTTGGGCTCAATGCCACACATTCACCAACCACCCCACCCATTTAATTAGTTGTTGAAACTTAACATCTTAAACTTGTTAATTGCAAGTGAATGTTCTCAGTGTGATCACTAATTTAACTTTAATACGCCATATATATGTAAGAAAGTGTTAATTGCAGACGTTCATTTTTCGTATTATCTTATACTTCCTAAACTTTTTATTAGTAGTTATTTTTCTGAATCCTAGATGATATTGATTTTTTGCCCTCAATTTACATATCAATATAGTCCTTTTCATTTTAAGCTAAGAACAAGAATGATTTACGCACAAGAAAAGTTATCCTTCCTTCCCTTCCCCTTCGTTACACTCTAATTTGGGGTGAAAGATTTTGGCTCAAATTCCCCCCTCATTCCCCTCCTCCACACTCCTAAATGGAACTCCCAAACAAAGATTAAAATTAGATTTCTCTTCCCCTCGCCTTCTCTACCCTCCATCCAAACAGGCTATTAACATCTCGATTTGACAGGAAAAGAATACCGTTTTAGAGTTTGAAAGATACAAATGCTTGTAAAAATGATCTAAAGAATACAAGGCTCGATTCGACAACTCTCTCATAAAATCGATTTTAGCTTAGACTGGTTTGAGTTCTTCCTTACCCGAGGAACGACGGACCGGTTCTAAATAAAAAACTGACCCTATAATCAAAGCAAGTTTAAGCTTTGGTCCATGAACAAGAGTGAGAATTGAACACAATTAGAGGATACATGTGCAAGTATTCAAGGACAAAATAAGTCACTAAGGGGCTGTTTGGTTGGTTTCCTAAAAATCAAGAATAGGAAATTGAGTCACGGAAATCTCAAAAACATCAATTTTCTCCGTTTTCATCCCTAAAACTCACCACAACATCTAATAAAATATTATTTTTATCTAACAACTCATCCATTTTATCCAATAAAATATTATTTTCGTCCAACAACTCATCTCATATCATCTCCTAAAAATAAACCAAACACAAGAAAATGGGTCACATCATCCAACTCATCTCATCTCATATTTAAAAATCACCCACATCATCCAATAATATGGTGACAACTCATCTCATCTCATTAACATTTTATTTCCACCCATTTCCTAAAAAAAAACACGGAAATTGATTTTCTTAAGTGTGTGTCACATCATCCAATAATATACAAACAACTCATCTCATCTCATCTATTTTCTTATTTTTAAGAATGAACCAAACACAAGAAAGAAACTATTATAGGAAATATGTTTCTTATAATACATTTTCTTATTTTTTTAACCAATCAAACAATCTCAAAACAAGTTTTTTTAAAAAATCACTCACATCATCCAATTATACGGTGACAACTCATCTTATCTCATCTCCTATTCTTTGATTTCCTTCTTTTTTTTAGCCAACCAAACAACCATAATACAAGATTTCATATTCTTTGATTTCCTATTCTTTGATTTCCCAATTTTTTTAGGCAAACAAACAGCCACTAAACCTTTATCTTATTCATCTAAAAACCCCCTCTCCTCACCGTCTCCAAGGGCTCTTTTCTCTACCACACAAGGACCCCAACCCTATCCGATCAGCAAAAGCCAGTCATCCTTAATTTATGGCCAGCTTGCACTACGCACCAAAACATCATCAGCCCAAACTTAAAACAAATTGAAAAAAAAAAAGGAAACAAAAGAGGAAGCCTGCCATCTCTGCTGCTCCTCTCACTCGTCAACTCTCTGCTGCTCTCCTCAAGGACTCCTGCGTCGAGTCTCAGGTACTTTCTTGAGCCCTCAGTTCTTTTCCCATTTTAGATCACCAACAGTTACTTATGAGGGGCATTCCAGTTATGGAAAAAAAAAAATTTAGCGTGCATCCTTCCGAGTCCACAATCCTAAATTTTGTGGTTTCAGCGATTTTTATTTATTTATCGTTTACTCTCATTTGTAGAGATCTTAAAAGTACCCGATAATTGTTTGAAAATCTTATCGGTTAATTGTATTCCATCCTAATGTGCCATTTGGTCTTAGAACTATATTCTCGTGATATATTTATTCTGAAGACTAGGTGTTTATACTTTTGAGTGAAAGAGATTAAATCTTTTCCATTAAAGATTTTCTGAAGGTGATTTTAATATTCTTTTAGTGAACCTGCAGAATCTGAGCTCGTGGATGTATTCCTTCTCTTTTTTCCTCTCTCTTTCGCCATATTTTCATTGCTGCGTTGAGATATAAGGTCTACTATCACAAGATATAGTATACATACGAATATTGATTCCTTTAATCTAAGTTGGATGCGCCAAAACTTAGAGACTAAATTGTCCCATAAAATGTTTTTTGGTATTAAAGAGATGGCTTGGCTTGAAAACAATGTAAATCAAAGACCCGCTTCGATCCCATGTTATTCATGAACAAGAGTATGTCACAACCTAGAGTCTTATATTTAGACCTTCATCTGTGTTCCCTATGGTTGACTAAATTACTATAAGTTTGAATCTTTGAAAGTTCCCTGAAAAACATGCTTGTGGTAAAACCTCATTCATTCACTCCCCCCACCCCCAACCCCCACAAAAAAAAAAAAAAACCCACCCAAAATGATGCATCCTTTCTTTGCTAAATGGCTTGTGGTAACCTACAAGATAGCGGATAGGCCGCCTATACTATCGCTCAATTGCAGATAGACCCCTGAGCGAAATTTTTTGACTATTTTATCATCTGAGTAAGAGAAAATTGTTTTTTGACAAATGACAGCTCAGGGTAAATTTCACACAGGGTATGTATCCGCAAATTGGACGATAGTACATGATAGTACAGGGGTCAACTACAATTAACCCTATTAAACGCTTTATAACTCTTAGGTGAACTTGCACATTCATCTCAGCAGTTGAAGAGAGAAATCCCGGAAAAATGGCACAGACATTGGTGCCCACGGTGCAATGCCAAATGGGAATCCTGAGCAACTCCATTCAATCCAGGACTTCTCTAAACAACAAATCTTGGAACTCTCTCCTATTGAACTCTCAGAGACCCAAGGCCAAGAAGTACTCCTCTTCGTTCAAAGTTTTTGCTGTACAGTCCGAGAATGGTACAGTCTCAAGGTTGGAGGGTCTGCTGAATTTGGACACCAAACCGTTCACTGATAAAATCATCGCAGAGTACATTTGGTATGTAACTCCATCATCAAATACATTATCCAAGAGACGTATGTGCAATGATTTTTCAGCTAGTAATTTTGGCCAAGAGCTACATTTTGAAAAAAAAATGATTCTCTATATAATCAAGTATTTGAGATATTTATCAATTTTAGTAGATGTAATATAAGTTGATGTCTTGTTGATAATTTGAGAGGCTAAATAAGATGTTTTATTTTACTAGGATTGGAGGGACTGGCATTGATGTTCGCAGCAAATCGAGGGTGAGCAATACAATTATTTCCCATACGAAGGGAAAATGCTTCATTTTATTTGTGAGATACTAAAATTTTACTAATTGTCACTTTTCACTTGTGTCTATATTATTTTCAGACAATATCTAAGCCCGTGGAGCACCCATCAGAATTGCCAAAGTGGAATTATGATGGATCGAGCACTGGGCAAGCTCCAGGAGAAGACAGTGAAGTCATCCTATAGTAATAATTGCTGCTTTTCTCTGTTAAATGAAGAAAATAAGATACATATATTTCTCTAGTTTTTCCCTTAAAAGGAACAAACGTGTACGAAGTCCTTTAGTTTAGAGGAAATTAAAAATTATTTCATCATTTTTTAACTGATTGCTATATGTGTTGCAGCCCTCAAGCAATCTTTAAGGACCCTTTTCGAGGAGGGAACAATATACTGGTTAGTTTGTTAAATCTAAATGTCATTATACATTAGGATGAATATCTGAACCAAATTTGAGTGATATTACAAAAAAGGCCTTGCCGATTTCTAGTGTTTTTTAATTATTCATAACTTACATGACTATTTGAAGGTAATTTGTGATGCATACACACCAAGTGGAGAGCCAATTCCTACCAACAAGCGTCATAGAGCTGCACAGATCTTTGGTGACCAGAAGGTCATTGATGAAGTTCCTTGGTAAGTTTCTAACAATAGAGGCTTGTTATATATTGGGTCTATAGTCAATTCTATGGTCAGAACTTTAACTGTAACATTATACATAATTCTGGTACAATCAAATAGTATCTTATAATATTATCCAATCTTTGTAGGTTTGGAATTGAACAGGAGTATACCCTACTCCAGAAAGATGTGAAGTGGCCTCTAGGCTGGCCAGTGGGTGGATACCCAGGTCCTCAGGTAATTACATCTATCTTTGGATTTCTTCTCTTTCTTTTCTTATTATGAACACAGCTACTTAATGAGTCCATGATTAGATAAAAATAGTGTCTTCAAATTAAGTCAAAATATGCCATTTTGATATAAGGACAAATTTTCAAACAGTCTCATTTACAAAAATATTCCAAAAAACGGTCCGTTTCTACAATATTCGTCAAAACTGACATAGTTTCAGCCGTCGGGCTGAAACTAGGTCGGTTTTGATGAAAAAAATATGAAACTTCACGGGACTTGAAGTCCTGTGAAGTTTAACAGCTATTTAACTAAGTTGCTAAACTTCACGGGACTTCAAGTCCCGTGAAGTTTCATAGTTCAAAACAACTTCAGAGCTGAAACGAAGTCCCGTGAAGTTTAGCAGCTTAATTAAATGGGTGCTAAACTTCACGGGACTTCAAGTCCCGTGAAGTTTGGGAACTTCTTTCGTCAAAACCGACCTAGTTTCAGCCCGATGGCTAAAACTAGGTCGGTTTTGACAAATATTGTTGAAACAGGTCGTATTTTGGAAATATTTTTGAAAAGGGTCGGTTTTGAAAATTTGTTGTTGATATAAATAGGGAATAGGCGAGGACTAATAGAACCCCCCCCCCCCCCCCCACCAAAAAAAAAAAAAAACCCCAACCCAAGTGATATAACTTAGGCTTATAGCTCTTTCATGTCATAACAAATATTTCACTCTTAAGAGTGATTCATTATTCCATTTATTTTAGCATCGACTGTAAGCTTGTTGATTGGGTGTTGTCTGTGGTTCATCCAGGATGGTTCAGATATAACCCTTCTCAGATTTTATGGTGTGGAATAGAATGAAAGGAAAACTATGTTTGGCTGTTAATTAATAACATGCATGAAAAACGGCTGTCCTTGTAAACTGGCAATATGACAAATGGCTGAATTAGAAAAGAGTGCATTCATGGGAAATTAGAGGGTGGCGTCAACTTAGGGAGGGGAAAAATAGGATACGAAATTGGTTGAGCTAGTTCACACGCGTACATTGTAGAATTACAACTCTGCCAGTTAGTGAAACGAATCAGAATCAAGTAAAGTCTTTTCTTGTACAGTTAGCATCACAGTTATTTGTGTTGCAGTTCATGACTTCATTCTTCGATAAGTCAAAACTAGCATTTTTTTCATGGAAAAATTCTACTCAGACAATGATCACGTTGTTTAGTTTTATCTCAAAGATTTAGAACAGATTGACGTTTCTACACTAAAATTGTCAGGGACCATACTACTGTGCAGCAGGGGCAGACAAATCTTTTGGCCGTGACATATCAGATGCTCATTACAAAGCATGTCTGTATGCCGGAATCAACATCAGTGGTACAAATGGGGAGGTTATGCCCGGTCAGGTGATTTCCATCTTCTTGATGATCTTAATGAGTATACATAGTCCTCTAATTTGTCATATTATCCCATTTTATTGAATAAGTAAGGTCATCAATTTTCATGATTTCTGCAGTGGGAATATCAAGTTGGACCTAGTGTAGGTATTGATGCAGCGGATCATATATGGTGTTCTAGATACATCCTTGAGGTAATTCATACAAACCATATTTATTTGCTATAAAATTGTTAAAGAACATTAAAGTGGGAAAAATAGTTTGCTCTCCTAATTGTAAGTAATTTGTAATTATAAATAATGTGCTTTTTATAAGGAAGATAAATCGTGAAACAAAACTTGCGTCAAGGTTGTATCCGTTGTATCCGATTATGCACAAGAGTTTCCAAATGTAAATGGATTTTTGTTATTTTTCTTGAAAATCTCTGTTTTAAAATCAGGTAACATGTAAGAGAATGCACATGTAGCTACTAGTTCAGATTCTTGGATATTTGTTTTCTAATTGGTTTTCTATGTAGAGAATCACTGAGCAAGCGGGCGTCGTGCTGTCTCTTGATCCAAAACCAATAGAGGTATCTACATTTGCCTCTCTGTTTGTGTGTGTGTGAATTTTGTGATAGTTTTATTGTTAAATAATGTCTAATTCTTTTTCTGTAATGAAACTATAACTTTATTTGAGCAGGGTGATTGGAACGGTGCAGGATGCCATACCAACTACAGGTACTTTACGTGATAAATCTTTTGGTTCCTACCTTCGAAACTGTCATTTGGCACTTGTCATATATAAGAGCATGAAATGGATTTTCACATATATTTAACTGGTCCTAATTACAACTGTTTGAATAGCTTATGTTTAAACCTAAAACTATAGATTATCGAGTGAAAAGAACAAAAGTAAAGGGGAGAGAAAGGTTTCAATATCAATTTATTTTCTTCCTCTCCAGATTGCTCGTAAGCAGGCCCTTGGAATTTATAATTAACATATATTCTAGGAAAGATCAATAATTAGAGTATCCTTCTTCATAAGTTGCATAAATATATGTACGATTACTGCAGTACTAAGAGCATGAGGGAAGATGGAGGTTATGAAGTAATAAAGAAGGCAATTCTCAATCTATCCCTTCGCCACAAAGACCACATTAGTGCTTATGGAGAAGGAAACGAGCGAAGGTTGACTGGAAAGCATGAGACAGCCAGCATCGACAGTTTCTCATGGGTATACTACAATATGTTCAACTCCTTTCTAAATTTTATTCCCCATATCTTTCACGGGAACTTCTCAAAAATTTCGATGCAATTGACAGGGAGTGGCAAATCGTGGTTGCTCTATTCGTGTAGGTCGTGATACTGAGAAACAAGGAAAAGGTTTGTGCACGTACTTTGAATACATGCATATCAGTGATGAAGACGGTATGTGAAGATTGATTTTATTTGTTATTTCCTATATTATTCTTCTGTAGGTTACTTGGAAGACCGTCGACCTGCTTCAAACATGGACCCATATGTGGTTACCGGTCTGCTAGCTGAGACAACAATTCTCTATGAGCCAACTCTCGAGTCTGAGGCTCTTGCTGCTAAGAAATTGCAGTTGCAAGTCTGAAGATAGAACAGTATTAGGAAAATTGCTGCCTCAAATAAATCGTTTCAGTACTTGTGGTTTTTATTTTCTCGCTGCAGCGTTTCTTGGTGTTTGTTCATTGTTCTGTAAAGGGATCTTGTTGAATTCCAGATATTCTACGTGCATTGCCTGACTGCCTGGCTTTGAACACTATTTATTGTAGTTCATTGCTCTCTCCTAATCTTTTCTTTGCTTTGATTTGCATTGTGGGTATTGTCCTCTGGTTCTTATGTTTGTGATTGGTATATCATTCATGGAATAGATCAAATTAATTAGATAAAATTATTGTCTCATTTGCATAGGTTAAAGTTTCTACTTCAGAGTTTCTGGTTTCCTCAGCACAAGTGCACTGAAGATATCAGTATGAACTGATAATACTTGAATATACCAAAGATGTACCAGTGCCAAATTATGTACTGTAAAATTTTTTAATCAAGTCAGGAATAATCATGATAATAATATTACTTGTCCAATGATTTCTAGAAGATACACTTGATTTTTTTTCTTAATTTACATCCAACAAAAGAAGGGAAATCGATAGAACTACAAATATTTATAATCTTTCAGGAGCAAAATTAACGTAGACTTGGAATGAATATTAATCATCTTGAGTCAAGTAGGCTAAACTTGTATTGGTTGAAAATAGGATTAGAAATTCCTCATATCATTATTAAGATAAAACTTAGTAACGGCTCTATTAGAGGATAAATTGTACAAGTCAAATCATTAAAAGTTTCATGCTTTCCTGAAGGACCATTGCTTTATCCAAATGTGTAATAAGAACTAGTCCAGGGTAAGAAGCACAACATGAAACAATGAAAGTTGAAATTGTCTTTTATGAGCAAAAGCTGCATGCATCTCAAGCATTCAAAGTTCTCTTCAGATCATCTTATTTTATTCAAAAATCACTTTCCAGCTTCAGAACCTTATTCTTCACTTGCCACTGGAGAAAAGTACCAACCTCCTATAGCAGCAAGGGATGTTTGCCTTTCCTTTATACTAAAGAAAACATATTCCCTTGTACATATAAATCTATCAATGAACTTGCAAAATTAGTCATATCTAATTCCAAATCCTTCATTTCCCTCTATCATAATGGCACAGGGTCCTAAATCTGTAGCATCTCTCATCCTCTTCATCAATCTTATAATGTACGCAGTTGTTGCTGCCATTGCTGCTTGGGCTCTAAACTATGGTATCGAAGAAACTCCTGATACAGGTACTAAAAGTTTTTGATATTTCATTGTAAATCTCAGGTTCAGATACTGATTCAATTTTGTGCAGTGAAAAGCCTGACACTCCCAGCTAGGCTGTTTCCGATATACTACCCTATTGGAAATCTTGCGACAGGATTCTTCGTAATGTTTTCGCTTATTGCTGGGCTTGTGGGTATTGCTGCATCGCTCAGTGGACTGCATAATGTGCTAGAATGGAGGGCTTCCAGTTTGTTATCAGCTTCGGCTTCTTCTGTTATAGCTTTGGGACTCACACTTTTAGCCATGGGGTAATTATTAATTGACTCTTTAACCTTCTTCTTGTTTGAAGATATCTTGAGATTAACGTTTTCATGATATTTGCAGGTTGGCCTGGAAAGAGATCACCATAAGTCCTAGGGCTCCAAGTCTGGTAAGCGAAGAACTATCAAAAAAATGCATCTCAAACTTAGCTAATATGTTGGATTAGACACATAAACATGGCACAAAAATGATATGATATGATACACTGACACGTAGGAAATTTTATGAAATACATGAACTTAAGGGGCCTTGCACAAAACTGCCATAAACTTTTTAAAGCTACAAAAGAATATCATAAACTGTTGGAAATCTTTGCTACAGCTCTTGTTTATATTATCAACCCACATAGATTTAAGGGTATGCATTGGGGCAAAATTTACCAAAACATGTCACACACAAAGCATGTAACAACAATTTTAACTAGCATTCAAATATGGTAGTTGAATACAATAAAAGTCATGGTCATTTTGTCTAGTAAAAAAATGTATGATAGTTTTTGTGCAAAATATCTTACAATTAGCATGGATGTTTCATAATTTGCAGAGGGCAATGGAGACACTGACCTTCATCCTGAGTGCTACACAGCTGCTTTGCACAGGAGCAATCCATGCAGGAGTCACAGGGATCACCACGTATCCCTCCACTGGAAGAGTTTGAGAGCTCAAACTTCTTTTGATGCATATGTTGTGTCATTAGCGTCTTCATTCCCTGTGCGTGATGTGTGAAATATCGATAAGTTTCCTGTTTCCTTTGTTACTGGTTTTCAGCAATTCTTCTTGAGAGAGGTGTATTTGAATATATAAGAAGTGATGATATTTGAGGGCTTCGCTAAATTTACATTCTGTTTCTTAACACACTACTTAAAATACTAGGTGAGTTGATTTTCTTTACACATATACCTCCCTTTTAATAGTTGAAAGGAAGTAGGAAAGAAGGATGAAAACAGCAGTAATTCCAGCAATATCTTCCGTTAGCAACTCAAAATCCTTTAACTAGACAGTTCTGAAAAAATTAGCTTTCTTCTCTTCCCAGTTGAGTTCTCATCCTCCCCTCCATTACTTGCGCAATAAGCATAAAAATTTCATGTAGAAACAAACTCCCAGTTCTTGAATGATCTTCTTCCTAAGGTTGAAGGTTCAATTGTCTCTGTTAGGGTATACAAGTATAATCCTTAAATCTTTATCACAATTGCAGAATTTAGATGTAGTAGAAGAGACTTTAAGCCGTTATCAAAACAAACCAGATTCAAATTACATCAAGCATGTATTTAAATAAAAATAGAAAAATTACTGTTCCAGGGAATAATTTAATAATACAAAAATTCTCAATTTTTGTGCAAGTTACTACAAGCAGAACAACTTTTTGACAAATTAAATATAAGAACAACCTTAGACATATCACTTAAACCTTTTAGGCCCCTCTTCTCTCAAACATAAACATGCGCCTGCCATTGCCAAGAGATGAAACGTCAGCCTCTCCAGTCATTGGAATAGGAATTATGCCTAACAAGAACTTAATGAACAGATGAAATCATCAGAACCATTCAGATACTTTCCACGAAAATCTTCCCTCATTTCAATGGCATGTTCGCTTTTTACTCTGGATTGTCTTCTGGTAGGGTTGATATTGCATCTCTCTGAGGTCGGTGCTTTTTGCGCCTGAGCTTGGGCAATGCTAGAATCCAAGAAGGAACCTCACACCCTGAAGCTGCCATTACATTGGCTAAGTGTCGTAGGAATGGCTTGTCTTCTTCAATGTATAATGTTATAGCCTCCCCACTTCTCCCAGCTCTTCCAGATCGACCTAACGGAAGAAAAATTGATAGTTTAGTTGCCATTTGCCCAGAAAACAAGTAATCAGAGTATGAAGGCAATATCAAGAAGTTCACGAATTGTTTCCTCGTTATGTCTTCTTCATGAAATTTAAGCTAGCTAATAAACTATGACTAGCCTTCTCACAGATAACCGCGTAGTTTTAGAGGCATGTGCTTGAAAGCATGGGAATAATTATATTTGCACAAATTTTTCTTAAATAAAAAATAACAGCACATTTATTGTTTTGGATCAAATTACTTGAATTTTATTTTAAGAATGTGTCTTATTTGGAGCTGTTCATGGAATGATATTACTTTCAGAGATACTTGCTAATTACCTTAAGAATGATTTAGTAAGCTAGGTCTGGCGTGATTTACCAATTCGGTGAATATACGCTGCAGCTGACTCAGGAAAGTCATAATTAATCACACACAGTTGACACCCTTAAAATCCATTCCTCGAGCAATGACATCAGTTGCTATTAAAACCCACGTCCTGCCTGCTCTGAAGTTATCAACTGCATTTTCTCTCTGGGAAGGGGAAAAAAAGGAAAATATAATAACTAAGCTAGAATAAGCATACAGTAAATATAGTTTTTTATGTGCAAAAATGCATATAGGTGTTACCTGCTCTTGAGTAAGATCGGCATGAATCACATCAGCCTTTACGTTGTCAAATGACAATTCCTTGTAGAGCTCCTTTGCCCTTTCTTTGCTTTGGACAAACACTAATACGGGAGGATTCAGAGACTGCGAGTTAACATAACATGAGAATCAGCGAGTAAGCTCTCGAGTTAAGAATCAACAAGAAACTTGGAATTTATTAATACTAAGAATAGAAAGAATGAACGAATATGCATCCCACTGTATGGTTTTCTTTCCAGCAACGAAAACTGGTATTATGACGTGCATACTTCGCTTAAGCAAATTTTGGTTCGCACAAATGCACTAGAAGTTCAAGTTCATTATTGAAACAAAGTTATTAACCAGAATTGGCCAACCGCCATGTCCCCTATGTATACAAACAAAATAACAGACAGCATAGTGGAGGTATTTATGCAGACTACTCTGTGTACGCAACGAAGAAGCAAAGCCAGCATGACTGGGAATTAAAAGCAAATAACAAATCGTTTCTGTGTTATTTTGGTCAATTTTGACGATAGTTTACCGAAATTCATTTACCACATCTAAAAGCTTTATATATGTCTCGTAAAGGAAATAGCGATAAACTGGCAAAATACCTCTGCAAAACTTTGTCTTAAAGCAATCAGCTTGCCCTTTTCACTTCCAGCAAAAATCACTTTGTTTAATCAATTCTGATGCAGAGTTCAAACAGACACTCAAAGCAACAAATCTCATGAACTTGAGAAATTTTTTCAGAAACCAAACGAGATAGACAGGTGTTTATACTCACTTTCTAGTTTCTACCAACAATCACCCGAACAGCATCATGAATAATAGAGGGTGCAAGCTCTTCAACAGAATCAGGTAAAGTAGCACTGAATAAAGAACGTATTATGGAAGGATTTGAGCAAGCTTTGACCATAGAATCTATTTATCTCACAAAGTGAAGCTCGAATAGCTTATCAGATTCATCCAACACAAGGAAATCCACCATGCAAAGAATAACACAAGATAAAATTACACTTAATATATGAAACATAAAGTCACCATTTTTGGAAGTTGTGCTTTATCCCATCAAATATTTCAGAGAATAATTCCACAACCATCTATTTTCCCTATAATATAAATAAGTTACGTTCAAAACTTGAACATCTCAAAACATAAAGAGGGATGCTTCTGCAAAATGCGATACTAGCTTAGGAATTTGAGTCTTACTTATGCTGCTGAATTTACTCAAGTTTTTACCCTTCACCTCATAAAGTTCCTTTATCATCTTTTCCACTAAGCAATTTCAAAAACTGACGAACTCCCAGACAAGTTTTCACATTTTTGGTTGACTCTGGATAGTTGCATGACAATAGGTTTTTGTCGCATTGGAGTTTGGTCAAGCAAACCAATGAAATGACATCTCATTACAAGACCGATAACAAAATAAGGGGAATGAAGAGGGAAAGAAACAAAGATAAATGCTTGAATCTTTAAGTACGAGGGATGAAATCCTGTGGTGCATGTTGCTGACTGATACTGCATTACTTGATGAATTTACAGATAAATTTTAAAGTAGAAAACAGTGAAATTTTAGAGACTGAATGATTTAGATTTACAAAGGATGACAAATTAAATATAATACTAGAACCTCAAACTAAAACAAATGAGGGTGTAGTGCATGTTGATGGTCAGAATTACTGAGTAATAATTTCAGTACTTAGTATCGACCTTTCATGAGACAGAGGAGAAGGATGAGCACAAACCAAACCAAGGTGGTTGAAATGAAGAATGAGTCTCTGAACATTATGTCATCATTGAAAACCAACAAACGAAGGCAAAAAAAGTTTAAGTGATCTACAATGATTCATGGATCAGAATGTTCAGAGATTTAAAAACACATTCAAAAGATAAGTCAAAAGATAAGTATCGATAAAATAAGAATGTAGAGATGGATGAGTAGTAATATGCTAAAAGTTGAGACCATGAAATGAATGCATCAGAAAGAAATTAAGACATCTTCAATCAACAATAAAACATAGTTCATTGGGCGGTTCAGATGGAAAAAGAAAGGAGAATTTTTTAAAAACAACCATTTTTCAAAATTATTGAGCAAAATCGACCTTTTTAGAAAAAACAGCAAAATCGACAATTTTCATCTCAAAACGGTTGATTTTGCAATTTTTCGAACTGCACGGGACTACTACTCCCGTGTAGTTAACTAGTCGTCCGAAACTCTCCCTCCCTCTCTCTTCTTGCTTTCTCTCTCCTCAGACACGCACTCAGCACACACACTCTCTCTCTCTCAGAGCAATGCCCAGTGGCGCGTGCACACCGCCTCCCAGATCCTCTCGTCCTCCGTCATCCTCCGTCACCGTCGGCTCACGTACCCC
>NC_033800.1:24570044-24590558 GCF_001876935.1 Asparagus officinalis
GTGCTAATAGCTGCTTTTGTAAAGTAGGGTCTAAGGAAGCCATAATATAGTACTTTGCAAGTTCATTATGTTCAACCCATTCATCATGCTCGAGAATCTCATATTTTGTTGCATCAGGACAATGTTCAACAGGTTCGTCCTCTTTAACAACTTTTGCCAATTTTTTAACAGTAAGGACAATAAATAAATTTCTTTTTCAATCCATATAATTCAGGCCAGACAGTATATAATCATCAAATAGCTTAGCAAAAGGACTAAACTTAGTCATCCTACACAAGTAGAACATAATAACATAAGAATCTTAATTTTATATTTTATTATTACACAATCATTACTTGGGATAATTTATGTAATGAAATTCACATTAATATTTTTCTCTCATATAAAAAATGTGAACAAGAAATCCAAGCTTAATTATAAACCTCCAGATTTTTAAGATCGAATATAATTTAATAAGGTAGAATCAGTTATTCAATCTTTAGCAATTAATGAATTTCCTTTAATTTTGGTCTTTGATGTATGACACGACTCTACTATTTTAGCAAGCATCCCAAGACATCAATAAAGTGTTTACCCATCAATCTAGCTATCTTATATAAAACATGTGGTACTACCTATTTTAGTCTAGTGGTCCCATTTTATATAAAATACTTGGCATTCTTATGCGAGATATAACTAAATAATAAAATTTAACAAACCTTATCCTTTGTGGCATTAGATAAGCTAAAAGATTATTATCCAAGTTATATCTTTATGATGGAAGACCTTTAGATTTATATTTCTTATATATTAATCTATCTACACTTCTATACAACTTTTGTTATTTATTATAATTGAGACAACATGAGAGAAAATAACAATAGTCAATTTCTAATAAATTCTAAACTGTTTTATTTTATAGAAGAAATTCCGAACAATTTTAGACCTATTAGTAATTTTTTATATATTATTTTAATCTCATAAAAAATTAAAATTAAACAATTTAAAAATAATACAACCATATCACATGTATAATTTAAATAAGTATTTCAAAAATACAATGATACATTATCAATCAGCAAGAGTTAAATAATCTTTTCAACATAAGAAAATAAATTATACATGTATATGGACTTCAGAACAAATACTGCAATTTTTAAGGGTTAATTAGAAAATAACCATTACTTTCAGACAGGTTACATAATAGATTCTGGTTTAAATAGGGGTCTGCAGCTAATTTTATAGCAAAAAATCAACGCTGGGGGACTTCAGAATAGTTTTTGTGTCTGATGCAGTATAAACATATACCAAAAATTACAAGTGTACGATTAGTCAAGTTATAGTATAAAAAGTTATCGATCTCACGAGGAATGTGTTTATAGGAAATTATTAGAATCAGTTCGTATGTTGTGTGCATGACAATTAGGAGTGATGATAGATGTGATTGTGGAGATATAGAGAGAATGAGAATGATTGTGTGTAAAAACTAATATTA
The DNA here is from genome assembly GCF_001876935.1 of Asparagus officinalis. Lineage (NCBI taxonomy): Eukaryota > Viridiplantae > Streptophyta > Magnoliopsida > Asparagales > Asparagaceae > Asparagus > Asparagus officinalis. The sequence continues at coordinate 24,571,519 of NC_033800.1, forward strand.
AGAGTGATAGATAAATAATAAATGAAATCACAAGGAACGAAAGGAAAAATGAAGGAAATAAAAATCAAGAAAATAAAAGAAAAGGAAAAATAAAGAAAGAAAAGAATGGGGGTTCAATTAAAGATATGATGAATCTTGAATTGAACCCATCTCAAAAGAAAAGGCAATTCCCTAGAGGGTTCTAGCCTCAAGGCGAATCAAAGAATATGAAAATAAAAGAAAATAAAAACTAATCCTAAGAGGGTTCTAACCTCAAGGTGAATAGTATAAGAAAATAAAATCTAACTACAAAATAAATTACAAAAACTAAACTATAAAATAAATTGCAAGAATTAAATACGAGAAAATAAAGCTACTCTATAAGCATGAAATAAATCTACTCTATAAGCATGAAATAAATCTAAGGCAAGAGGATTCTAGCCTCTTGGATATTTAAGCAAGAAAATAAAAAGATAAAAATATTAACAAAGAGGAAATTTACCACCCAAGAGGGTTCTAGCCTCAAGATGAAAACAAACCTCACTGTTGATCTTCATCTTCATCCCCTTTTCATCTTCATCATCAAACAAAAAGAAGAAAAGAAAAATATGAAGAGGTAAAAAAAATTCTTTTATTGATTATAACAAAAAGTTACAAAATTAAAAGGTCTTCTCAATTAAGAGTAACTCTTCTCTCCAAATGGAGTTATAAAATTTTTTACACCTCTAACCCTCACTCTTTATCTCTATTTATAGTAAGTATCAATGAATGTGAGCCCTTGGATCGAAATCTTATCCAAAACAATCAAATTTTAGTCATAGGATAGTAACAGACTCGTAGCCATCGATAGGGGCATCGATGGGGGCATCGATACCGCCATCGATGCTGGTATCGATGGCCAGCCTCCTCCATTTGTTGTTCGCATAATTCTTCTTCCAATTGCTTTGGGCTTGGGCTTTTTTTGGCTATTGCTTATATTCTTCATTTAATATATGGGCTTTGTGTTCACTCAAATCCGCATGTGCACGGATGTTGTTGTAGCAATATAAGGTCGTATCCTCAAGGACTTCATTGTCAATTACTGATTTTCACTATTTTATGACTATCTAAACCAATCATGCTAAAAAGTATGTTTTTTAACTATCAATAATGAACGTGCAACTAGCGAATCCACTCAATTAAAAGAATCTAGGATTGAATTTCGGTTTCAATTCTAGTTTGTATCAACAAATTAATCAATCGTTATCGAACCTCTCAATGCATTAAGAACGACTAACCTATGATAACTATTAGTCTCTTTCGACGACTAAAATTCGTGAGCCTAACAATCTATTTTCCTGGTGCTGAACCGAATTAAACCCATTAAGTTCATGTTAATCCCTCACGTTCCTAAGAATAATTAACCTACTTTCGTGATCAATTAATTCCTGTTCAATTACTATTTTTCAACATCAATTTAACCTTTCAGTTCAAATCAACATCCTAGAAGAGTCAAATCAATGGCCAATTGAATTAACCCTAGACAATTAGATACTAGTAATTAAATAATTTAAATCAAATAATTAATGTTAACAACAAAATCACTTCATTGATTCACAACCGTAGTCTAACCTAATTCAATCCTAGAAAAAATGATTACTCACACATAATTGAAATAGAAGACATGATGACAATGTATAAGATCATAATTGTAAACTGGAAAACAATATAAATTAGAGAAATAAACCATAGTGTCGAAATCGAGATGTTGTCCACAAATCTCCACAACTAGCACCTTTCCAAATCAAAGAAATCCTAATCTAAGAGTTTTTAGAGAGATGGGGAGAAGAAGAAGAAAGAAAAAGAGAAAAATCCAGCCTCTGGTGCCTCCCAGATACCTCAGGACGTCTTTCTTTAAAGTCTAGAGAAAGATGTGTTAATAGATAAAATCAAATTTCGCTTAAAATTGCATGATAACTGATTGCTGACATCCAACACGGTTGTGTAGATCAATACAACCAGGCCGTGTTTAATTGTTTTGCTCTGAACTTTCTGGGTTTTTCTTCTGTATTCAACACGCCTGTGTTGTTAGAATAGGGGGACCGTGTAGCCTCTTTCCATGCATTCCTTGACTCCTTCTTGACTCTGAATCCACGCTAAGCTTTAGTAATTCCTACACAATATATAAATAGAGCAGTAAACAAGAACTAGGGAGCTTAACATGACCAAAATGTAAGGAAATACATCAAATAACAACGAATCCATAGGTAAAACATAGTCAAAATATAGAGAATATTCGTGTTTATCAACTCCCCCATGCTTGAACTATTGCTTGTCCTCAAGCAAAACAAATGGAAACACACACGCATGAGGGCACAGATTCAAAGAAATGACAACGGAAATAGAAAATAAGCACAAGGGTATCCACTATTCTCAAGTTCACATGCAACATCATTCCACTCAGCCCAATATCAAACAAAAATCTTGTCTCAAGTTCAAAGTTGAAGTAAAAGCATCCGTAGGATTTCTCGTATGTTAGTGCAAGTGACTCAACTCGTAAACATTGGAAAAATGGTATGGAAAAGTTATATATATATATTTACTTGATTGTCCAAAACTACTCGTGACAGGCACATATCTCATCACAATGGGTCATACTCTTCCTACTTAAGGTCTCAAAGGAGCACTCGGTTTCCTTGCATTTTATTTATTTATTTATTTTTCATTTTTTATGAAGATCCCATCATAATTAACACCTATTGACATGACTGTCATACTTCTGAGGGTGCGGTGCCAGGTACTCGGTGCAACAGACTTTAGGAGCCTTTTTTTATACAAGGCCGAATGTTTCTCCAGTAACCAAAAAGTAGTCTAAGTCACCAAAGGAGCCTAGATACTAATTAGATGGATTAAGCCAAAAGCCGTGCTTATTTATTCCAATGTCTAGAGTCAAATATCGACAAAGTTGAACTCGAACAGATGACATCCTAATCAACTGAACATGAAACAGAGATTTTTTTTATTTTAACAATGGGGCATGTGAAATAAATGATGTACGTGTCAAAAGGGTTTGCAAATAGTGGTACTCTTTTTTCTTTTTCTTCTCTCTCTCATTATTATTATTATTATTATTATTTTAAAGAAGGAAACAATGGAAAAGGCAACATGGAAAACAAGCATTCAAAAACACGCAGAAAAACACACCAAAGCATATATAAAGACATGAAACATCATCCCATTCCCCCATGCTTGAATTGCACATTGTCCCTAATGTGTTGGAATAATCAGAAATGAGGAAGAGAAATGAGACTCACTGCTCATTGAGGTGGTGGTGAAGGTCTGGAATGGTTGATTTTTCTGGTGTCTAGCATATCAAGGGTGCTGCAGACTCTGGAAGCGAAGTGAAGACTGTCGCCCGGCAGCTACACGGCTATGTATGTGGACACAACCTGGCCGTGTAAACTGATTATTTAACATTTTTTTGTAGTCTTCTCTACTTCAATTCAGCATATCAGTTCTGGTTGTTCTTTATCCTTGAACTTTTTGCTACCCATCTCGTTATCCACCTGCGCATCAATTCACATCAACCTAATTAGAAAACTAATTAAAATCAAATACTAGTAAGAAAAATAGAGTGAAAGAAAAGCTTGGGTTGCCTCCCAAGAAGCGCTCGTTTATGATTATGAGCTCGACCCCTTCAATGCTCACAGTGATGATAGATTGGGAAGGGTAAAAGAACACAACTTCTCGATTGGAGTGCTGCGAAATAATGCTTTAACCGTTGTCCATTAACCATGAAGGTTCCCGTAACCTCACTCCATACTTCAACAGCCCCAAATAGGTATACCTTACGCACTTGGAATGGCCCTACCACCTCGAAGAAGTTTGCCCGGAAAAAGCTTGAGTCGAGAATTAAATAGAAGTACCAAGTCTCATTCGGTAACCTCTTTACGGAGGATATATTGATCATACCACTTCTTTGTTCTTTCTTTATAAATCTTGGTATTCTCATACGCATCCAACTTCAATTCATCAAGTTCTTTAAGTTGGAGCTTACTCCGTTCTCCTGCTTCTTTCAAATCTAAATGAATGCTCTTAATAGCCCAATGTGCCTTTTTTCTACCTTAAGTGCAGTTTTTCCTTCACAAACCTGTACTGGACTTTTTTTTTGCTGCTTTTTGACACAGTTGTGTCCACGGACACAACCTGGTCATTCAAACCCTTTGTAATTTCGGCCACTGCATTAGGTTCTTTGCTGTAGGTGGTTTTGGTGTAGGTGGGGCTTTCATCAAGCATTGTAACATAGCAAGTTATTTCCTGATCATCATTAACTGGTGCCCTATTCTCTACTAAGCATTTCTCAAGTGGATCACCTGAGATATATCTAGTAAAGTCTTCTCTAACCACCATGTCAACTGTATCAATTCTGCAAGAATTATCATCAATTAGTGGAAATTTCATACCTGAAAACAAGTCAAAATTCACCTTTTCATCCCCTATATTGAGAGAGAGCTTTCCATTCTTCACATCAATCACCGTGCCAGTGGTAGCAAGGAAAGGTCTTCCTAATATATTGGGGATTTGAGAATCCTCCTCAATTTTAAGAATAACAAAATCGACTGGAATATAGAATTTACCAACCTAGATAGGTATATCTTCTAATATACCTATCGGACGTTTACCGATCGATCTGCTAATTGGAGGGAGATAGTGGTGGGCTTCAAGTCTCCCATCTGCAGCTTATTACATATAGACAATGGCATACGACTGACACTAGCACCAAGATCACATAGAGCACGATTAATTGACATATCACTAATTGTGCAAGGAATTGAAAATCAGCCAGGATCTTTAAGCTTAGGTGGTAGCTTATTTTGTATGATGTCACTACACTCTTGGGTCAAGGCTACAGTCTCATATTCCTCTAATCGCCTCTTATTTGATGAAATACAATTATAACTGAGATTAAAGGAATACAAATTAATTTTCCTTCGTTTCTTTTTACTGTAAATTTTCCACAAACAATCACCAATTGTGCAAGGAATTGAAAATGAGCCAGGATCTTTAAGCTTAGGTGGTAGCTTATTTTGTATGATGTCACTACACTCTTGGGTCAAGGCTACAGTCTCATATTCCACTAATCGCCTCTTATTTGATAGAATCTCCTTTAAGAATTTGGCATAGGAGGAGATTTGGGAAATGGCTTCAACAAATGGGATGTTAATATGTAATTTTTTTAATATTTCTATGAATTTCCTAAACTGCTTTTCCAACTTAGCTTTAACTTGCCTTTGAGGGAAGGGTAATGGAGGCTTGTAAGGTGCAGACGTAACATATCTCTCAACATTTTCTCCTTTCTCACCAGCATGTTCTTTTTCACTTGTCACTAGCTTCTCACTCTCATCAACCACATCCTTATGGTCACTCCTCATCATTGGTTCCTCTAAATCTTTTCCATTCCTAAGTGTGATGGCATTGACAGATCCTTTGGGGTTGGTTTCAGGTTGTTCATGAAACATCCTTGAAGATCTAGAAGAAAAGCTAAATTGTTGGGCTAATTGAGTGATCTGATTCTCTAGCATTTTGTTGTGGGTGGCTAAAGAATCAACTTTAGAGGCTAGGTTCTTAATTGCACCATTCATTATCCTATTCTGATTTCTGAATTCTTCATTCTGCTTATTCTGGGATGTCACAAAATTCTCCATCAAGGTCTCCAAGTTGGACTTTTGGGGAGTAGGGTAAGGGAGTCTAAGGGCCTGAAAACCTAGAGGTTGAAAATTTGATTGGGGAGTTGGGTTCTCGGGTGGATTTTTATGGGTTAAGTTAGGATAATTTCTCCACCACAGGCTGTATGTATCAAAAAATGGATCCCCTTTTTGATTAAAATTATTCATATAATTAACATGTTCAGATAGTGGTGCATCAGGAGAAGGGGAGTTTCCAATCTGACATTCCACAGCAGAATGTCCAATGATACCATCCAATCTGACATTCCACAGCAGAATGTCCAATGATACCACATATTTCACAGTTAGTAGAGTTAGATGCTTCTGAATTTATGCTTATCTTGTCAAATTTCTAAAATAAAGCACCTACTTTAGAAGCAATGTGGTCTAATGCATCTACATCATACCTCCCGTTCTTTTTGGGTAAAGAGCGTTCACCTGACCATTGGAAATGGTTCTGTGCCATATCCTCTACGAGTTGTTTTGCATCTCGCACACTTTTGTTCATTAAAGCCCCACCATCTGCAGCATCCACGGTCATCCTAGTATTGTAGAGAAGACCGTTGTAGAAGGTGTGGATTATGAGCCAATCCTCCAACCCATGATGTGGACACATCCTTAGAAGATCCTTGTACCTCTCCCAAGCATCATACAATGACTCACTTTCTTTTTGAGTGAAGGTCGTTATCTGATTCCTCAACTGGGCTGTTTTGCTTGGAGGGAAGTATTTAGTAAGGAATGCTTCTGAGAGTTGGTCCCAAGTGGTGATGGAGCCTGGTGGAAGTGATTGTAGCCAAGGCCTTGCTTTGTCCCTTAGTGAGAAGGGAAACAACCGTAGCTTGATCGCGTCGTCCGACACTCCATTCATCTTCAGGGTGTCACAATACTCTAGAAAGATTGAGATGTGGAGGTTTGGATATTGAGTTGGAGTACCACCAAACTAGTTTTGCTGAACATGGAGAGGAGTGAAGGCTTGAGTTCAAAGTTTTTGGCAGCAACATTAGGCTTCACGATGATAGATTGGGAGTTATGTGTGTTTGGTGATGCAAACTCCTTTAAAGATCAGTCCTGATTGTCTTGGTTATCTTGGTCTCCCATATTTTTACTTTTCAAATTGTCCTTTGTTTCTCGTACCCTCTTCCTAATATGACGCAAGGTTCTTTCAATCTCAGGATCACACTCGACTGGTTCTCTAAGGGGTAAGGATCTAGGCATACAAAGGTGTCTGCACAAGAAAACAAAGGAATAAGTCAAATGTAAAAATAAAAATAAAACAGATGAAAGAAAAGTCTAGTCTAGTCAAACAATTAAAAAGTAAATATTAATAATACCGAAGTCCCCGGCAACGGTGCCAAAAACTTGTTCACTCAAATCCGCAAGTGCACAGATGTCGTTGTAGCAATACAAGGTCGTATCCTTAGGGACTTCGTTGTTAATTACTGATTTTTACTGTTTTGTGACTATCTAAACCAATCGTGCTAAAAAGTATGATTTTTAACTATCAATAACGAACGCGCTAACTAGCGAATCCACTCAATTAAAAGAATCTAGGATTGAATTTCGGTTTCAACTCTAGTTTGAATTAACAAATTAATCAATTGTTATCGAACCTCTCAATGCATTAAGAACGACTAACCTATGATAACTATTAGTCTCTTTCGACGACTAAAATTCGTGCCTAATTTAGCCTAACAATCTATTTTCCTGGTGCTAAACCGAATTAAACCCATTAAGTTCATGTTAATCTCTCACGTTCCCAAGAATAATTAACCTACTTTCGTGATCAATTAATTCCTGTTCAATTACTATTTTTCGGTGTCGATTTAACCTTTCAGTTCAAATCAACATCCTAGAAGAGTCAAATCAACGGCCAATTGAATTAACCCTAGGCAATCAGATACTAGTAATTAAATAATGCAAATCAAATAATTAATGATAATAACAAAATCACTTCATTGATTCACAACCGTAGTCTAACCTCATTCAATCCTAGAAAAAAATGATTACTCACACATAATTGAAATAGAAGACATGATGACAATGTATAAGATTATAATTGTAAACTGGAAAACAAGATAAATTAGAAAAATAAACCGTAGTGTCGAAATCGAGATGTTGTCCACAAATCTCCACAACTAGCACCTTGCAAAATCAAAGAAATCCTAATCTAAGAGTTTTTAGAGAGATGGGGAGAAGAAGAAGAAAGAAAAAGAGAAAAATCCAACCTCTGGTGCCTCCCAGATACCTCAGAACGTCTTTCTTTAAAGTCTAGAGAAAGATGTGTTAGCAGATAAAATCAAATTTTGCTTAAAATCGCGTGATAACTGATTTTTGACATCCAACACGGTTGTGTAGATCAACACAAGCAGGCCGTGTTTAATTGTTTTCCTCTGCTCTTTCTGGGCTTTTCTTCTGTATTTAACACGCCTGTGTTGTTGGAACAGGGGGACCACGTAACCTCTTTTCATGCATTCCTTGACTCCTTCTTGACTCTGAATCTGTGCTATGCTCCAGTAATTCCTACACAATATATAAATAGAGCAGTAAACAAGAACTAGGGAGCTTAACATGGCCAAAATGCAAGGAAATACATCAAATAACAATGAATCTGTAGGTGAAACATAGTCTAAACATAGAGAATATTCGTGTTTATCACTTTGTTGAGAGATATGGTTGTTGGGCTTCATTTTTGATTAACCTGTATTTAAAGATAAAGATAAAAACAATTATTAATGGTGTATTTATTCATATAAAATAGATAATGAGGGTATAAAATTGTAATAAAAATATGATTATTAAATACCCCCACACCTAAACTTTTGCTATTCCTCTAGCAAAGAAAGAAAAAGAAAAATCCTAACTCACTTTCGCAGGAATCACGGTTGTATTTAGCGTATACAACAAGTCTTTAAACCCCTAGGTTACCCTAGTGGACGAGTTATAATCTCGTGAGGGTTTACAATGAAAATACCCATAAAATTTGGTCAACTTGCCAATTTAAAGAAGTTAGTAAAAAACTATATTTACTTGATAATTTTGACAATCTAATTGAAGCTTGGCATGACTCAAGAAAACGTGTTTATATATAACTCTAAGGTAAATTTCCTAGAAAATCTTCTTGTTATAGCAATACAAAACCAAGCCAAACTTAGATATTTAATTTAAAAGTTTTGAAAAAACATGCTAACTCTTTGTTTTAAATAATTTTCAAGTTGTTTGATCGAAAATATTTTTCAAGACCATATATGCAAATGTAACTATATATATATATAATATTTGTTAGCAAAATTATTTTTTACTCTTTCTTCCTTGGTGATTTTTTTCTACTTTAATGGGCTTTCTAAGTGATCATTTAACGAGTTTTGGGCCAATGGATCCCAACGCAATTGGACTTAGGTCATTAAGTATAGAAATACTCATTGGGCTTAATTACTCAGTCAACTTAGGCTTTATAAGATAGAATTACTTTGAATTCAAGAGTTTTTTCTTTTGGTGCCTATTTTCTGCACTCTTCTTTTGCAAGGTTATATATGTGTGTGTGTGTGTGTGTGTGTGTGTGTGTGTGTGTGTGTGTGTGTGTGTATTCTAAAAAATATGTAAATCAAGACATTTTGAAAAAAATTAATTTCAACTCTAAGCTAAGCATGAATTTTTTTTATTATTATAAATAAAAGTCTAAGTTAAGGCGTAAGTAAAGTATACTACTTTAAAAATTATTTCTTAAGAAATTTATTTAGAGTTATCATAAAATGTGAACTTGAGTAAATAACAAACTAGGAATTAAAAAATTTAAAATTTATCAAATAAATCAATTATTACTTAACTCTATCAATTTCTCAAGTGACAATATTTTTATAATTTTATTTTTTAAGAAAAAGAAAAAAATAACAAAAAATGCAACTAAAAAGGTAAAATAAAGAGAAAATTAACTAATTCCCACCCCCACACCTATATTTTGTATTGTCCTTAATACAAACTCTATGATGCACAAAGTAATGCAGATAAGAAGTATTTACATTGGTCGACTGATTTAGATGGTAAAAATCTACAATTGCCTATGGTCTGAGGAGGGTGAAATTAAAAATTTATTCTTCTTTTTTTTGATTTTTTCTATTTTATTTTTTTACAACCGAACAAGAAACTCTCAAATGAGAGAAGAATAAATTCTTTTTATTATTATGAAATAAAATAGAACAAATAATGTAGAATGAAGAGTTCAACATGAAGAGCTCGTATTCTACATTGAATCCTACCTTATTGCTAAAAATTCTCCTTCGGATTTTAAATAAATTCAAAATAATATAATCAATGATGTGCTGAAATTCCAAGCATTCCAGGGTGTTCAAGGATTCTTGTAATAATGTAAGGTAGATATTATTGGTGTCATGCATTTTGAATTTCTTAATAAACTTGGACTCTTGATTTGTGAAGTTTTGTTTTTTAACAACCAATTATTCTTTAACAACTTCCTCAACCCCAAGATTCATGGTTGAAGTATGAAAATTTGGCTGTTGTTTATTTTCTAAGAATCTAAGTTCATCAAGAAAGAGTTCTTCAAAATTCAGCTTAAAGTAGTAAATGTTTAACATAGTTTCCTTATTCTGACAAACCTGATCTACTTCTTCTAATAACTCCAACTCCTCATCAAAGATTTTCTCAAAACTAAAATCAGACTTATCTTTTCTTTTTTTGGTCTTTTCTGATAACACATAACTTGAAGAACCGGTGGATTAGGATAGGCCATGTCTTCGAAAATTAGCTCAAAATAGATTAAACGATTAATATTATCCCTAATCCCAGTTTGCATGCACCAAAAACAAATTCTTTTTCTAATTTTTTTAAGAAAAATAAAAGTTAGTTTTTTTATAATGAGAAAAAAGGAAAAACCTAACTAAAGCAAATAAAAAATAATCACTTTGCAATCACTCTAAATTCTAGGGTTAAGCCTAACTCAGCCAGACTAGCTCCTAACTAAAATCTCCTTAAGTGCAAAGATCAACATTTTACTCGGTTAATTAGCTAGGTAAGGATAGTACTAGAGGATGATCAGAGATCAATTAAGTATATCGTTCCTTGCAGAGCGCTTTACGCAACCCCTAAACCTTACCTTAAATACCAACTAATCCAAGAAAACTTGAACCGGTTCACTTAGGAATTTCTTGTTCCTTATTGAGCTCGAGTCCTTAGGGGTCGACGTCTAATGAGTTTTAAAAAGGCTTGAGTTTGTGTAGTGAGGAAGTAATGAATGTTTTTAAGTGTGTGTCAAATCAAAATGCTCAAATCACTTGGGTGAATTCCTACTAACTATATGCAATGCAACCCTATGAATTAAAAGCAACCACAAAAGAATGATAAAAAGAAAAACTTTTTTTTAAGGTTAGCAATCAAAAAAATGTGAGAAGAGAGCCTTGTTTGACTTTATTATCTTGTTAGGAATTATTCAAATGGAGAGTGAATTTTATTATGGTTGACGAATTTTTTTAGATCCTAATTGTCGCTAATTTTGAGGAACTAACTGAAGGTGTGGAATTGAAAATATTAGGAAGAAGACTTACCACAAACGGATCTCCAATTAATCTCTAATCCTTGATCTTTAATCTCCAAGTAGTTCTTTCATAAGAAAACACATAAATTAAAGAACCAAAATAATTAAAACCTACTTAGCACCTTCTCTGGTAACGATGCCAAAAACTTGATGCGGCATAAACATATACCAAAAATTACAAGTGCATAATTAATCAAGTTATAGTATAAAAGTTATCAATCCCACGAGGAAGGTGTTTGTAGGAAATTATTAGAATCGGTTCGTATGTTGTGTGCGTGACAATTAGGAGTGATAATAGATGTGATTGTGGAGAGATGGAGAGAATGAGAATGATTGTGTGTAAAAAATGATATTAAGAGTAATAGATGTTTGTTGGAAAATTTGGAGTAAAAGAGAAAAAATTGAAAGAAATATATTTGATTTGTATTCTCTCAATCTCAATTACAATTTGGATTTCCGATTACATATCATTAGACCACGATCAGTAGGAGGGGAGGTAGTGGGTAGTGATGAGACAAGCTTCTTGCGTGATTTGAAGCTTTCATCAGGAACTTGGCTTTTTCAAGTGGACAACATTGAACTTACTAGGTTATCTGTTTGGTGGAAAATTTCATAGTAAAAAGAAGAATTGAAAGAATATATTTGATTTGTATTCTCTCAATCTCAATTACAATTTGGATTTCCGATTACAAAAGAGAGGAGAACTGATCTGAATTCTCCCATTTGTTTAATTTTGGATTCTTCACGGTGGCGATGGAGTGCCTCCTTCAAATGCTCGCGTCGAATTTTCTCTCCGTTGACGATCCGAACGTCTTGATTCACCGGAATGATTTCTTCTTCTCACGATTTGACAATGTGGAGAACTTACAAAGCAAGTTTGAAACTCTGAATGAGTTGATAACTCAGAGCGAGTTTAAACTCTTGAAAAAGAGTTGATTTGAACCAAAAAATCGGTTAATAAGCCGAGGGAATGCTCCAAGTACTTTGTTGCTGTAGGAAGCTCGAAGATGATCTGTTGCCGAGAAGATGATCCGAAGAAGACGATCTCTAGATCTCCAAGATACTCTAAGATCCAAAAGATCCGAACTCAGTTGAGTTTACTCCTATTTATAGGGGATTAAGGGGTGTAACTGCTTCCTTAATTCGCTCCTAAGTGGGGCTGAATGGGGTGTAACCGCCCCTTAAACTGCTCCTCAAATCATGGGAAAAACGGTTTTGAAACCGTTCAGTTCGTGCTTTGAATGAGTCAAACACTAAAAACAGCGTTCAGGGCCCAAACTCTGCATTTTAGACTTAAAACACAGAGTTGGGCTTATTTTAGTGGCTGAATGCACAGATCGCGCTGCGTTGTAAATCTGAAACGTAGAGTTGGGACGCAGAGATGAACTCTGCGTTTTGGACCTGTGATGCAGAGTTGGGCTCTGCATGAACTCTGCATTTTGAGTCCAGGAACTCTGCGTCTGGGCTTGCATGATGGGGATGACCTTTGCGTTTTTAACTAGAATGTTGTGCATGACCTCTGCGTTTTTAACTAGAATGCTGGGCATGACTTCTGTGTTTTATGTTATAACACAGGGATGACCACTGCGTTTTTATGGTGAAACGTAGGGATGACCTCTGCGTTTTGATGTGAAGAGACCATCAATTTGTGGTCTCTTTTGCTGGAGCGTTGCAAAGACCATCATCTTATAATCTTCATCTTAGCTCCTTGAAAATATGAGAGTCGTCAGATTATAACTCCCGATGTTGATTGTGAATGTTGTTGAACTAGAACTTTCATCGGTTGTTATGAAGATCGTTAGATTGTAACATTCATCGATCTACGTGAAAGTCTTCAAATTATAACCTTCTGGAAGTCGTCAGATTGTAACTTCCGTTATCGGTGTTTGATGGGGGATCAGTTATCTGTTGTGATTTTTAGATAACCTACAATAGATAAAGAATAAATGAAATCACAAGGAAAGAAAGGGAAAATGAAGGAAATATAAATCAAGAAAATAAAAGAAAAGGAAAAATAAAGAAAGAAAAGAATGTGGGTTCAATTAAAGATACGAGGAATCTAGAATTGAACCCACCTCAAAAGAAAAGGAAATTCCCTAGAGGGTTCTAGCCTCAAGGCGAATCAAAGAATATGATAATAAAGGAAAATAAAAACTAATCCCAAGAGGGTTCTAGCCTCAAGGTGAATAGTGCAATAAAATAAAATCTAACTATAAAATAAATTGTAAAAACTAAACTACAAAATAAATTATAAGAATTAAATATGAAAAAAATAAATCTACTCTATAAGTATGAAACAAATCTACTATATAAGCATGAAATAAATCTAAGACAAGAGGGTTCTAGCCTCTTGGTTATTTAAGCAAGAAAATAAAAAGATAAAAATATTAACAAAGAGGAAATTTACCACCCAAGAGGGTTCTCGCCTCAAGATGAAAGCAAACCTCACTCTTGATCTTCATCTTCATCCCCTCTTCATCTTCATCATCAAACAAAGAGAAAAAAGGAAAATATATAGAGGTGAGAAAAATTCTTTTATTGATTATAACAAAAAGTTAGAAAATTGGAATGTCTTCTCAATTAAGAGTAACCCTCCTCTCCAAATGAAGTTATAAAATTTTTCACACCTCTAACCCCTCACTTTCTACCCCTATTTATAGTAAACATCAATGAATATGAGCCATTAGATCGAAATATTATCCAAAAAAAATCAAAATTTAGTCATAGGATTGTAACAGACTCGTAGCCATCGATAGGGGCATCGATGGCTAGCCTCCTCCATTTGCTGTCCGCATAATTCTTCTTCCAATTGCTTTAGGCTTGTGCTTTTTTTGGCTATTGCATATATTCTTCATTTAATATATGGGCTTTGTTGAGAGATATGGTTGTTGGGCTATATTTTTGATTAACCTACATTTAAAGATAAAAATAATTATTAGTGGTATATTTATTCTTATAAAATACATAATGTGGGTATAAAATTATAATAAAAATATAATTATTAGTGTCAAACAGGGGTCTGATAATAATTTTATAGTAAAATTCAAATTATCAAGATTTCAAAATTTGGGCTCTGTTTCCGGGTTAGACCCATTTCATTAATTTTAAATCTGATTTAAAAATGGATTGGGTTTAGATTCGGATTCGGGTCAAACCCATTTAATTTAAACTTAATTCTTAGTGGGTTTGGGTTCATAAACTGTTAAAAAATAACTCAATACTTCATCTTCTTCAACTAGATTTAGGGTCCGACCATCCATCTGAGGGACACCGCAGGATCAAGAACCCGTATAATTTAACAATTGAAAAAGAACAATAAAAAACCAAACTAAATTTCTTTGATCTAATCATAAACTTTGATCTAATCATAAAAAATTAACCTGTGAACAATAGTCAAATCTAAAAAATAATTAATTTTAGTTTAACAAATTAACTAAACAATAATTCAGCGGTGAACCGTAACACCGTCGGTGAACAATAACATCATCAACGAATAATAATTTAGGTAGTGAACAATAATTGAAACCTAATTTTTGATTTAATCAAAATTTTAATTTAATCTAATTAAATAATCTAAAAATAAAGATCAAATCAAGATAATTTAATCTGATTAAATTATTACAAATTGATTTTCTAAACCCGCTCTGATACCATCTGTTGGAAACATAACATACAACGTAGCGGAAATTGCATATCATGTAGATTAATTAAAATTAATTAAAATGTAGAAGAATACCCGAAACACTTTCTAAATTTCTTCGATAATCTGTTCCAATATCAATACAGAATAGTTTCCTCAAGAGAAAAAGCCTCTAACTGAAATCCACTCATAATCGGAGAGGAGCAATACTGAGAGATATGTTCTCAAAATCTATTTTTTCTTTTTTATTCTATATTTTCCCCATAAGGCTACATATGAATCCTACATATAGGATTGGACCTGCCTTATAGATTTTAATTTAAAAATAATTCTTAATTGTTTAAAGCTCTATCCATACCATTTAAAGATAGAATATTCTTTCCATAATAATTAGGATAGAAATAAAATTGTATTGCATGTAAACCTTTTCTAATGACATTAGTGTGATCAATTGGGTCTCATATCGAGAACCAATTATTAATCAAATTAATAATTTTAATTTAACAATCAAATCCCTATCTGACCAACTGTTCATTAAAGCTCTTTCATAATATAGGATTAAATATTCATGAATAATATTATCTTACATTTAGTCTCCTCCAGTATCAATTTATTTTAGAAAACTTTATTGAGCATGATAAATCACATATTTGCTCATTTTTAAAATTGCAATCCCAAAAACATAAATAAAAATTATTTTGAAACATCAAAATATTTTATTTTATATAAGAAAATAAATTTAGAAAAATAATTTTTAAAAATCACCCATCGACTAGAATTTAATTAATATCTTCATGGAATTTGCATTATAAATTAACTTATAAAAAATGAGTATACTGGATCCTATCTAGATATCCATCATTATCCTAAATGAAATCTAGTAACCTAACATTTCATGTCGTATAACACTTGTAAAACAAGCTTAACCATCATATCAAAGTATATTAAATTATCAAATTGAAAATGATAATATCATCAAGCCTAAGGGGCCACTTAACAATTCAATTTCTCTATCTCTTAGGTGACTTGTCCTAGAGAATCCAAATAAGGTATTGTGCTACACATCAAATATGCGTTTATGACATACATCCGAGGAATCTTCATTCCCGATAGCTGAGATCAACAATCACATCTCATATGTCATTGTCATGCATAATAACCTGTTATAACAAAGCTATCATTTACTAGTTATAGATTAAGCATAAATTTAAGAAACCTCTGAATTAGATCATATCTCCAAGCAAGTGACCATCATAGTGTATGATCTAACAAAATAATTTTTAAGGATAATATAACAATTATATAAAAGATACCCAAATAACATGTGCAACAATAAAACTTCATTAATATTATACTCCCTTTAAAAGCACGAGTTCAAGAAAATCTTTTGGTAGATAAAAATACCCCTATAAAGTTTGAACTATCCTAATACTAATCAAATTCTAATTTTTAAATTGTACTTAATAATTTATTCTAATCCTAATCAGATAACTTTAAAGTTTAAACTATCCTATTTCCAATCAAATTCTAATTTTTAAATTGTATTTAACTATAAAAAAAGAAAATAAATTGCTTGCACACTCGAATCGCGGCTCACAGTTGACGCAACTTTGATATCTAATTTTTACTTGATAATGATATTTAATTTGTAGAAGCGAGATAATCTTCAATACGACTAAGGACTACTTACCTTACTGATACTTTTAATAAAGTTTAAATATCATACTCCTATTAAAATAACGAGTTCGATAAAAAAACAAAAATACCCCTATAAAGTTTGAACTATCCTAATACTAATCAAATTCTAATTTTTAAATTGTATTTAATGATTTATTCTAATCCTAATTAAATAACTTTAAAGTTTGAACTATCCTAATCCTAATCAAATTCTAATTTTTAAATTGTATTTAACTATGAAAAAAGAAAATAAATCGCTCGCACACTTGAATCGCGGCTCACAGTTGACACAAGTTTGATATCTAATTTTTTACTTGATAATAATATTTAATTTGTAGAAGAGACATAATCTTCAATAGACTAAGGACTACTTACCTTACTAGCACTTTTAATTTGATTTCGATAGTACTTTAGTATTCTTCAACAAATATGTCTCTACATTGTCTTACATTATTTTTCTTTTTTAATTTTTTATAATTATTTCTATTTTCTTGTTGTTGTTGTTGTTGTTGTTGTCATCTTCATTGCTTAAAATTATTCCCCTACTGTAAATAGAAAGATTCTTCAAAGATTAATAATTTTTTTCTTTTGTTAGTGGTTGATTGTTGTTTGTGCACCCTCTATTCGAATCAAGATTATGGCTTTAATAATGTATTTTCTATGACAATTTATTTTGTTTAACTACTTCAATCAATCCAACATTCTGTGATTTTAAAGTAATAAATACAAGGGCGTCAATACTTATGAACAAGGGAAAATTTTCTTTTCTTCTTTTCCTTCATCAATGCTTTTCATATTTACTACTTGCATCCACTTCTTAACTTAATTAATGTGTCAAAATGACAATAGGAAATTCTTTACGGAATTGTTAAGCTTAAAAAACTACACACCTTATAAAGTATAAGCAAACAAGTGATAATTCCTAAAGAGTCTAATGTAGCCTCTGCAATGAGAACTCTGCTAGGAACTGAAGGCATTAATTAGCAGTATAAATTATTTTCATCAGAAAAGACCCATAAGTAGTTTGTAAGTTGCATAAAGCATTCTAAAAATTTTAAAAATTGTAAGCAACACCTTAAATATTAAAAATTCATGAAAAAACATAAGGATTTCAAACCATCAATAATAATACACCGACTCATAAAATAGTTTGTAATTTGCATAAGGCAACCTAAACTTTTAAAAAATAACAAAAAACCCTCAAAATTGAAGATTTATACAAGAAACATGAGAATTTAAAAACAGTTATTCACATCAGATGTTTCTAACATCATTTAATAAATATGAAAAATATAAAAATTTTGTGAGATTAACTTTTATTCTCATTAAAACAGAAAAATAATAATGTTGGAATCTTTTAAAAATTTTAACGAAACAACCTCAAAACTAAAAGACATTCAGACTCTCACTAGCTAAATTTTGTAAAAAAAAACCTACGTATTTACGTTAATCACATTTCTACTAAAAGCAATTTTAAAAAATTCACAATAGCTTTTCTCTTTGAGTAAAATATTTGGTTCTATACTTAGATATTTGATAGATGAGGGTTTTTTCGGGGGAAATTGTGGTTCATACTTTTAGGGTTTTTTTAAACGTTAAAACTTGAAGTGGGTTTACTGAGAAACCCAAAATTGAAGGAGGATTTTGTGAAATTTTAAAGTTGAGGAGGGTTATTAGAGAAATGCCCAAACTTAAGTTTTTTCTTTGTAAATTTATCCTTAAAACAACTACAAACTATAATCACATTGGTTTTGATTATAGATTTTTTCAATAAGTAAAATAGTTTATTTCCTAAGGGGCTGCTTGGTTACTTTGATTCCACAAGGATTCTAATGGATTTTGCCTAAAAGGGAGCCCCTCAACAAAATCCTATCAGATCAAAAATATATAGAGCCTATTCTTTGTTCGTTTACGAGGATGTGAGTAGTTGAGCAGTGTCCATCATGTTAAATTTTTGGGTTATCAAAAATCATGGGCAAAGAGAAAGGATTTTGAGGGGATTTCTGGTATATGTTTCCCAGGCCTATTTAAAAATTACGAATATAATACAATGTATGCTTATTAAATTCTATCTTATACTACTTTAAGTTAGATATGGCCACGGTCCAGGTTCATTAAACCAAGCTTTTTTGGGAGCTGCCCAAACATGGACTGGAAGCGCGACATGTCAGGCCTAGGCTTTCTCCAAGCCATTCATGGCTCTTTGATATTGGGTTTTGAAGCTGCCCAAATCCTACTTGGAAGCCCAGCCCAACGTGTTTCGGGCTGGGTCCAAACCGCCTAAATTATCTACTTAAGAGTGAGTTGAATTAATGTTTAGTAAAATTAAGGCTTTGGTTTTTAATTAGGCCTTAATTTTTTATCATTATTTTAATTACTTTTATGAGAGTATATCAAGTAATTATTTAAGTATTGTTCAAATGACCAATAAAGGTCAACGATGTTTTTATATATTATAATGTAATACGATTAAAAAATAGTTTACACGTGATGA
>NC_033800.1:24590565-24591417 GCF_001876935.1 Asparagus officinalis
GGGGGGGGGGGGGGGTTGAATAGGGTCTTTGCTAATCTATTCCGATTTTATGCCAATTAAAACTAATTCAAAAATTATTCTTACAAGATAGATATACAATATGATATGAGCAAGAATATGCAATATGAACAAAGAGATATATCCTAGCAAAGAAGTATATGATGAAATATATGCAAGAATATATAAACTAACACAATGGTGACATAATCAAACTACAAATGTGATACGATAAAATATACAAGAGTAAAGGCAATTGGCGATATAAGATAAATGCATAAACAAATACGCCAAAGACAAACTCAAACACACTCAAATGATCACGGAGTTCGGACCTTCCATCCTACATCTTCGCTCCCCACTCCCAAGGAGAAATCCACTATCACAATCCGGTTGGAAGCCGGAACTTCTACACACTCGATTTTCTAGCTAACCAAAAACTCTACAACTCACACTCTTGCAAACCCACTCTACACCCTCACAAGTTTTGGACCTAGCCGTGTCTCCCTCAAGAGTGAGTTGAATTAATGTTTAGTATGTGGCGAAGTGTTTTACCTGCCAGCAGGTGAAGGCGGAGCACCAGAGACCAGCAGGCACACTTCAGCCGTTGCCTATCCCAGAATGGAAATGGGCGGACATTTCTATGGACTTTATTGTAGGGTTACCTAAATCCAAGAAGGGGAATGATTCAGTTTGGGTCATTGTGGACCGGTTGACGAAGTCAACATATTTTATTCCTGTGAGGACTACTTATACAGCTGAGGCGTATGTGAGAATTTTCATTTGAGAGATAGTTCGACTTCACGGAGTTCCGGATACTATCGTGTCGGATCGAGGATCGGTTTTCACTTCGCA
>NC_033800.1:24595275-24708951 GCF_001876935.1 Asparagus officinalis
AATGGACATGGTAAACTGTATGTTACTCAGTTCAGGAGCACCTAAAAATCTCTGGGATGAAGCTCTTCTTTCTGCTTGCTTCATTCTCAATAGTATTGTTAGACCCTAGAAGGGGGGGAGAGGTTGATTAGGGTCTTTGCTAATCTATTCCGATTTTATGCCAATTAAAACTAATTCAAAAATTATTCTTACAAGATAGATATACAATATGATATGAGCAAGAATATGCAATATGAACAAAGAGATATATCCTAGCAAAGAAGTATATGATGAAATATATGCAAGAATTGATTAGGGTCTTTGCTAATCTATTCCGATTTTATGCCAATTAAAACTAATTCAAAAATTATTCTTACAAGATAGATATACAATATGATATGAGCAAGAATATGCAATATGAACAAAGAGATATATCCTAGCAAAGAAGTATATGATGAAATATATGCAAGAATATATAAACTAACACAATGGTGACATAATCAAACTACAAATGTGATACGATAAAATATACAAGAGTAAAGGCAATTGGCGATATAAGATAAATGCATAAACAAATACGCCAAAGACAAACTCAAACACACTCAAATGATCACGGAGTTCGGACCTTCCATCCTACATCTTCGCTCCCCACTCCCAAGGAGAAATCCACTATCACAATCCGGTTGGAAGCCGGAACTTCTACACACTCGATTTTCTAGCTAACCAAAAACTCTACAACTCACACTCTTGCAAACCCACTCTACACCCTCACAAGTTTTGGACCTAGCCGTGTCTCCCTCAAGAGTGAGTTGAATTAATGTTTAGTATGTGGCGAAGTGTTTTACCTGCCAGCAGGTGAAGGCGGAGCACCAGAGACCAGCAGGCACACTTCAGCCGTTGCCTATCCCAGAATGGAAGTGGGCAGACATTTCTATGGACTTTATTGTAGGGTTACCTAAATCCAAGAAGGGGAATGATTCAGTTTGGGTCATTGTGGACCGGTTGACGAAGTCAGCACATTTTATCCCAGTAAGGACTACTTATACAGCTGAGGCGTATGCGAGGATTTTTGTTCGGGAGATAGTTCGACTGCACGGAGTTCCGGATACTATCGTGTCGGATCGAGGATCGGTTTTCACTTCGCATTTTTGGACGAGTTTTCAGGACTCATTTGGCAGCAAGCTATCTTATAGCAGTGTATTCCACCCACAAACAGATGGTCAGACGGAGAGGGTGAACTAAGTGTTGGAAGACATGTTGCGAGCATGTGTCATTGATTTCCAAGGCAGCTGGGAGGATCATATCCCACTGATAGAGTTCGCTTATAACAATAGTTATCAAGCGACTATCGGTATGGCTCCGTATGAGGCACTGTACGGGAGACCCTGTAGATCACCGATATGTGGGGCAGAGCCGGAGGATAGCTTGATGCTTGGGCCAGAGCTTGTGAGGCAAACTACCGAGAAGGTAGCGTTGATCAGGGAGCGGATTCTAGCCGCTCAGATTCGGCAGAAGAGTTATGCAGACAAAAGGCGAAGACCCCCTTGAGTTTCAGGTTGGGGATTTGGTTATGCTGAAGGTATCGCCTATGAAAGGCGTACAGCGATTCGGGAGGCGAGGAAAGCTTGCACCGAGATACGTTGGACCTTTCCATATTTTGGAGCACATTAGAGCTGTGTCATACAGACTAGATCTTCCAGCTTCTATGTCTAGTATACACAATGTATTCCACATTTCTATGCTCAAGAAGCACTTGCATGATGAGGAGCGGCAGCGAGTGTTGGATGAACCGGAGATTGAGCTTCGGGATAATTTATCGACTATTGAGATTCCAGTGTCCCTACTTGCTAGAGAAGACAAGAGACTCAGGAACAAGGTGATTCCATTGGTGAAAGTTCAATGGAACCGAAGTGGAGTTGAGGAAGCTTCTTGGGAGCGCGAGGAGGACATGCAACGCGACTACCCACACTTGTTCGAGCAGGTAAAACTAATTTAAGTATTTATGATATGACTTCTTACTTGTATATTTATATCTATATATATATATATATTGATACTTATATTTAACACTAGAATGAGGGTATTTTTACTTAATTCTTAATCTTTCGGAACACATGGTATATACATGGGGGGGTTCCTTGTTTGGATTTTTCGCCCGACGTACTAGTTCCATTAGATTAGGGGTTGAGTAAGAATATTACCATTTTAGATCGTTAAGTATGAATATCACTATATGCTTATCTAGCGGTTAATATTGCGAGATGTGTATGTGTGCGGGTTGGATTAGACCCTTATCGTGTTTTTCAAGTATCTTTATGAGATGATTATGATTTCCTGAATTTTGAGGACGAAATTCTTTTAAGGGGGGAAGAATGTAAAACCCCGTATATTTTGATAATTTATGGAGATGTCAATCAGCGCGGTGGAAGCGTGGAGCGAGACGACGAGCAGCAGATTCAAATAATCCAGTTTTCAGCTCGTGAGTCGACTAGTATGTAGTTTCTAGTCCATGAGTCGACCCATGACTATCATGAGTCGACTCATGATATCATCTCCCATGGTCATTAGTCTCTGCTAAGTCGACTCAGTATATTATGAGTCGACCCATGAGTCATGAGTCGACCCATGACTGTCATGAGTCGACTCATCGGGGTTTTTCTGGGTCGGGTTTGTTTGGGTTTCGGGTCGGGTTTTACCCACTCATATATATTTCTCCCCACCCGAAAACACTCTTGTTCATCAGAAAACCCTAGAGAAACCCTAGCCTCCTCTCCCCCTCTAAACCCTAGCTCGTTTGTGGGATTTCTTGGGCAATTTTTGGGGATTTTCAGCGGCTTTTCGTGGATTGCAGCGAAGGGGATTGTTCATCATCACTTTTGAGGCGAGTAACATCTCGCCCAACCCTTCTCCCATGTTTTTAATAGTTTATAACTGTTTTCCATAAGTTTTATTGAGCCTAAGACTTATTTTCAAGTATAAATCAATATCCTTGTTAGGGTTAATGCTAGAAATCATGTATTTCGGATTTTAAATCCCCACCAACAAGTTTTTCATGAAAACCCAGATCTAGAATTTTATTTAAAGAATAAAAATATGAGTTTTATTTTGATTAAATGCTTTCTTTCATGTATAGGAGTTAAATGTTAGATTTTAACCTACAAGAAAATCGTTTCTCATGATAAATATGTTTTTCTCACTGTATCATAGTCGAGAATCAATGGCTATAGAAGTGTAGATCATTTAAAATGGAAGTGTGGATCGTTTGAAACAAGTTACAGTTGGGAGAAATGCTTTGTTTAGCCCGTGAGTCGACCCACGGCTCATCATGAGTCGACTCAACAGGTTGAGTCGACCCATGACTGTCATGAGTCGACTCACAACGTCTAGTTGTGTTGCCTTTTTGTTTCTGCTGAGTCGACTCGTCAGTATACGAGTCGACCCATAGTCATGAGTCGACCCATGACTATCATGAGTCGACTCATGAAGCCCTTTCCTGCTATTATATGTGTTCTGCTGAGTCGACTCATATTTGAGCACGAGTCGACTCATCGTAGTATTTTTCTTTCTGTTTCGTTCGTGCTTCTGTTTAAATCATCTGCTGTATATATATACATAAGTATGTATGTATACAATGTTTACATATTCAAGGGTACTATCTACCATGTTTGGACTTGAGGAGTGCCTGGTTTATTGAGTATTTATTTGTAGTGAATATGATTTCACATATACATGTGAGATGACCTTTCAGACACAAGTTTAAGTCAGTTCAGCAGAATATGTACGGGAATAAGACATGCATACTTTCTTATATGCAGTCCTCATGTTGGACTCTAATCCATTGAAGTCCTCGTATTGGACTATAATCTATTAAAGTCCTCGTGATGGACTATAATCCATTTTAATCATGTTTTAGATTTTTGCTAAACCTTGAGCATGTTACTTCACCAAGTTGGGTACACGTTATATTGTTTCAGGCTGGGGCATGATAGCTACCTAGGTTGTACATGACACCTATTGTAGTTTGTTCATGTTTACACTTTATTGGTAGAGATGGGTATGTTTTCTTTTTTTTATTTGTTTTCTTATGACCAACCTCAGGTTTAAATATTTAGGGATCTACAATTTGAGATACAAGGTATATACATGAGGGTTTTCTTGTTTGGATTATTTCGCTCGACGTACCTATGCTCGTGTTGTAATTCCCTAAGTACTAAAACCCATTAACGTTTGTGTAAATGAATTATATTATTTGTATTAACCGTATTTTCATATACAACGAGCCCTATCCCTTGGGGTTGGTTGTGATGTTGCTCGCTAGAGCCTTGACGCTCGTTGTCCCTCCCCCTTTTAGGTAACGAGCCAGGAGCCCGGAGAGTCGCAGGTTGATGGCGATGCACTTTAGCTTCAGCCGTCTATTTAGTTATATTTTCTTTTGAGCTCCACCGTAGATTTTTGTGTAGACATGTGAGTCTTATTCTAGAAGTTGTAAAGGTTGTGTGCCTTATTTCCTTTTGTCAGACATTTTGTATTTGAGACTTGTTGAGAACTCCAGTTCATTTATTCCAGACATTTATTTGTATTCCAGTATATTAGATGACGAGATATTAATTTGACCTCTATTACTTCATCAGTTGATTTTTGTATAACCTTTACTTGCTTTGTACTACACCTGTTGTTGATTCTACTAGAGAGATAGAAATTGTAATGGTGAAACATGTTATTGCACGGTGTGGTGCATGGCAGGTTTGACATTTCTGGTTTCACCTCTGACTGCAGCCTTGTGTGAACCCAGGGGCGTCACAGTTGGTATCAGAGCTCTAGTTTCAGTATCCTTAGGATCATCCTGTGTCGAGTCGTGGAGCTAGGTTAGAGTTTCTTAGGATTCATGTGTAGAGTCCGCTAAGGGTTTCCCAGTATGAGTGAGGATGATATATGCGTACATCTCAAAATTTTGAGAAATTTTTTTTATGGCAACTATTTTTGTTTAAAGTATATGTGTGAATACTATATGGTGTGAAAATCGTATTGTGATACATTATGTATGTATATATGTCTATTTTGACTCATGAACTTTTATTTTCTTATTATCAGAGAAATGGCAGGACGTGGGAGACCTCGTACTCGAAGGGCCGCTCAGGCAGAGCCCCAGCAGGCCCCACCTGTGCCACAGCAGGCTCCACCCAAGCAGGAGCAGGCACCACCAGAGCCGCAGCAGGCTCCTTAGTATTTGGTGGATATCATAGCTCCTCTTATTGCCAGGATGACGGCCATTGAGGAATTGGTAACGACTCATATAGCACCACGGACACCGCCACCACCGGTAGCTCAGCAGCAGGGGATACCAGTCGTCCCGATCAGAGAGAGAGACCCAGAGGTAGCACCTGCAGCTATTCCACTAGCGGTACCAGATAGAGCCACGGAGCAGGAAGCTTGGCTCCGTATGGTAGAGAGGTATCAGAAGATGAGGGCACCAGAGTTCCATGGGTCACCAGAGTTCCATGGGTCACCAGACCCTCTTGCAGCGCACAAGTGGAAGGAGGATGTGAGCAATATACTTGACATACTTAGTGTAGATTCGGTTCAGAAACAGAGGTTGGCATCCTACAGTCTGAAGGGAGATGCCGGAAGATGGTACCGACTACAGTTTACTCCAGAGCAGAGGATGACCCTCACATGGGAGGATTTCATCTATTTCTTTGATGGGCAGTATATTTTTTCTGCAGCCTGGACTGGGAAGGAGCTTGAGTTGTCCCGGATGACTCAGGGGGACATGACAGTGGCAGATTATGAGAGCCGGTTTATGGAGTTGCTGTATTTCACGGGTATGTGGCAGACAGGAGAGCGTCAAGCTCAGATGTTCCTAGCAAGGCTACGCCCTAATCTCCGCTGGTACCTCGTCTCGAGGACATTCTATTCAGTTAGGGAGGTAGCTGAGGCCGCCACTTCACAGGAGATTGAGACTGCTATGTTCCAGAAG
This sequence comes from Asparagus officinalis, assembly GCF_001876935.1. NCBI lineage: Eukaryota > Viridiplantae > Streptophyta > Magnoliopsida > Asparagales > Asparagaceae > Asparagus > Asparagus officinalis. The sequence continues at coordinate 24,601,232 of NC_033800.1, forward strand.
GACAAGGAAGGGAAGGCCAAGGCAGGACAGAGCGGGGACAAGGGTAAGAACAAGAGACCTTTGATAGGGCATCAGCATCAGCAGCAGCAGGGCCCTCATAAGAAGGGACCCCATCAGGACCAGAGAGCGCATCAGCAGCGCAAGTTCCAGGGATCTTGTTTTAACTGCCACAAGGTCGGGCACAAGGCATCAGAGTGTCGTAGTGCACCAGCAGGAGCCCAGCAGGGCAGGGGCCCGAACCACCAGCAGCAGCGACAGCAGGGCAGAGGTCAGGGTCAGCAGCCCAGGCTTGAGACACCTCCAGCGACGCAGAGGGCAGAAGGACAGGTTCGAGCAGTCCAGGAGGCTCCCCAGGGGTAGATTGTCCTATATTCTCCAGCATTAGCAGCAGAGCAGTCTTCAGCCACAGGCAGAGTATATGCAGTGGTTCCCCGTGATCACGGTACCAGCGGAGCAGTTGTGGAGGGTACGTTCCTCGTGAATTTCGTTTCCGCCCGTATTCTTTTCGATTCGGGAGCTTCGCATTCTTTCATCTCGCATGCATTTATGGCTAGACTCCAGCTCGTAGCTCAGCCTCTAGACACCCCTTTATCAGTCTCCACCCCTTTAGGTGAGGTATCGCTTCTGGAGAGCGTTTGTAGGAGGTGTACCATCAGTTTAGATGAGTCGGAGTTTATAGTCGATCTGATAGTTTTGTATATGTCTGAGTTTGATGTCATCCTTGGTATGGATTGGTTATCGTCCTACCATATTAGTATTGACTATTTTGCGAAGACAGTCAGATTGTGAGCGTCCGATGGGTCTGAGATGATTGTGGCCACATCTCAGGGCAATCGCTTTGCGGAGTCATTTCTGGCGTTCATCGACGAGGTGATGCTGCGGGATCCGAGTTCTGATTTGTTAGAGACTCGAGTTGTCTCGGATTATCAGGGTGTCTTTCAGGACATACCTGGGTTACCTCCTGTGAGAGAGTTTGAGTTTTGTATTGAGTTGCATCCAGGCACAGCCCCGATATCCCGCGCACCCTATCGCATGGCGCCAGCTGAGATGAGAGAGCTTCAGACCCAGTTGGACGAGTTGTTAGCTCAGGGTTTTATTCGTCGGAGTCATTCTCCGTGGGGCGTGCCGGTCCTCTTCGTGAAGAAGAAGGACGGCAGTATGAGATTATGTATAGATTATCGGGAGTTGAACAAAGTCACCATCCGGAATAGGTACCCACTTCCTAGGATTGATGACTTGTTCGACCAGTTGCAGGGAGCGCGATTTTTCTCGAAGATTGATCTTCGTTCTGGTTATCATCAGTTGCGGGTTCGGGAAATGGATATCCCCAAGACCGCTTTCCTCATGCGCTATGGATCTTTCGAATTCTTGGTCATGCCATTTGGGTTGACCAATGCACCCGCGGTATTCATGGACTTGATGAACCGAGTTTTTCGTCCATTCTTGGATCAGTTCGTGATTGTTTTCATCGACGACATCCTTATTTATTCGAGATCGGAGGTAGATCATGAGCAGCACCTCCGTTTAGCTTTGCAGACCCTACGGGAGCATCAGTTATATGCCAAGTTCAGCAAGTGCGAGTTATGGCTTTCAGAAGTCAGATTCCTCGGCCACATCATCTGCAGAGAGGGCATATCTGTAGACCCAGCTAAGGTTATAGCAGTACTTGATTGGGAGCCACCAAAGACAGTGACAAAGATTCGTAGCTTTCTGGGATTAGCAGGCTAGTACAGGAAGTTCATCCAGGACTTCTCGAAGATTTCGACGCCACTTACACGCCTTACGAAGAAGGGTGTACAGTTTATTTTGGAGCATAGAATGCCAGAAGGCCTTTGATATCTTGAAGGCTAAGTTGACCTCAGCACCAGTTTTGACTATTCCAAACAACGACAGGACATTCGTCGTCTACACAGATGCATCATTGGCAGGATTAGGAGGCGTCCTTATGCAGACTCAGAGAGTAGTAGCTTATATCTCACGGCAGTTGAGAGTGCATGAGCAGAACTATCCTACTCATGACTTGGAGCTAGCAACAATGGTATTTGCACTGAAGTCATGGAGGCACTACTTGTATGGAGTGCAGTTCGAGCTGTTTACAGACCACCAGAGTCTGAAATATCTGTTCTCTCAGAAGGAACTCAACCAGAGGCAGCAGAGGTGGATTGAGTTTATCAAGGACTACGAGTTCGCGATTCAGTACCACCCGGGGAAGGCGAACGTCGTAACAGATGCTTTGAGTAGGAAGCGTCGACATCAGATTGCGGCTTTGAGGTGCTCATTGCACCGAGACCTTCTCACTCTTAGCCAGTTTGATTTTAGACCTGAGTTTGGTAGTACTAGTGCATTTTTGGGAGCTATATCAGTGCAACCTACTTGGAGCGACAGAGTTGTTAAAGCTCAATTGGAGGATTCTTGGATTCAAATCCGTAAGGAAGAGATTGCCAAAGAGCCTAAGGCCGATTGGACCATTGGATCAGATGGAGGTCTACGGATGAAGGGTAGATTGGTTATGCCAGCCAGTGCAGAGCTGAAGAGGGAGTTGTTTGATGAGGCGCACCGTACTCGGTACACAGTACATCCAGGGACCACAAAGATGTACAAGGACCTGAAGAGGCATTTTTGGTGGAGTGGTATGCATCGTGTCGGATCGAGGATCGGTTTTCACTTCGCATTTTTGGAGGAGTTTTCAGGATTCATTTGGCAGCAAGCTATCTTATAGCAGTGTATTCCACCCACAGACAGATGGTCAGACGGAGAGGGTGAACCAAGTGTTGGAGGACATGTTGCGAGCATGTGTCATTGATTTCCAAGGCAGCTGGGAGGATCATATCCCACTGATAGAGTTCGCTTATAACAATAGTTATCAAGCGACTATCGGTATGGCTCCGTATGAGGCACTGTACGAGAGACACTGTAGATCACCGATATGTTGGGCAGAGCCGGAGGATAGCTTAATGCTTGGGCCAGAGCTTGTGAGGCAAACTACCGAGAAGGTAGCGTTGATCAGGGAGCGGATTCTAGCCGCTCAGAGTCGGCAGAAGAGTTATGCAGACAAAAGGCGAATCGCCTATGAAAGGCGTACAGCGATTCGGGAGGCGAGGAAAGCTTGCACCGAGATACGTTGGACCTTTCCATATTTTGGAGCACATTAGAGCTGTGTCATACAGACTAGATCTTCCAGCTTCTATGTCTAGTATACACAATGTATTCCACATTTCTATGCTCAAGAAGCACTTGCATGATGAGGAGCGGCAGCGAGTGTTGGATGAACCGGAGATTGAGCTTCGGGATAATTTATCGACTATTTAGATTCCAGTGTCCCTACTTGCTAGAGAAGACAAGAGACTAAGGAACAAGGTGATTCCGTTGGTGAAAGTTCAATGGAACCGAAGTGGAGTTGAGGAAGCTTCTTGGGAGCGCGAGGAGGACATGCGACGCGACTACCCACACTTGTTCGAGAAGGTAAAACTAATTAAAATATTTATTATATGACTTCTTACTTGTATATTTATATCTATATATGTTGATACTTATATTTAACACTAGAATGAGGGTATTTTCACTTAATTCTTAATCTTTCGGTTTTTCATGAGTTTTATTGAGCCTAAGACTTATTTTCAAGTATAAATCAATATCCTTGTTAGGGTTAATACTAGAAATCATGTGTTTCAGATTTTAAATCCTCACCAACGCGTTTTGAAGAAAACCCAGATCTGGAAATATTTTTAAGAAATAAGAATATGAGTTTTCTTTTTGACTAAATGCTTTATTTCATGTTTAGGAGTTAAAAGTTAGATCTAACATGCTAGTATCGTTTTTCATGCTATATACATGAATATATCACTACCTCATAGTCTAGAATTGATAGTTATGGAGGTAAAGATCAGTATGTTGGGAGTATGGGACGAGATGGACGAGCTGCAGTTGTGAAATTTCCAGTTTTCAGCCCGTGAGTCGACTTATGACTCATCATGAGTCGACTCATCAGGTTGAGTCGACCCAGGACTGTCATGAGTCGACTCACGAAGTCTAGTTGTGTTGCCTTTTTGATTCTGCTGAGTCGACTCGTCAGTATACGAGTCGACCCATAAGTCATGAGTCGACCCATGACTGTCATGAGTCGACTCATCGGGGTTTTTCTGGGTTGGGTTTGTTTGGGTTTCGGGTCGGGTTTTACCCACTCATATATATTTCTCCCCACCCGAAAACACTCTTGTTCATCAGAAAACCCTAGAGAAACCCTAGCCTCCTCTCCCCCTCTAAACCCTAGCTCGTTCTTGGGCGATTTTTGGGGATTTTCAGCGGCTTTTCGTGGATTGCAGCGAAGGGGATTGTTCATCATCACTTTTGAGGCGAGTAACATCTCGCCCAACCCTTCTCCCATGTTTCTAATTGTTTACAACTGTTTTCCATAAGTTTTATTGAGCCTAAGACTTATTTTCAAGTATAAATCAATATCCTTGTTAGGGTTAATGCTAGAAATCATGTATTTCTGATTTTAAATTCCCACCAACAAGTTTTTCATGAAAACCCAGATCTGGAATTTTATTTAAAGAATAAAAATATGAGTTTTATTTTGATTAAATGCTTTCTTTCATGTATAGGAGTTAAATGTTAGATTTTAACCTACAAGAAAATCGTTTCTCATGATAAATATGTTTTTCTCACTGTATCATAGTCGAGAATCAATGGCTATAGAAATGTAGATCATTTAAAATGGAAGTGTGGATCGTTTGAAACAAGTTATAGTTGGGAGAAATGCTTTGTTCAGCCCGTGAGTCGACCCACGGCTCATCATGAGTCGACTCAACAGGTTGAGTCGACCCATGACTGTCATGAGTCGACTCACGAAGTCAAGTTGTGTTGCCTTTTTGTTTTTGCTGAGTCGACTCGTCAGTATACGAGTCGACCCATAAGTCATGAGTCGACCCATGACTGTCATGAGTCGACTCATAAAGCCCTTTCCTGCTATTATATGTGTTCTGCTGAGTCGACTCATATTTGAGCACGAGTCGACTCATCGCAGTATTTTTCTTTCTTTTTCGTTCGTGCTTCTGTTTAAATCATCTGCTGTATATATATACATAAGTATGTATGTATACAGTGTTTACATATTCAAGGGTACTATCTACCATGTTTGGACTTGAGGAGTGCCTGGTTTATTGAGTATTTATTTGTAGTGAATATGATTTCACCTATACATGTGAGATGACCTTTCGGACACAAGTTTAAGTCATTTCAGCAGAATATGTACAGGAATAAGACATGCATACTTTCTTATACGCAGTCCTCGTGTTGGACTCTAATCCATTGAAATCCTCGTGTTGGACTATAATCTATTAAAGTCCTCGTGATGGACTATAATCCATTTTAATCATGTTTTAGATTTTTGCTAAACCTTGAGCATGTTACTTCACCAAGTTGGGTACAAGTTATATTGTTTCAGGCTGGGGCATGATAGCTACCTAGGTTGTACATGACACCTATTGTAGTTTGTTCATGTTTACACTTTATTGGTAGAGATGGGTATGTTTTCTTTTCTTTATTTGTTTTCTTATGACCAACCTCGGGTTTAAATATTTAGGGATCTACAATTTGAGGTACAAGGTATATACATGAGGGTTTCCTTGTTTGGATTATTTCGCTCGACGTACCTATGCTCGTGTTGTATTTCCCTAAGTACTAAAACCCATTAACGTTTGTGTAAATGAATTATATTATTTGTATTAACTGTATTTTCATATACAACGAGCCCTATCCCTTGGGGTTGGTTGTGATGTTGCTCGCTAGTGCTTTGACTCTCGTTGTCCCTCCCCCTTTCAGGTAACGAGCCAGGAGCCCGGAGAGTCGCAGGTTGACGGCGATACACTTTAGCTTCAGCCGTCTATTTAGTTATATTTTCTTTTGAGCTCCACCGTAGATTTTTGTGTAGACATGTGAGTCTTATTCTAGAAGTTGTAAAGACTGTGTGCCTTATTTCCTCTTGTCAGACATTTTGTATTTGAGACTTGTTGAGAACTCCAGTTCATTTATTCCAGACATTTATTTGTATTCCAGTATATTAGATGACGAGATATTAATTTGACCTCTATTACTTCATCAGTTGATTTTTGTATAACCTTTACTTGCTTTGTACTACACCTGTTGTTGATTCCACTAGAGAGATAGAAATTGTGATGGTGAAACATGTTATTGCACGGTGTGGTGCATGGCAGGTTTGACATTTCTGGTTTTACCTCGGACTGTAGCCTTGTGTGAACCCAGAGACGTCACACCACTCCTCTTGGGACGATCCCCAACTCTCACCATACACTCCTCTCGGTGTACAAGTGTATTACAAAGTGTATCTCACAATAAGCACAAATACAACAAATGATTGTTCTCTAATATGAATGAGAACACAATGAAAGCTCACACTCAATTGTTATAACTCTCACCAACCCAAATATACTATGTATGAAAATACAATAAGCTCATGTGGGTGTGTGTAAGCAATGAGTGAAATAAAATCTAACTCAAATAGCAAACTAGCAATAATAAGAATATGAAAATAAATAATAAAATTGCTAGAGAAAAGAGTTAGAAAACTTCTCTATAAACTCAAAGGAGAGGATGGATAAGATTGAGAATGAATCCCTCAATTTGCAATGTAAGCTTCCTCCTTTGTAAACAAAAACCAATACTTAAACCAAACTGTAAAACCCTCTTAAACTTGTTTAAAACTTTCTCCTTGGTTACTGATAGAAGAAGTTTGAGGGTTTATATATGAAGAGAAAACAACAGCAAAAACCCCAAAACAAAACAACAAAAATCCTAAAAAATCAGGAATATGATTATGTACAAAAAGAGTCGTTGGGCATACGACGGTCGACCGTGGAAAGCTCGCGGTCGACCGCGAGCTACTTTCGAGGCTCAGAATTTTCCAGAGACTTTTGAGCTACTATTGAGGCTCAGAATTTTCCAGAGACTTTTGCGGTCGACCGTGATGGTCGACCGTAGGAAAATTCGAGCTGACGGTTGACCGTGGTGGTCGACCGTAAAAGTTTCTGTTGGCTCCGTGGGTTAAAAACAAAGGCGCGGTCGACCGTGGCGGTCGACCGTGAACTGACACATGAACAGAATAGTTTGAAAGATGTTTATCTGATTTTAAAATACTGTTTAAAAATATCAAATAAATTCCAAAAATTATGAAACTTTGAAAACTGATTGTAGACATGATAATACATATGCTACAAAAATTGGTTTTCAAAAAGGACATCCCAAATGAGAAATATCATTATTTTACAAAAATAGTCCAAAACACAAAAATGTAAACATATGAATTTTGACATTTAGGCTAAACCATGTTTTGAAACTTTGCACAATGATTATGTAGACTTAATACAATATGTATATGATTATTTTTAAGTCCAAAAAACTAAGAATATAATATTTTTACAAATACAATAGAAAATAAAACAAATGGGTTATGTATATGAAATATATTTGTTTCATATCTAAGTAGTTAAACCAAATCACAATAATAAATATGGAATATGATAATCTCATATTTATGAACATGAAAACTCAAAACTATGTATGTATATATATAACTATATATATACATGGAAACCAAAACAATTGTGTGTATATATATATATATATATATATATATATATATATATATATTATATATTTATATATATATATATATATATATATATATATCAAAACCAAAACTTGTATGTGTGTAAGTGATTGAGCTTAAAGTATCAACATACATAATATAAAATCTAAACTAGTTACCCAAGCTTGATCTTGATCTTCAATAAGCTTGATCTTGGGTACTTACGAATGAAACGGGAACTTGAATCTTTAAACTTTGAATTGCGTAGGCTTCACTCCACAATTCCGCCAACCTCCATTGGATATGATCGTGAATGCTCGATTCCATCCATCATCCAACTCGTTGTTTGTCTAGAATAGATACAAAACACAAATACTAGACAAACAACATTAGTGATAAATTGTTTATTAAACATCATCAAAACAAAGAGGCCAACAATCTCCCCCTGTTTGATGATGACAAACAATTTATAAAAAGGATATATGCATGAAAGGAAATGAATATATAAGTTACAATAATCATGCATATAAGCAAACAAGATAGATAGAAATGAATATATAAGTTACAATAATCATGCATATAAGCAAACAAGATAGATATACTCATAATATTTCTCCCCCTTTGACAACATCAAAAAATAATCATGCATATAAGCAAACAAGATAGATATACTCATAATATTTCTCCCCCTTTGACAACATCAAAAAAGGGAAAACCATAAAGAATGAAGAGAGCGAAAGCTCCCCCTACAAATTAGCACGGGTGAGTATGAAAAATATATATAGGGATTGCTCCCCCTATCAAAATGCCTTATAGAATATATGAAATGAAGATCATGGCAAACATATGTGAGAAAGCATAGATGGAAAAATGCTAAACACTCCTCACATACGAAAAAGATAATAAGAACGCATATGAATATATCAATATGAAAAATAGTGTCTCATATCAAAGAACATAAAAACCAAGTGTAAAGGTAGATTTATGAAATCAAAAGAAAAAGAGTATGAGAATCATGCAAAATGTTTTCAAATGAAAACAAATCAATCAAATGAAATCATAAATCAAATAAAATCCATAAAAACATAAAACCAAACCATCATTGATTTTCAAAAATCAAGAGAGGCAACTATATCTAGCTCTTGAGCTAGTATCAACCCATATTAATATTTTTAGCACCCGGTAAACAAGATTTGGGAATAAACACCCAATAAACCCGGATGGTATATAACTACAAACCTCTCATTTAAAATCAAAACTAATAATCATGAAAACAAAAGATTTAATCAAAGAAAAATTGTTTTCATAACCAAAAGATTTTAAAGCATAATTTTCAAAACCAAGAAAAGGAAAAAGTAAAAGTACTAAAATTCTTGGTTTAAAAATTATTTTGGCACCCAAGAATTCTTGATGCCGGATTGGTTAGGGACATGACCCCTATCATTCAAGCTCAAAGCCCTAGGGTTATGACCCCTCTTAGGCATATGTGGTGCGCGGGATCAGTCATAGCAATAATCACTCAAATGACCCTTCCGATTGCAATATATACAATGGAAATGAAACATTTGCTTATGTTGACCATTAAAAGGTGCACGTGGAACATTTGCAAACAAAGGTAAATTATTTGAAGCTTTTTACAAATGTGAAACATTATCAAAACAAAACTTTCCTAAGTGGCCAAATCTACCATAAACATACATTTATAAACATGTGGTCTACTAGAAACATTTGGCAAATGGGACTTATTTTTCAAATCAAAATAATATTTGGCCAAATGACCAAAACGACCACAAATATCATATTTAAACACATGAGCATGCTTATGATGAACATGATGAGTATGTGCATGTGTATGTGATGAATAAGCCTTATGAGATGCACAAGAAGCATTAACCTTAGAAGATTTGTGTGCATCATAAATAAATTTAGCAATGTGGCCTTTACGACCGCAAATTAAGCATTTGTAAATTTTTCTATACAAGTGTGCATAGTGTGTAGGTGATTTTGTAATACTAAGTTTAGCACACTTGTCCATAAGTTTCTTATGGTTATCAATGCATGTATTAAGAGTCGAGTCTAAAGATGAAATGCGATTTTTAACAACATTCAACTCATCATTTGGCACATATGCATTTTTATTAGAAGTAGAACATAAATATTCACTTATAAAAGAAACTGTATCATTTTTTATGTTTTCTACTTCTAACATGGCATCAATCTTAGCATGAGATAGGCTAGCAATCGATGAGATCAAATTTTTGTTTTCCAAATTTAATAAGTCATTGTTTTCTTTAAGCATAATATTTTCTTTTTCAATGACATCAAATTTGGACACTAGCTTCTCATGATCGGATTTTAAATTATCATGCTTGCTTTTTAGATCAATAAAATCTTTATGCAATTTGTTAAAGGCATGCAATAATTTTTTGGAAGCACAAGCAAGTTCATCACTAGATAAATTATTTATGGATTCGAACTCGCAAACCTCACTAGGGCTATCGCCTAGTGCGTGTGTGCATGACGCTCCTTTTGAACTTAAAGCGGGATCCTCCAAAGCTTGTCGGATCGCCTCCAAGTCCCCTTGATGTGCTTTAATAAGTTTTCATAATGTGTAAGCACTATCAAAATGAACAAACTTGTTAGACAAAGAAGAATCAAGTGCATTATGTAAAAATTCCAACAAGAGCTTGTTCATAATAAATAATCTTTTATCATTTTTATTCCACTTGGATTTCTCCAATGTGGGCACAATATAAGCACAATCAATGACTTCCCATAAATTGATATTTTTAGATTGAACAAATATTTTGAATCTAAAACACCATTGAGCATAGGAGCAATACTAGAATCATAGCCTAAATAAGATGCATCATTCATATCCATAATTTGTAAAAATATGCAAGCAAGATACAAATACAATTAAAACAAGATTAGCACAAAAAGATAACTTGGATCTTTAACTCAAGGCGATTAGACCTTAAATCAAAGAGCACCAAGCTCTGATACCAATTATTAGACCCTAAGGGGGGGAGGGATGATTAGGGTCTTATGCTAATCTAATCCGATTTTATGCCAATTAAAACTAATTCAAAAATTATTCTTGTAAGATAGATATACAATATGATATGAGCAAGAATATGCAATATGAACAAAGAGATATATCCTAGCAAAGAGGTATATGATAAAATATATGCAAGAATATATAAACTAACACAATGGTGATATAATCAAACTACAAATGTGATACGATAAAATATACATGAGTAAAGACAATTGGCGATATAAGATAAATGCATAATCAAATAAGCCAAAGACAAACTCAAACACACTCAAATGATCACGGAGTTTGGACCTTCCATCCTACATCTTCGCTCCTCACTCCCGGGGAGAAATCCACTATCACAATCCGGTTGGAAGCCGGAACTTCTACATACTCGGTTTTCTAGCTAACCGAAAACTCTACAACTCACACTCTTGCAAACCCACTCTACACCCTCACAAGTATTGGACCTAGCCGTGTCTCCCTCAAGTGCTCGGTTACAACCTCTCCCTAGGTTTTTCAACCGACACCACTCCTCTTGGGACGATCCCCGACTCTCACCACACACTTCTCTCGGTGTACAAGTGTATTACAAAGTATATCTCACAATAAGCACAAATACAACAAATGATTGTTCTCTAATATGAATGAGAACACAATAAAAGCTCACACTCAATTGTTATAACTCTCACCAACCCAAATATACTATGTATGAAAATACAATAAGCTCATGTGGGTGTGTGTAAGCAATGAGTGAAATAAAATCTAACTCAAATAGCAAACTAGCAATAATAAGAATATAAAAATAAATAATAAAATTGCTAGAGAAAAGAGTTAGAAAACTTCTCTATAAACTCAAAGGAGAGGATGAATAAGATTGAGAATGAATCCCTCAATTTGCAATGTAAGCTTCCTCCTTTGTAAACAAAAACCAATACTTAAACCAAACTGTAAAACCCTCTTAAACTTGTTTAAAACTTTCTCAATTTCATGTTGGTAGAAGAGGGGTTGAGGGGTTTTTATAGGAAAATCCCAGAAAACCAGGAATATGAGTTTGTATAAAAAGAACCGTTGGGCATACGGCGGTCGACCGTGAAAAACTCGGGGGGGGGGGGGAGCCACTTTCGAGGCTCAGAATTTTCCAGAGACTTTTGCGGTCGACCGTAGGAAAATTTGAGCTAACGGTCGACCGTGGCAGTCGACCGCGAAAGTTTATGTTGGCTCCGCAGGTTAAAAATAAAGGCGCAGTCGACCGTGACGGTCGACCGTAAACTGACACATGAACAGAATAGTTTGAAAGATGTTTATCTGATTTTAAAACACTATTTAAAAATATCAAATAAATTCTAAAAATTATAAAACTTTGGGAAATGATTGTAGACATGATAATACACATGCTACAAAAATTGGTTTTTAAAAAGGACTTCCCAAATGAGAAATATTATCATTTTACAAAAATAGTCCAAAACACGAATGATTATGTAGACTTAATACAATATGTATATGATTATTGTTAAGTCCAAAAACTAAGAATATAATATTTTTACAAATACAATAGAAAATGAAACAAATGGGTATGTATATAAAAATATATTTGTTTTATATCTAAGTAGTTAAATCAAATCACAATAATAAATATGAAATATGTAATCTCATATTTATGAACATGAAAACTCAAAACTATATATGTATATATATAACTATATATATACATGGAAACCAAAACAATTGTGTGTGTGTATATTGTTAGACCCTAGAGGGGGGTGATTAGGGTCTTATGCTAATCTAATCCGATTTTATACCAATTAAAATTAATTAACAAGTTATCCTAGCAAGTATGAAATACAACAATATATGAGCTAGGATAAAGGCAATATGAACAATGAAATATATCCTAGCAAAGAGATATACTATGAGATATATATGTAAGGATATGAAACTAACACAAGGGTAAACAATATGAAACAAGATAGTGGATGATATAAATAATGAGACAATGGCGATATGAGCAATGAGCACAAATATAAATAAACGCCAAAGCACACTCAAACACAATCAAATGATCACGGAGTTCGGACCTTCCGTCCTACGTCTCCGCTCCCCACTCCCGGGGAGAAATCCACTAACACAATCCGGTTTGGAAGCCGGAACTTCTACACACTCGGTTTTCTAGCTAACCGAAAACTCTACAACTCACTCTTGCAAACCCACTCAACACCCTCACAAGTGTTGGACCTAGCCGTGTCTCCCTCAAGTACTCGGTTACAACCTTTCCCTATGTTCGTCAACCGATGCCACTCCTCTTGGGACGATCCCCGACTCTCACCACACACTCCTCTCGGTGTACAAGTGTATTACAAAGTGATCTATACAATTAGGCACAATAACAAGGTGTTTGTTCTCTAATACAAGGTGAGAACACAATATAGGCTCACACTCAATGTCACACAATCCCACAATCCAATTATATAATGTATGCAAATACAATAAGCTCAATGGTTGTGTGTGTAAACAAAGAGTAAATCAAATCAAACTAAACTCAAATAAATTCTAGCTTAATAAAATGATAATCAAACAATTATATATAAATGTAAAGCTAGATTGAGTTTAGAAACACTTCTCTAAAGATGACAAGAGAGAGAGGGAGAAGAGTTGAATGCCCAAACACCAAAGAATGATCTCCTCAAGCTCTTGTGAAAGTTTCTTCATAAACAAACTCTTGAAACAAACTTAAAAACCCTTAAACAAACTTGTAAAACTCTTTTTAAAACTATCTTAAACATCCATGAGAAACAATGAAAGTTGAGGGCTTTTTATAGCCTCTTAAACCAGCCACAAACCCCCAAAAACCGAAAATATCAAAAACTAGCCGTTACTAGCCGTTATAGGCTAAAAAGACCAAAATACCCCAAATTCCAGCATTCTGGAAATTTATGTATCTGACTTTGTAAAATCAATTAAAAATAGTAAATCAATTCCAAAAATCATTAAAATTTGTGTAAAGGTTGTAGACATGTATATGAACATGTTAGAGAAAGAATATCTGAAAAATAATTTCTCATTTGAGAGAAATAAATGTTTGAACACAGATATACAGTTTCTAAAAATCTGCTGACATACACGATTTTGTAAAATCAATTGGGCACAGTAAATCAACTCCAAAAATAGTAAAATTTTTAGGGAAGTTTCTAAACATATAGATAAACATTTAAAAGAAAGAATTTCTTAAATATCACTTCCTATTTGTGAAAACTCATCTGTTTTGTAAAAACATGCACGAACGAAAAACATGATTTTGTAAATTTAATTAAACGTAACAAATCAATTTCAAACTTGATGAAACTTTGCGAAATGTTTATAAACATGAAAACAAACATGTTGGAAAAAGAATTTTTCAAATTGAATTTCTATTTGTGAAAACTCATGTATTTTGCAAGTATGTCCAAAACATGAAAACCCAAAACCATGCATGTATATATCTAAATATATATATATATATATATATATATATATATATATATATATATATATATATATATATATATATATATATATATATATATATATATATATATATATATATATATATATATATATATATATATATATATATATATATATATATATATATATATATATATATATATATATATATATATATATACATATATATATATATATATATATGAAAACCAAAACTTGTATGTGTGTAAGTGATTGTGCTTAAAGTATCAACATACATAATATAAAACCTAAACAATTACCCAAGCTTGATCTTGATCTTCAATAAGCTTGATCTTGGGTACTTGCGGATGAAGCGGGAACTTGAAACTTTAACTTTGAATTGCGTAGGCTTCACTCCAGAATTCCGCCAACCTCCATTGGATATGATCGTGAATGCTTGATTCCATCCATCCTCCAACTCGTTGTTTGTCTAGAATAGATACAAAATATAAATACTAGACAAACAACATTAGTGGTAAATTGTTTGTTAAACATCATCAAAACAAAGAGGCCAACATACCCAAAAAGCAAGAATGCAAGGATGAACTTGTAAATACAGGATAACATAACGTAAAAGATAAATTCAACTATGAGATGTTTGGAACTTGCTTTTCATTCAGAAAAAATTAAAGACTATTAAGATGGCTTCACTATATGCAACGAAGCCAACAAACAAACGATCTATATATATATAATTAACATTTGTTCTCATTAACATTTATTCTCATTTAAATTACTTGTAAAGTTAGATGGGAAAATAAAAAATAAATGAGCCCAAGGAAATACAATAGCATGAGAAGTCTAGATCCAGCATTATGTTACAATCGATGTAGATGATGAAGACACCACTCTAGAATTACCTTAGAAAAAGATAAAAGTGAAGAAATGTTGATTTTGACTTAATAAAAAATGAAACAGAAAGAATAAAAGATAATATTTTCTTAATATTTTATAGAGTAGCCTAAATTTTTGAGTAAAATTAGGAATATTTGTAAGAGATATTCACGAGGTTTTATATTTTTATATACTTATTTTGTGGACGTTTTTATCATATAAAATTATACTAGAGTTAGCATTGATATTTAGTTTATGGTTTTTAATGAAGTCTATCAATGATTAGAAATAAAACCTATATTATCTTTTGTGTCATTTTAGCCACTTCTAATCAATTGTCTACACTTATTGGCTTTAATTATTCCTCTTGCTATTATAATGCTATTTTTCAAGTATTTTTTATTTTTACAACACTATACTTCCTTTGGTAAAGTTTTATTTCTTGTCAATCCAAGTAATATGAATATTCAAATTGACTTCGCTTTGGTTTCATGTCAGTTCAATTATCAACATGGAACTTAAAATTATGTGTAACCTATTCAAACAAACGTTAAAGAAGATAGGTAATAAAAATATTAAATTTTAGAGACATAAATGGGCAAAAACTATCAAATTGAAATTGAAGAACAAATTTTAGTAAGGAAAATAGGCTAAAAATAAATAATTATAATATTTAATCACGTGCAATGCACGTGCATAAAAGCCAGTTCAATAAAAACGTATTAGATCTGTTTAAGGGCATACAACACTACTCTAGCAAATTACACGATAGACTATGATTAGCGTTCAAAGGATGGTATCTAATTGTATACAACAAGTGCCGCAAAGAGTTGTATATTTCGATTTGCTTTAAAAAAAAACTTCATATGATTTCATTACTTTGACCACACTGAAGCAGAAAGGAAGTTGCTACATAAATCTTTTGTGCGGAGATTTCGTGCTTGGCACCTGAGCAGAACCATCCAAATTCCATTGGGGCTTAATTGGAATAAACAATGTTTTGAGGGGTTATGCGCAGAACCCCCTAGAGCTCAGTAGGGTTAAGTGAAATTATTAACCTCTTTAATATGTTTACAAGAAAGAAAATGGGTCAAATTAATCCAAACCCGCTTCCGCAATAATTAAATCGAGTGATAGAAAAAAAAGGGGAACAAGAAATCGCATCCTACCCCAGATTGCAACGCGTCTTGTCCTTCTTCCAAAATCCTTTTTTCCTTTTTTTTACCCCTCTCTATCAAGGGTTTTCTGTCTCTTCGAAGCTGAGGTGCCCCATGTTTTAACTCTTCAATCTGCAGATTAATTATTTCACTTGTTCCAATTTTATTTTACTTTTCTTTGTTTTTTCTCTTATTACTTAAATATATTTATGAACTAGCTATCTAAATAACGATATTTCGAAAATATCAGCATTTTTTGATGGATGAAGGCCCTAATATCGAGGCTAAAACAACTAAAATTTAGGAACATCTTGTAACTTTTGAGTTATTCTTTTATTTGCCAATTAATTGAAAATAAGGAGTTAATCATGCATGTTATGTGCTTGGTATTCGAAAATTCCCATATTTGTTTCTCACGTATCCTGTCTAAATCCATTTTCGATTATGGCGATTATTGATATGAGTTTTGTTTATCGAATTGCATTCGTATCCATGACCAGTAAATGGATTCAAATATCATAAATGTCACATCTAATCTGTAGCAGATCAATTTCTTGTTCTTCCTCCAGGCAAGTTAGATGCATGAATATATATATCGCGATTTGAACTAATTTTGTCTTTTGTCTCTTCTTGAGCTCAGTACATTCGGGTATCTTGACCATCAATATTTTAATTTGTTGCATTTATAGTATGAGGTAAAATTCTTGTTGTAAAGGATAATAATAAAAATTAATTAGAATATATACACTCTCACAAACTCCTTCGATGCTAAATCATATGCCTGATGTTATCTGTTGATTTTTGAAGTTAGGTGTTGTCTGTTTGGTGGAGGTTTAGGAATCAACTAAGCTGGAAAAGCACGGATAAGAGTATTGTGAGGGATATTTTGAAGAGGTCTTTGTTTGTTACAAGCAGTTGCTAGAGTTTAGGAGCTAGCTCAGTTTGGTTTGAATAAGTCCTAGTCTCTAGGAATCAGTCTTTGTTTGTTACAGTTAGTTGCTAAAAGTTAGGAGTCTAGCTTAGTGAGCTATTTTCTTGCATTCAGTTAAACTCTGTAAGGCTATTTAAACAGCCAGTTCTCAATTCAATAAAATATCAAGGCATTTTGCATCCAGTTTCGTGAGTTTAGTGTTTACACAAACCTTTAACTCTACAAACTAGTATCAGAGCCATCACTAGGCCTGATTATTTAAAGTAAGCTGCAGCTTAGAGAGAAAGAAAAGAGGAAAACACAGAGATGAGTGATGACAAGGTTTCCGCAAAGATCCCTCACTTCGATGGTCTTCATTATGATCATTGGAGCGAATTAATGGAGAACCTTCTTCGTGCCAAAGGCCTATGGAGTCTCGTTGAGAATGGTTTCGAGGAACCACGTGCAGGGACAATACTGACAGACACACAGCAAGAGCAGCTGGAGAATACCAGAATGAAGGATCATAAGGTGAAACACTATCTCTTCAGAGCTATTGACAGAGCCATTTTTGAGCAAGTTTTGGACAGGCGCACCTCCAAAATTGTTTGGGACTCGCTGAAGAGAAAGTTTGGAGGGATGATCTTGTGAAGAAGTCACTTCTGAATTCATTAAGAAGAGACTTCGAGGTCCTTGCGATGAAAGAAACAGAAACTATTACGGAGTACTTTGCTAAAGTAATGGCTATTGCAAACAAAATGAGGAGCAATGGAGAGGAGATGCCAGACTCAAAAGTGGTGGAGAAAGTCCTTCGAACCTTGACGGAGAGGTTTACCTATGTGGTAGTGTCCATTGAAGAATCAAAAGACACAAGTTCGATGTCCATTGATGAACTTCAAAGTTCTTTGGTTGTTCATGAGCAAAAGTTTAAAAGAACCAGCATAGAGGTTGATCAAGTGTTGAAAGTTGAAAGCAGCAGCAGAGGTAGAGGAAGAGGACTGATCAGAGGCAGAGGGCGTGGCAGAGGACGTCAAACTTTCAATAGAGCCACGATAGAGTGCTTCAAATGTCACAATTTGGGGCATTTTCAGTATGAATGTCCTAAATGGAACAAGGAAGCTAACTACGCACAACTGAATGAGTAAGAAGAATTGCTTTTGATGGCGTATGCAGAAGAACATGAAGCAAAGAGAAATGATGCGTGGTTTCTTGACTCAGGGTGTTCCAACCATATGTGTGGTGATAGAGGTATGTTCTCGAGCTTTGTTGATGGCATCAAACACTCTGTTAAATGTGGCAACAACACTACGATGATAGTGGCAGGCAAAGGCAATGTAAGGTTGATGTTCAATGGCTACCATTTTGTGGTTAGTAATGTGTATTATGTTCCTGAACTTAGGAACAACTTGTTGAGTGTGGGACAGTTGCAGGAAAAGGGGCTTGCGATTCTAATAAAAAATGGAGCATGTAACATCTATCATCCGTACAGAGGACTCATTGCACGCACTGAGATGAGTGCTAATCGTATGTTTATCTTACTCAACGAAAGATGCACTGCCACCATATCTATTACAGAAGAGTGCCTGCATACCAGCGCTGATTCCACATACTTATGGCATCAACGATATGGCCACCTGAGCTTCAAGGGATTGAAGACTTTACAATCCAAAAGGATGGTGCACGGACTACCTCAATTGGGAGCTTCCAGTATCACTTGCACTGATTGCTTCACAGGCAAGCAACATCGGAATGCAGTATCAAAGAGGAGTGAATGGCGCGCCAGCAAGGTACTAGAGCTCATACATGCTGACATCTGTGGACCTATTGAACCAACATCAAACAGTGGAAAGAGGTACGTGTTGTGTTTCATAGATGACTATAGCCGTAAAGCTTGGGTATATTTGCTAGTAGAGAAGTCGAAGCATTGGAAAGTTTCAAAACTTTTAAGAAGCTGGTAGAAAAAGAAGCGGAAGAATCCATCAAGTGTTTGCGGACAGACAGGGGGGGAGAGTTCACGTCACTTAATTTCAAAGCCTTTTGTGAAGAGCAAGGAATCAAAAGGCAGCTCACAACTGCCTACACACCTCACCAGAATGGAGTTGCCGAGAGGAAAAACAGAACTGTCATGAACATGGTGCGTTGCATGCTCATTGCCAAGAAGGTTCCTAAACCTTTCTGGACTGAGGCTGTCAACTGGACATTTTACTTGCTGAATCGAAGTCCAACCTTAGCAGTGAAGAACATTACTCCTCAGGAAGCATGGAGTGGAGTCAAGCCTTCGGTGGATCACTTTCGCATTTGGGGATGTGTTGCGCATGTCCACATACCAGAAGCAAAACGAGGTAAGTTGGATGATAAGAGCTTTCCTTGTGTTTTGTTAGGTATTAGTGAAGAGTCGAAAGGGTATAGGCTATTTGACCCTAAGACTAAAAGGATTGTAGTTAGTAAAGATGTGATATTTGAGGAGGAAAGGAGTTGGGATTGGGGTAGCAATTTCAAAGAACAGATTGAAGCAGAATTAGTATGGGCTGATGATGATTTTAGTAGTGATAGTGAAGAAGAAAATAGAGGCGAGATTGATGGTGAAGTAGATGTAGACATGGAATTTGACAGTAGGGGTGAGCATGATGGGAATAACGAAGGGAGTTCATAAGAAAATGTGGTTCAAAGGAGAGAGAGAAGGATGCCTACATGGATGGGAGATTATGTGAGCGGAGAGGAACTAAGTGAAGAAGAAGAAGCAGAGGCCTACATGGTACAAGATGTCATCGGAGATGATCCAACTCTGTTTGAAGAAGCTGTGAAGCATGAGAAATGGAGAAAGGCAATGGATAGTGAAATAAGCTCGATTGAAAGGAATCAAACTTGGGAACTCATGGACCTGCCTACTGGAGCAAAAGCAATTGGAGTGAAGTGGATCTTCAAATCGAAGTTGAATGAGCTTGGTGAAGTTGATAAATATAAGGCACGCTTGGTGGCTAAGGGGTACTCTCAACAACAAGGAATCGATTTCACTGAAGTCTTTGCCCCCGTTGCACGCATGGATACAGTAAGGATGATTGTGGCACTTGCAGCATGCAGAGGATGGGACATCTTTCAGTTGGATGTTAAATCTGCGTTCCTTCATGGAGAATTAAACGAGGACGTGTACATTGAGCAGCCAAAGGGGTATGTAAAGAAAGGGAAAGAACACAAGGTTTACAAGCTACATAAAGCCTTGTATGGCCTAAGGCAAGCTCCAAGAGCCTGATTCAGTCGCATAGAGTCCCATTTCATGAGTGTAGGCTTCCAAAAATGTCCAAATGAACAAACTTTGTTCATCAAGAGAAGCAATGGAGGTAAAATATTGATTGTTAGCATTTATGTTGACGATTTAATTTACACTGGTGATGACAGGGGTATGATGATTGAGTTTAAGAAATCCATGATGCAAGCTTTCGACATGACTGACCTAGGAAAGATGAGATTCTTTCTTGGTATTGAAGTTTTGCAAAAACCAGAAGGGATTTTTGTGTGTCAAAAGAAATATGCCACTGACGTCTTGAAGAAATTTGCAATGTCTGAGAGTAAGCCTGTGAATAGTCCAATTGTTCCAGGTTTTAAGATTAGCAGAGATGTTGATGGAGTAGTTGTGGATGATACACATTACAAACAAATTGTTGGAAGCTTAATGTATCTTACCGTTACAAGGCCGGACATCATGTTCAGTGTAAGTTTGATTAGCAGGTATATGTCAAGACCCACTGAGTTGCATTTACAAGCTGCTAAAAGAATATTGAGGTACTTGAAGGGGACTGCTAGCTATGGGATTTTTTATAAAAGAGGAGGGGATGAAGACTTGCTTGCTTTCACGGACTCTGACTACGCAGGAGATGAAGATGATTCTAAAAGTACATCTGGTTATGTGTTCTTGTTGAGTTCTGGAGCAGTGTCTTGGATGTCTAAGAAACAACCAATTGTTACTCTTTCAACTACTGAAGCAGAGTTTGTAGCTGCTGCTGCTAGTGCTTGCCAAGCTGTGTGGATAAGACGAGTTTTGAGGAACTTAAGTCATGCTCAAGAAGGTAGTACTACTATCATGTGTGACAATAGCTCTACGATTAAGCTTTCTAAAAATCCAGTAATGCATGGAAGGAGCAAGCATATCAGAGTACGTTTTCATTTCTTAAGAGATCTTGCAAAGGATGGAGAAGTTGAGTTGGTGCATTGTGGAACTCAGGAACAAGTGGCAGACTTAATGACTAAAGCTCTGAAGCTTGATGCTTTCCAGAAGTTTAGGAAGAAGATGAGAATGATTGATCTCACCGAAGTAAACTAACTGCACTCTGCTCTGCAGCTAGTTTAAGGGAGGGTATGAAGAGGTCTTTGTTTGTTACAAGCAGTTGCTAGAGTTTAGGAGCTAGCTCAGTTTGGTTTGAATAAGTCCTAGTCTCTAGGAATCAGTCTTTGTTTGTTACAGTTAGTTGCTAAAAGTTAGGAGTCTAGCTTAGTGAGCTATTTTCTTGCATTCAGTTAAACTCTGTAAGGCTATTTAAACAGCCAGTTCTCAATTCAATAAAATATCAAGGCATTTTGCATCCAGTTTCGTGAGTTTAGTGTTTACACAAACCTTTAACTCTACATGTTTGTGATACAAATTAAAAAAAGATGCTACTAATTAATACACGAAACACTAAATCTTAAAACTGACGGAGTAGTAGTAGTACTTAAGCTAAAAATACCAGAGATTGATAGACCAACTAATACAAATAGGATTGCAAGGTTCAACCAAAATAGATTCAAAACTATTTAATTAACTCGACAAATATAAATAGATTCGACTAACTGACACAAAAGATAACTAAATTATCAAAATAATGAAATCTTGATCCCTGTCAAGATAACGAGAGAGCTAGCAGCAGGAAAATGTTCTTCACTGCCTAAATTTATTGCTGAAGACCTTGATTGATAACGATGCTCCTTCATGTCCAACGCTGAACTCACTTCTGAACTGAATCCGCCTCCTTGTCTATAATTATAGGAACACTGTGAAGAACAATAGTCTCAACAGTCATGCCAGGCCCAAAACCTAGCAGCACGCCCCATTCGAACCCCTCTCCGGTCGTCGCCAGCCCCTCGGCTAAAGAACTCTTCCTCATCTCATCTAGTATATAGAGAACACATGCACTGATCATGTTCCCATAGTCCCACAGAACTCGTCGAGTTGCTCCAAACTTTTCAGGACGAAGGTTCAGCTTCTCCTCCACTCTGTCGAGTATCGCCCGACCACCAGGGTGCGGAATCCAGAACAGGGAGTTCCAGTCGGAGGGCAACCCCACCGGCGCGAATGCATCAGCAAGGCACTGCTCGATATTGTTCGCTATCATGTCTGGACTGTCCTTGGTCAGGTGGAAAGTTAAGCCTTCCTCTCTCAGATGTAGGTGGATCACCTCTTCACTGTCCGGAATAATCCTTTGCTTGACAGACACGATCTCAAATATCGGCTTCTCAATGCCTATGACAGGATCCGAACCGACAATTAACGCCGCCGCCCCATCACCAAACAATGAGTTTCCTATGCCGCTGTCAATAGCGTTCTCATTGGGACCGCGGAACCCTATTATGGTCAGCTCTGAACACACGATAAGCACACGCGCGCCCCTGTTGTTTTCAGCGAGGTCCTTGGCGTAGCGAAGCACCGTGCCTCCAGCGTAGCAGCCCTGCATGTAGACCATGTAGCGGTTGACGTTCGAGGAGCTTGGCTAGCCTGAAGTCAGCGCCTGGCATGTCGACCCCGCAGGAAGTGCACATAACTAGGTGGGTGATCAGGGACTTGTCCCTCCCCCATTCCTTAAGGGCTTCGAGTGCCGCTTCTTTCCCCAGCTTTGGTACCTCAGGCACGCAAATGTCCTGCCGGTCGTTGAGTGATGGTTCGCTGAATGAGCATATGTTTGGATACTTCTTCAAGAACTCCTCGTTGTGGTAAAAGTATCGCTTGTTTATCATTGATTTTTTGCCTGCAACATCGATCATTGTATGTATCTTACCAAGAGCGAAGAAACAACCAAGAACAAAACATGCATATTTTTAAAGATTTTATTTGAAAACCCCCCTAACAGACTCAATATTAGAAAACAATAATTTTCGCGTTGGTTAGTAGAATTAGATAGGGGGATATTTTTGCCAGTGAAAAACGCATTTAACGATGTACGGAGGATTTCCTAACGAAATCTCGATCTTAAAGAGGTGTTTTGATGACCCATAATCTAAAGGGGGCTTTTCTGATATTTTAAAAGTTATGGAAGGTTATCTGATTATCCGATAATTATCCAAACTTAAGGCCCCGTTTGGCAAAGGGTTAATGAAGAGGGATTAAGGAGAATGATTAACGTAGTTAACTCATTCGATAATTCGAAGGACTAAATTATTAACCCGTAATATAAGTTTTATTTTAACCCTTACGATCATTTTTAGTGTTTGAGAATAACAAAGATTTTGATTATTTTCTTTATAATTAAAGGGATTAGCTTAATCCTTTAAGATAGGAGTATTAGTAAACCCCTCATTTTGAGGGGTTAACTCATTTTAATCCCTCTAGAGGGGTTAACTTAACCTTTCGATATATTTTATGTTTGGCAAATTATAGAGGGTTAACTCACTTTAACTATTATATAGACTTTTTGTGTTTGGCGGGTTAAGAAGGAGTAAAAGTCTCCTTAACCTCTTACTTAAACCTTTGCCAAACAGCACCTAAAGGGGTTTTCTTGACTCTTTTAAACTGTGTGAAATTTTGACAGACATTGTCTCTGGTAAAAGAGTCATGAAGAAGAATCTAACTCTAGGGTCCATACGTAACAATGAAACTACAGGGATAGCAAGTTCTAAACAGCGATACTGCAGGACACCTACGTGCAATTAAACTCATTTTAAAAAGCACAGGGAGAGGTATCTCACAAATGTTAGCAAACTTCTTCTTCAGCTCAACTTTATGCTCATTGTTGGTGACCCGAAAGTAGAAGTCAGCGAAATCATCTTGCATGATGATATTGGGAGGTCTAGCAGTTCCGATGGCCATGATGGTTGCCATCCCGTCAGCTCTTTGTGCCTGGCGGATGTTTTCGACGTTCTCCATATTTGACGTTGCAGCCATCTACAGGTGTATTTTTATTCAAGTTAGTAGCATCGATCAATTGCGCAATATTTACGAAAATATCGTGGTCTTTTTATTTTATTTATTTATTTATTTATTTATTTATTTATTTATTTTTTTGAGGATCGAGTACTGAGATGTATCAACAACCAGTCCTTACAAATATACTTGTGTTTTCCATTTGTTTCTTTGTAATATTTGTAAGTATTCATTTATCGTTGCAGTCAATTCTAAATTGAGTCTTCGCTTATTCCAAAACAATATCATTTACACATATTCATCATCTTATTGAAAAAATTAATTATTAATGCTCTTACTCTCACAAAAAGTCTTTCAGGTGCATATTAATTAACTCTCATTTATATTGTGAATCAGAAACTATTAATGTTCTTATATAATATTGGTCAGTTTAAAGTTGGACCTACTTAAAGACTGAACAAATATTAGAGAACTGTTAAGGCAAGTTTGGAAATTTGCATTTGCACGCAAGGAAGTTGTAGTCATTCCAGATCCTGAGTATTAATGGTAAATCATCTAGCATCGTTACGACAAATTTTTGAAAACACCCATATTTAAAATTTATATAGCAAAATCGACCGTTTCTAAAAAAAAATCAGCAAAACCGATCCTTTTACAAACTGCACGGGACTAGGCAGTCCCACGCAATTCATTTTCTTTTCCAACTACACGGACCAGAAATGAAGGCATCGATCAAGCTTCGGGAGGACGAGCTCAAAACCCCGCTCCTTCGCGCCAAAGTCCCCATCTCCATCTTCAACTTCCCCTTCGCCGCCTCCATCGCCGCCGGCGACCCCTCCGACCTCTCCTCCACATCCTCAACTGGCCGCTTCGGATCCCCCGCCAACTCCCCCCTCCACATCTCCTTCCGCCTCTCCCCGAACCCTAACCCTATCTTCTCCATCCACTTCAAACCCCAGCTCGTCCACTTCACCCTCTCCAAGTCAGTAATCTCCTCCTCCTCCTTAGCGCCAGAGGCTGACCATCGCAAGGAGAACGGCGGTGGGGTCCACCAGTCGATCGCCGTGGTGTGCCTTCCGAAGAGGATCTGGATCGAAGAGCTAATACGCGGCGGAGTTGGGGTGAGGGTGAGGACTTCGGTGCCGTTGGGGCTGAGGGTGGGCCTGAAGGTGAGGTGGGCGATGAAGATAGCGCCTGCGGTGACGGTATGTGCTTTTGGATGGGGAAGGAGGAGGAGGAGCTGACGAAGGAGAGCGACGAGATTAAGGAGAGTGTTGAGGGGGTAAAGAAGAAGTTTTTGGAGGTGAATGAGATTCACGAGGGAGAAAAAAGCAAGATTAATGCTGGCAACTATAGATGCATGGGACTGCTAGTCCCGTGCAGTTCGAAAAAATCTTTCCTCAGCTAAACCGACCATTCTCATCTGGAAAAAGGGTCGGTTTTGCTAATTTTTTCAGAAGCAGCTAATTTTGCTATATAAATTTTAAAATTGGGTGTTTTAAAAAATGTGTCCAACATCGTTATTATATACTTTGGTCAGAATGAGTATGTGACATTATTAGTACTTACACAAAAAGTGATAGGCTAGTGATGAGATCCACTTTACTGGCTATTTTGGGTGGATGAGTCTCAAATTTTTTTTAATCTCTTGGTAGCTCATTTAAGAAAATTAACCGCCGACTTTTAACTAATGACTTTATATCTTAGAAGCCAGAAACAAATAATAAGCAAAATAAATAAATAAATAAATGTATTGAACATTAAGCAAGTGTTATGAACATGACTGCCTACTAATGAAATAACTCAAAAATAACTGTAATTTAAGACATAGACCTAGAGCCACACGAACCAATGAGTAGTAGCTAATTATGGAAGAAGATAGCAAGAGAGTAATATAAAACCATTGGAAAAACAGTAACAAGTACTGGAACTTGAGTAAAACGGAAGAAAACAACAAATAATAAACAGGACAATATTAAACAAAGATACGGTACGCTTACAGGTGGAGAGAGAAAAAGAATGGTGCTGGATTAAGGTTTTGGGAGGAGGGAAGTGAGGAGGCTTCTGGCTTGAAGGACGGATTTGGTTTATGGGGGGTTTTTATACTAATCTCCGTAGTGCTGATTGGCAGAAAATTTAGATTGGGGTTACGAAGAGTTAATCTAATTTAATCTGCTAAACATAAAAAAACTACTTAAGGGGTAAACCATGTTAATCTGCCTCCCAAAATGTGTGGTAGGTTCACTAATCCCGCTTCATTTCATCTTAATATACTACTCTTTACATCTTGGAACTCCCTATTGTTTGGCTATGCTTGGACTGGGGACTTTTTTAATCTCATGATTAATTAAATTCGTTGTAGTCCCGGGATATAATAGTCAAACGGACTATAATGTTTCAAATTGTTATTAACACCGTAATACCTATATCATGTGTGCGAACTTGTCATTATAAGGAGGTATAAGATTAGAATATAAGAGTAAACGTCCACAATGCCTTCTACATATTAGCAAAGTATGTCAGGAGTTTGTTTATAGTTTATAGATTTTCAGGGGATTATTTGTAATTCATACTTCGAAAGGTGATGTTTGAAATTTTCATTTTTTTTTGCAATTTACCAAACTTACAAAGGGTTTTTTTGTAATTTTCAAAATTCTTAAGATTTTTTTTGTAAGTTTTAAAATCTAGGGTGTTGTTTGTAATTTTTAAAATTCTAGGGGGTTACTTGTAATATTTAAATTTTTCAGAGGGTTGTTTGTCATTTTTTAATTTTCAAGTGTTGTTTGAAAATTGTAGTTTTTTAAGGATTTTTGCAATTCATTTTTTTAGGGGGCTATTTATATATTTTTTTAATTTTACTTATTTGTTTGTAGTGTGTGGATTTCTTAAGTAATTGCTTGTGATTTTTAGATTATGGGGGTCTTTATAATTTTATATTTCTTTAGGGAATGTTTTGTAACTTTTAGATATTTTCATTTTGGCAAAAAAAAATCCAAATATTAGGGGATTGACAAATATCTAGATTTAGGGGGGTTAACATGCAAATGTAGATGATTAATGAGCATAAGCAATCCAAGAGGGGATACACAAATGGGAAGACTAATATGCAATCAAAGTTGTTGATTTTAATAATCACATAGATAATTTAATGAGGGTGAGGTTAATTAGGGACCACTAACTTCTCCGAATATTTGGTTTTGAGTTGAGTAGCTCATTCCTGCACAAATAGTAACTTGTAAGAGGATGGGGACTAGTTCCCCCATTGTTCCTCCGACGATCAAATCAGTGATGGACTTGAGTGGGAAAGTGATGAACTGTGTGAGTTCTTAAGTGTAATGGAGTGGAGAAGAATTCTTAGAGATTGCTTGTTTACCTTATTGTTGAAAATAGTACCCCTATTTATAATGGTTGGAAAATGATAGAATGGTAATTTCAGCCGAATATTTGTACGAAGAAGGTACAATAAGGTAAGCAAAAATAAATTTGTATGAATACTAATTTATTCGTACAAAACATCCCAGAACAAAACACCCAAACACACACAAAAGAAGTCCAATGTATTTGGGAAAAATTGCTTCAAGGCCCCAAAAGAGAAGATTCAATGTGCAACAACCCCCTGTATTTTACCCCTTTGTATAAAGCCAAAATACAATGTAAATTTGTATTTTAGCCCCTCAGCTCAGCATAATGAGCTGTAAATTTCTAAAACCCAACTCTACCCTTCCCGCCCACATCGCCATAGTTTACGAGTGCTGGTAACGACGCCTGCCCACTCCGCAACTCACATCAATGGTCGCCCTCTCTCTCTCCTCTCTGCCTCTTGCACTCTATGTCTTTCCCTCTCTATAGCTAACAGGAGCCGGCGAAATACCCAAATATCTACTCTAGGGCTTGGTCGAAATCGGCAGAAGATGGGAAAAATCGAAGAAGGTAGGTAAAATTGTTCATCGTCCTCCTCCGTCGCTGCAACGTTAGGAACCTGCACCGACGAATGACGAGCGACAAGACTCACATGCGTCGACTGATGAAGATTCCCCCTCGCCTTCCAAGAATTATGAAGACCTCCCCTTTTCCATCTAAGACCAACCGTGGTACCGCTTCTCTCCCATCCTCCTCCCCCTCCAAATCTTCGTCATCCCATGCGTCATCATCAGGTAATGGCAGCACTAATGAAGCCACCCAGACCCTGTTGGCCATGCAAAAGGGTTACCGAGAAAAAATAAAATTTCAAGTTCACAACAGGCACCAAAGAAATTCATAAAGAAGTAATATGATGTTACATTTTCCATTTTAGATAGATGTTACAGACTAATGTTGGTGCATTGTGAACTATATAGAACATGCGCTAAGTTTTATTGGTGGATAACAAGTCTGACTATTATTTATTACGGTGTTTAACATAACTGTTACATTTCATTGTTGCATGTTAACTTTTGGCTATTGGATGTTAAGTTAAGTGAGGTTGATGTTAAATGTTAAATTTTAATACAGAAAAAGGCTAGTGTTGCTGCTGAAATTAGTCCTACAGCTAGTTTCAGCGTATATATTGATTTTATGAAAGTCCTCGAACCGAGAATGCGGCGGTGTCACTGGGATGCATACTGAGGGTGTACATTCCAACATTATGTAATGTTTGGCCCCCTAGCAGTAGATCGACCCACGCTGGAACTTATATTGAGTCACTATGTAGGAAATGAAGTAGCGTTTTCTCCGCCTGATGTCGAAAGTGGGAGAGAAAATATTGTTAATTTTGATATGGACTGGGTTCATGAACACACAGGTTTCCCAATCGATGGGGAAATAATTTACGGTAATAGAGATCCTTACCCTAGGATTTGGTTGGAGTATTTTGCTGACCATTATACTAGAAGTGAAAAAGAATCGGCGAAGAATATGTGTCGATATGTGGAAGGGCTACTGGAATCTCTTGTTGAATCAATAAAGAAGAAGGATATTGAGGATTTTGTGTTACTACAGATATTTTATCAATATTCAATGATATGGTGCCCTAGCAGTGTGCAAGGCATCCCAAGACTCTTGTTTAAATATGCTGATTGCATTAAAAGAGTGAGGAATGTGGCCTGGGGGAAATACATGTATGATCAGATGAAGAAAGGAATTAAGATTGCTAGGGAAGGTCTGAACAAGCCATGAGTTAGCTATGTGCATGGATGCATGCCTCTGATCCCTATAAGTTGTATCAAAATTTTTCTATTGTTGTGGTTAACCTGTACATGTGAACGTTTGTCTGTATGCTATCTACTTAAGTTAAAAGTAATTAATGTTAACTGGTTCATGTTAACTATACTAAGGTGCTGGTTAACTATATTCAGGTTCATGTTAACTATATTGATGTCAGTGTTAAAGTTTGTATTGTCAGTGTTAACTATATTTTAGTTCAGTTCTATTATCTATGTGCATGTTTAAAAGATTGGTACTATTTATTTACAGCTCTGGTACTATGAAATGATAGGGATTATAAGATATGCTCTGAGCAATAGATTCAAGCCACCCCTCACTAACTGGGAGATGATCGGTGAGAAGTCTGGATCTATCCGAAAGGACATAATAGTTGTCAAGTCTGGAAAAGCTAGCATTACTGTTGTACAGGAACCAATTGCTGAATTTGGCCCATGGGTAGAGAAATATCCACTCAGAAGGCCATTGATGAGGGAAGTTGATTCAATGAGGGTTAGAAGTATAGGGATTCAACTACGCCTACCACTCGTAGCAAAGAATCAGATACGGCCTTCACCGGGAAAATTTAGGAAGGAGAAGAAAGCAGCAGATAGGAGGATGAAGATTGGAGAAGAAAAGAAGGGTGAAAAGAATGAAGAAGAGAAGGAAAATAAGAAAAGACCGTCAATAGGTTTGGTAAGTTCTAAGATTGCATGTTAATAATTAGCACATATATGTGAATTGTCTGGATTTAAGTTGTATGTGTTAACTGTAGGCCTTTAACTGTTAACCTTTATAAGAAACATGTTAATTGTTTTTTTTCTAAATTATAGATTATATCAAAAGCCATTGATGATGCTTTCCAAAGGGAAGATGAGATTGAGGCGTTACCATTTGAGAAGCAGCTGAAATTTTGAAGAAATGTTGCTAAATTAAACCATAGAATATGTCGTGCATTGAGGGTCTCCAAGAAAATGTATTGTCAAACCTTCATGAATGAGATTCGTAGACTTAACGAAAAGGTTAAGGGGTTGGAGGGATCTGGTGACATAGTAGATCCTGAAGTTTTAAAGAATAATCTAAAGAAGCTTATTGCACAGCAGAAGAAAGGAATAAAAATCATGGATGAAGAGGACAAGCAGGAGGCCGCTAAAGAAGCTTATTGCACAGCAGAAGAAAGGAATAAAAATCATGGATGAAGAGGACAAGCAGGAGGCCGATAGAGAAAACCTTGATAATGAGTTCGAAAGGAATAAAAATCATGGATGAAGAGGACAAGCAGGAGGCCGATAGAGAAAACCTTGATAATGAGTTCGTATTTGAGAATGAAGAGGACAAGAATGAAGAGAGAGATGATAAGATCAAGAATGAAGAGGCCAAGCAGTTGGTTGAGAATAGATCTGATTTGGTAGAGGAGACAAAATTTTAGACATACAAAGATGTGCATACGACTGTGCAGGAGGAGGAAGGTGGGCCTAAGGATATGTGGGTTATAGGAGTAGAGCTCCAAGCACAAGAGAAACTAAGAAAAATAAACTGGTTGCATCACCGTTCATCGAGAAAAAGAAACCGAAATCTAAGGAAGGGGCACAAAGATGAACCAATTGTTATCAGTGACAAGGTTAACAGGATAACAGTTTACCATGATGACAGCGTTGCCAAGTGGGACTTGTTAAAAAGCACGGATTTGACTGATGTTGATCATGCTGCTTTAAAGGAGGCGAATGAGGGTATTCTTGATGTAGGAACGTTTAGTTTACGTGTGTTGGATAGTGATGGGGCTTTTGTACATAACTACAGAATACCAAGTGATGTAGCAGCTAAACTCACAGCTGAGGAGAACAAATGACTCGCGCATTACTGCAACCAGAAATGTAGCCAGTAAGTGTTGATTTTACATTATTAAAATTTTAACGTTTAGTATTTTAATATTAATTCTCTTCAATAAGTTGTGAACGTTACTAGCTGCTTGTTATGTTTCAGCGTTTAGATGTTAACTTTAATAATTTAGCTGTTAACCCTTCGCTATAATTTGTTATTCTGAATGTAATGTGTTATGTTTTAGTTCTTAGATGTTAACATGGTGCACTATAGCTTTTTAACCCATAGCCTAACTGTAATTTATTGTTTTTAAGGCACGTGGATGTCATTGTAACAGATAACAACATGATTACTATTGACCTTCGTGTTTTGATGATGATTTAACAAACAACTTATAACTAATATTAGTTTTAGTATTTTGTTTTGTGTTGTTTAGTATATACAGGAAATTGAGCTAAATTGATAATTGAAGCCTATGCAAATCAAGTCAATCAATTAAGTTCAAGCTTCAGAATATTCTATCTTGGTATACTGAGTATAGGTTTATATAATGTGTGCAAATTCTACAAACTCAAATTTACACACACAATCATTTGTGAAATTTCTCAAATCTTAGGTGTTTTTATGCAAAATATACTTAAATATGATTTGTACTATACAAACATTGCCAACATCTTTTATTAAATCCATAAAAACTTTACACAAGTTTTTAGAACTTGTTTTGAGCTAAATGTCAAAATCAACATGTTTAAAAACACATGTATTTTAGTGCTTTTGAATATTTCTGAGTTGTTCACAAATGGAAAGAGCAAATTAAAAAATTCCTTTACCAACATGTTTATATTCATGATTATAAACTTTTTCCAAATTTTTATATTTTTCTAAATTTATTTTCTATTTTTAAAAGGGCTTTAAAGTTCTTCTTTAAAAATCAATACAGGCTGAAAACCTGTTATCAGTCGACTGATCAATCGACTGATGTAACTACCTGTAATCTTAAAAACTATCTGTTTCTATGTTGGTTGACTGATCAGTCAACTGATGAGGTCATCAGTCGACCGACCATGTCATCAGTTGACCGATAAGCCGTTAGCTGCCTGTAACGGTCAGCTCGTCAGTCGACTGATACAGCTCATCAGTCGACTGACACCTGTAACGGCTAGTTTTTCCAGCCTTTTGTATTTTTGTCTTTTTACTAGGTTTTCTTGATTTTTGAGCTTTGGTTTTCATCCTATATATACCCCTTATTATTTTACTTCTGTGATCCATCTAAGTGGGTTTTAGGAAGAGTTTTAAAGGGTTTAAAAGTTTATTTAAGTTTCTTCTCAAGTTTGGTATTTGTTTACAAAGAGGAAGCTTACATTATCAATTAAGGAATTCATCCTCAATCAATTTCATCATCTCCTTTGTGTTTATAGAGAAGTTTTTCTAACTCATTTATCTAACATTTTATTATTGATTTTCATATTCATATTATTGCTAGTTTGCTATTTGAGTTAGATTTTATTGAACTCATTTTATCACACACATCCCTATTTTAGCTTCTAGGATTACATACACTATATTATGGGTTGTGGTGAGTGATATTGTGAGAGTGAGCTTCATTGTGTTCTCATTCATTTTTAGAGAACAATTTATTGTATTTGAGCTTCATTTGTGAGTATCACCTTGTAATACACATTTACATCGAGATGAGTGTGTAGTGAGGACGTAGTCGATACCAAGAGGAGTGGCATCGGTAGTAAAGCCTAGTGAGAGATAGTAAAGCCGAGCACTTGAGGGATGCGATACGTGAGGATCAACACTTGAGGTTGTAGTTTGTGTATGTATATTGTGAGTGTTTTATAGAGTTTTCAGTGAACTAGAAAACCGAGTGTGTAGAGAAGTTCCGGCTTCCAAACCGGGTGTGTCGATATAATGGAGGTCTCCTCGAGGTGAGGAGCGGAGACGTAGATCAAGGGTTGACTGAACTCCGTGATCATTTCTTGTGTTCGAGTTTGCTTTGTGTATGATTATTTTGTGCTTGTAATTTACATTCTTACTCATAACTCATTCATATAGCTTTTGCAAGAATTAATTAATCAATAAAGTTTTTAATTGACATAAAATCAGAATTAAATTAGCATTGACCCTATTCAACCCCCCCTCTAGGGTCTAACAATTGGTATCAGAGCTTGGTGTTCTTTGATTTAAGGTTTAGTCACCTTGAGTTAAAGATCCAAGCTTTCATATTTTTGCTAATCATGTTTTGTTAATTCTCATCTTGCTTGCATAATTTATCATGGACATGCACGGTGCACCTAGCCTAGGTTATGTTATTAATATTGCTCCTAAATTAGATAATTTCTCCTATGCTCAATGGTGTGTTAGATTTAAATTATTTGTTAAATCTAGATATTTTGATTTATGGGAAATAATTGATTATGCTTATATTGTACCCACTTCGGAGAAATCCAAGTGAAGCAAAGATGATCAAAAAATATTTTCCATGAATAAGATTTTGTTAGAATTTTTACATAATGCATTTAATTCAACTTTTTCTAACAAGCTTGATTCTTTTAATAGTGCTTATATATTGTGAAAACTTATATAAGCATATCAAGGGAATTTGAAGGCGATCCGACAAGCTTTGGAGGATTCCGCTTCCAGTTTAAATGGAGCTTCATTTTCATGCACACGACCACTAGGCGATAGCCCTAGTGAGGTATGTGTGTTCGATAACGAAAATGATCTTACTATTGATGAACTCGTACATGGTTATGAATTATTGATGCATGATTATAAGAAATTATAACGTAGCTTTATTGACTTAAAAAGCAAGCATTTTGAATTGAAATCCACTCATGAAACACTAGCAAATAAGTTTGATGTCATTGCAAATGAAAATGTAAATCTTAAAGAAAGTATTGGTAAAAACAAAATTGGAAAATGCTAGTTTGTTTTGTGATAAATGTGATGTCATATTAGAAGTTGAGAACATTAAAAACTTGCATTGTTAATAACAACATCTTATGGACTTATGTGCAAAGTCCAGTGAAAATTCTTCTAAGAAACCTACACACTATGCACATATGTATAACAAGATTTACAAGTGTTCCATTTGTGGCCATAAAGATCATATTGCTAAATTTTGCTATAATGCACAAAAGCCTATCAAGCCTAATCATATTTGTGCATCCCACCAAGCTTCATCTTCACATGTACACACACTTAATGATCATCATAAACATGCCCATGTGTATAAATGTGATTTTTGTGGTCGTTTTGGTCATTTGACCAAATTTTGTTTTAATTTGAGAAGAGTTTTCCTTTTGCAAAATAATTTTAAAGAAAAATCTATTTCTGCAAATGAGTCACGTGCACAACAATTTGGTCAACGTAAATCATTTCAACATTTTCATTGCACAAATTGCAATCGTAAAGGTTATTTATACAATTTTTGTTTGACCATATTGCACAAAATACACCCAAATGGGTTCATAACCCAAGGGTCTAAGCTTAAATGATAGGGATCATGTCCCAAAATATTTTGGCACAAAAAAATGCTTGGGTGCCAAAACAAAATTAATTTTTTTTGTTGTTTTATAAAGTTTTTATTTTAGGATGTGCTTAAAATAATTTTTTATAATTTTATGAATAAAATTATATATTTTATAAATAAATTATTCTTTGTGTGAAATTTTGTTTAAGATATGTTTACTCATTAATTAAATGAGTGTTTACAATTTTATATATATTTACATATATTTAAAAACATAAAAATCAAAATTTATTTGGAAA
This sequence comes from Asparagus officinalis, assembly GCF_001876935.1. Taxonomy (NCBI): domain Eukaryota; kingdom Viridiplantae; phylum Streptophyta; class Magnoliopsida; order Asparagales; family Asparagaceae; genus Asparagus; species Asparagus officinalis. The sequence continues at coordinate 24,636,170 of NC_033800.1, forward strand.
ACTGGTTTTGAGCCTATCAATCGACTAATCAGTCGACTGATGCCTTCAGTCGACTGATAAGTCGACCGACGGGCTCGTCTGCTATTGGGTTTTATTTGTTTGGTTCTGAACCCGACCCGCTTTACTTCTAAATCCTGGTCGTCCACTCTATTTGTGAGATCATCCTGGCCGTCGAAAGTTCCCTATACCCAAAACCCTAACTGTTCTTCCCCATTTCAAACCGATCAACGTTCAATCTCAGTCGATTGGCGATCTTCTTCTCCATCGTTTCCTTCCATCATTCAACTAGTTCCAGTCATCCGTCGAGCTCAAATTTCCCTTTCATTGGTATAACCTCTCTCTCCTCTCTTATCAATTTTGTGAGCTCTCAGTTTTAGGCTTTTTGTCATTTTTAGGGGTTGCCTTTTCTTCATTTTTATCAAATCCTTATGCAAAGGGGTAACCTTAAACGTCCTAGGTCTTGTAGAGGAAGACCCTCTTCCTCTCAAGCTCCCAATCCCCCTCCTCGAACCCCTCGAGTTCCATCTCCTCCCCCCACTGAAAACTTTCAGTTTTACGAACAGTATTTGCAGAGTCCCGCCCTTCTTGGGAAGTACCGCTCATTTTGCCAACTAAAATTTTTCCCGGGCAGATTCGTAAATTTTGAGGACTGTAATCATTTTGATCTTAGTACATATTTCAAAACTGCTCACTTGTTTAATTTGCTTAATAGTAGTCATCATCTTCCATATTATCCACATTTGGTGAGATTATTTTACGCAAATTTACAAGTTGACTCCACAGACCCTAACACTCCTTTTATTACATCTATCGTTAAGGGTCAACAAATCTTGTTTACAACCAATCAGCTTTCCGAGATCCTCGATATACCTAGGGGTGACACACTGCTAGGTGATATCATGGATGATGACTCTTCCGTTATCTCCTTAAGGACTCTTCCCGGTAGGCACATTCCCTTAGAGTCTAATAATATCTCATTCTTAGCTAAGATCATTGAACGTATCATCAGTTATAACATAATCCCCAAAACTGGGTGTTGATCATTATTCCCTTGATCTCACTTATGCCATCTATGCTATTATTGGCAACTGGGATGTCTTGTGGGGTAGAATATTCTTTGATATAATGGCCTCCACTCATACAAAATTCTTACCCTATGGAGCCATTCTCACGGGTAGAATATTCTTTGATATAATGGCCTCCACTCATACAAAATTCTTACCCTATGGAGCCATTCTCACCAAGATCTTCTCCCACTTCCATGTCGATCTATCTGGGGAAACGTCTGTTAAAATCAAACCCTTCTTTAATGCCTCTGCTCTCAACCGAATGGGTATTCCTCCTACCCAATTTGCCTTGAATCGTCTCCCTACTACTGAGCCCCTACCTAGATCTCCAGAGCCTGCAGGATCTCATGAGTCTTCCTCTGACTCTTCATATAGACCTCCTCACCACTCCCTTCCTACTTCTTCTTCTCGTATTCCTGATTCCATGGCTCATCGCATAGATATCTTGGAGGAAGGAGTTTATGAGCGCTTGAGGGATCTTGAGCGTAGACAGGAGGAGATTCATGATGTGGTGATTGGCAGGGTCGATGGCTTGAAGCGTCAGCTTGATTCTATCCTCAGTTTGCTGCAGCCATCTAATCCCTCTCCGGATCTAGGACCTTCCTCTTCCTGATGTAGATATTATATGTTTGGATGCTTTTTCGTATATGTACTTGGTTTATGTTTTGTGAACATTTTGATGTAGTGATTTTGTTTGTTGTTAAACACTATGTTTGTATGGCACTTGATTGATTAGTTGTTTTGGTTGTTTAGTTGTTTTGGTTTGTAATGAACATGTGAGAGCTTGTTGTAAACTCTGGTTATTTTTGCCTATATATATATCCATGTTCAGTTCCTTATGCTATTATGCGATCATATGTCATTGTGTGGATGTGGTTGTGATTATATATGTTCATTCCGCATTCTTGCTTAGTAACCATTATCTATTCATATTTTGTGTGGCTGCTTACATGTAGGGGGAGCTTTTAGCTCTCTGTAATACCCCAACCATTGAGAGGGTGATGTGATTAATTAGTATTGATAGATTTGATTGGAATACTTATACCACCAAGATGCATTTTCTTTTCGGGAACCCAACTCTTAGAAACTCCAAAGTTAAGCATGCTTGGCCTGGAGAAATTCTAGGATGGGTGATCCCCCTAGGAAGTTTTCCAGGGAGTGCATGAGTGAGGATAAAAACATGTTGAAAAGACATGTGGTGGTTTGTGAGGCCAGTCCATCAGATCTAATAGTGTACCGACTCCGGGATTCCGGGGCGGGGCGTTACAAATAGTATCAGAGCCAAGTCAACCAGAATTGTGAGAGCTAAGTACTATGCGGCACAAAGTGCTACGTCGAGAGGGCGTGAGCCACCTCTTGAGGCCGTAGGAGCCACCTCTAGAATCTTACACGGATGGTACGGTCTTGGATGATATGATTTGGCGCAAAGAGGATGTTACGAGTTTAAGTGGGGGAGTTTGTAATACCCCAACCCTAGAGAGGGTGATGTGATTAATTAGTATTGATAGATTTGATTGGAATACTCATACCACCAAGATGCATCTTCTTTTGGGGAACCCAACTCTTAGAAACTCCAAAGTTAAGCGTGCTTGACTTGGAGAAATTCTAGGATGGGTGACCCCCCTGGGAAGTTTTCCAGTGAGTGCGTGAGTGAGGATAAAAACGTACTGAAAAGACATGTGGTGGTTTGTGAAGCCAGTCCATCGGATCTAATAGCATACCGACTCCAGGATTCCGGGGCGGGGCGTTACACTCTCATAGTGTGTTTTCCCCATTTTTGACGTTGCCAAAGGGGGAGAAAAATGTGAGGTATAGAATATTTGTTTTGATTGTTTTATTGATTTTATAATGCATATTGGTTGGTATATTTGTTATCATCAAAAAGGGGGAGATTGTTGGCCTTCTTGTTTTGATGATGATTTAACAAACAATTTACAACTAATATTAGTTTTAGTATTTTGTTTTGTGTTGTTTAGTATATATAGGAAATTGAGCTAAATTGATAATTGAAGCCTATGCAAATCAAGTCAATCAATCAAGTTCAAGCTTCAGAAGATTCTATCTTGGTATACTTAGTATAGGTTTATATAATGTGTGCAAATTCTACAAACTCAAATTTACACACACAATCATTTGTGAAATTTCTCAAATCTTAGGTGTTTTTATGCAAAATATACTTAAATATGATTTGGACTATACAAACATTGCTAACATCTTGTATTAAGTCCATAAAAACTTTACACAAGTTTTTAGAACTTGTTTTGAGCTAAATGGCAAAATCAACATGTTTAAAAACACATGTATTTTAGTGCTTTTGAATATTTCTGAGTTTTTAACAAATGGTATGATCAAATTGAAAATTCCTTTTCTAACATGTTTATATTCATGATTATAACCTTTTTCCAAAGTTTTACATTTTTTGGAATTTATTTACTATTTTTAAAAGGGCTTTAAAATTCGTCTTTAAAAATCAGTACAAGTTGAAAGCCTGTTATCAGTCGACAGATCAGTCGACTGATGTAACTGCCTGCAATCTTAAATACTATCTATTTCTATGTTGATCGACTAACTAGTCGACTGATGAGGTTATCAATCGACCAATCAGGTCATCAGTAGACCGATAAGCTGTTAGCTGCCTGTAACGGTCAGCTCGTCAGTCGACTGATACAGCTCATTAGTCGACCGACGCCTGTAACGGCTAGTTTTTCTAGCCTTTTGTATTTTTGTCTTTTTACTGGGTTTTCTTGATTTTTGGGCTTTGGTTTTCATCTTATAGATACCCCTTATTATTTTACTTCTGTGATCCATCTAAGTGGGTTTTAAGAAGAGTTTTAAAGGGTTTAAAAGTTTGTTTAAGTTTCTTCTCAAGTTTGGTATTTTTTTACAAAGAGGAAGCTTACATTATCAATTAAGGAATTTATCCTCAATCAATTTCATCCTCTCCTTTGTGTTTATAGAGAAGTTTTTCTAACTCATTTATCTAACAATTTATTATTGATTTTCATATTCATATTTTTTCTAGTTTGCTATTTGAGTTAGATTTTATTGAACTCATTTTATCACACACATCCCTATTTGAGCTTCTAGGATTACATACACTATATTGTGGGTTTTGGTGAGTGATATTGTGAGAGTGAACTTCGTTGGTTCTCATTCATTTTTAGAGAACAATTTATTGTATTTGAGCTTCATTTGTGATCAGTATCACCTTGTAATACACATTTACACCGAGAGGAGTATGTGGTAAGGACGTAGTCGATACCAAGAGGAGTGGCATTGGTAGTAAAGCCTAGTGATAGGTAGTAAAGTCGAGTACTTAAGGGAGGCAATACGTGAGGACCAACACTTGAGGTTATAGTTTGTGTATGTACATTGTGAGTGTTTTGTAGAGTTTTTGGTGAACTAGAAAATCGAGTGTGTAGAGAAGTTCCGGCTTCTAAACCGGGTGTGTCGATATAGTGGAGATCTCCTCAAGGTGATGAGCAGAGATTTAGGTCAAGGGTTGACCGAACTCTGTGATCATATCTTGTGCTCGAATTTGCTTTGTGTATGTTTATTTTGTGCTTGTAATTTACATTCTTGCTCATAACTCATTCATATATCTTTCGCAAGAATTAATTAATCAAGAAATTTTTTTAATTAGTATAAAATCAGAATTAGATTAGCATTGACCATATTCACCCCCCCTCTAGGGTCTAACAATATGAGGACGAAACTACTCTATTTGTTCCGAGGGGGAAGGCTCGATGACAAAGTAACATAACCTTTAAGCATGTTACATATTGAGTGAGTCATTGTGATTTGAAACAGTAACATTTGTATTTTTTTGCAGGTAACCGAGGCGATCTTAGACAGATTACGGTCATGGTTACAGTTGCCTGAAAACACTGTGTTAAACTAGCAGTATGGGATCGTGTCATCATTTTTCTACATAAGCTTGTTACTCAAAATACTCAACTTAATATACTACATCGGTCAGGTATCATGTTACAAATTATAGTTAACATGTGGATGGATTTTACATTTAACATATCTGCTGTGAAAGTTATCAGTTTATAAATAATAGTTAACATGCAATGTACAATAGTTAATATGCAACCTACAATAGTTAACATGTTATCAACAATAGTTAACATGTTAACAATAATCGTTAACATGTTAACTATAACAGTTAACACTTTAACTATAATGTTTAACATGTTAACTACAATGGTTAACATGTTAACTCTGATAGTTAACATGTAAACTATTATTGTTAACATATTAACGATTATTGACTTATTGACTTATTATTGCTTCTGCTTATTGCCTTATTTTGTAAAACAACATTCACTCTATGGTGACCGTCCTCATCTGCAGCAACTATATGAACCATATATACAGCATCATATTGCCATTGGCCGATTAATAATTATATTTCCAATCGTTCGTCATGACCATTTGCATTGTCTCGAAGTTAGATTGGATGAATGTGAAGCTCTGCACTATTGCTCGGTAACTCATAGTGCTTATCTTGAGTCTGTTAATAAAATTATCAACTTCATGGACCATACGAAGACCGCATTTGATCCTGAAAAAGTCTGGAGGACATAGCAATATAAAGAAATCCCATGCAAGCCTCAAAAGGGAAGGTATGTTGGAACTGAACATCATTGAATTATTAGAATTTTCCTAACCAAAACTAACCACAAATATGTTTCATATTTTGTGATTTGTAGCTATGACTGTGGAATATACGTTTACCTTTATGTACGTGCTATTCTCAAAAAAGGTGATGTGCTACATGTTACGTCTATTGATGAGTCGTCACAAGTAGTACGTGCAAGGCTTATAGCCGAGTTAATAATAGAAGGTCGAGAATTTAAAAGGCTCAAGGGCACACTAGACGCGGATGGCCCAAAATTAAAGGACGATGCATCAACCATAATTGTAAAGGCCGAGGAAGAATCTTAGCTATACAACAAAAAACAATCTTTACCCTTTTGCTTGTATAAATTTTCCAAAATCTATGGGTAATGTGATACTTATACGGAACTACTTTGTAGATTGACATTAACTTATGGTTAACATGTTAACTTATGGATTATAGTTAACAGGATAACAGTGTTATACAAGGAGTGTGATATATAATTAATAGAAAATGACTAATTATTAACAGGAGATGCTTGTTAATTAATAGTTAATAGTTAAGGGAATCATGTTAATAGTATAAAATAAGTGTTAACATATAATTTAATATAATTAACATCCTACAGATATAAGTTAACAGATGGACGAGACGAGATGAAAGGCGGACCAAATGAGACGACAACAAACCAGGATGAGTCGACAACAAACCAGGATGAGACGATTCGACAGCAAACCAGACGAGACGACTAAACAGATGGACAAGACAAGATGAAAGGCGGACCAAACGAGACGACAACAAACCAGGATGAGTCGACAACAAACCAGGATGTGATGACTCGACAGCAAACCAGACGAGACGACTAAACAGATGGACGAGACGAGACGAAAGGCGGACCAAGAGAGACGACAACAAACCAGGATGAGTCGACACATGCCAATCAACACAAAAGGCGGAACTACTCGACATACTTAGTTGATACATGACAAGGTGAGTTGACACATGCCAGTCGACACGAAAGGCGGAACTACTCGACATATTATAGTTAACATGCTATTTATTATAATTAACATAGTATATATTATTGTTAACATGTTATATATTATAGTTAACATGCTATATATTATAGTTAACATGGTATATATTATAGTTAACATGTTATGTATTACAGTTAACATGCTATATATTACAGTTAACATGTTATATATTATAGTTAACATGCTATATATTATAGTTAACATGGTATATATTACAGTTAACATGGTGTATAATATAGTTAACATGTTATATATCACAGTTAACATGCTATTTATTATAGTTAACATGGTAAATGAGAATGTTCATATACCCAGCTGATGACATACATAAGTATTTCAATAGTTAAGAGGGGGGGGGGATTTGTACATCATTTTTATATCACATTCTGGTTATAGTTCACACATATACCAAAGTATTTTAGTTCATATACACAAATTATTTCATACATACAAAATTACCCAAAAGTGTTTCACAACCCTAATATCAATCAGCAATCGGTTCGTTCTAAGTTGCTCGGTTGTGCCCTTCGGCACGGCATCGAGAGCATTTCAAAGGCCATTTGAAAACTGTTCTATTGTTGATACGCTGTGTTTTATTTCTCCCCTTTCTTTTGGTAGTATGTTGTGGAAGTAGCACGATCTAATCCCTTGGCACACTTCACTTCTCATAATCTAGTATAGGATACAGAATCGGCTCATAGCTCTTTTTAAATGCTTCTATAGACATAAACCAATCGTAATATTGGTAAATGTCTCTCTTCATGTACAAGATGACTGCACATGCATGTTTACATGAAATTCGCATGACGTACCAAGCACGGAAAGTGCATATCTTCTTCTCCAGTTCTACCCGTGTAGTTTTATATGATTGTACTTTAAATATGTCATTTGCAGCTTGTTTAATATCCGATGGACGACCTTTCTCTATATTTTCTTTAAGCACCATCTCTGCTTTTGGACAGAGATATCCACCCTATTTTTCTACAAGTACCCGGCGACTACTCATTCAGACAATTATTTGTTTACGAATATGCTCAACCATTTGTAGAATTCGTAGCATTCTAGCCTCCCTTATCCAATTATTGAAAGACTCAGCGACATTAGATGTTAAGTGCCCATATCTGAAATTATATTATGAGAGCATTAACAGTTATAGTTAACAATTCATATATAAGGTTTTATAGTTAACAATTTAAAAATAAGAGTTAACATATAATTGGTTATGATTAACAAGTTACATATAAAAGTTAACAAAAAATTGAATATAATTAACATGTTGCATATAACAGTTAACAAAATAATCGAATATAGTTAACAGCTTACAGGCCTTTTGTTATCAATTTACAAGTTAAGGTTAACATGCTACACATAATAAGTTCATACATGAGCGTAGATATAGAACAGATGTATATATTTACCTTATTCTCGGAAAGAATGTATTTGCCCACTGATCAGGAGAGTAGTTCACAGCAATGTTGTATGCCCTTGGATCAATGTCATATATCTCTTTTTGCCCACTGATCAGGAGAGTAGTTCACAGCAATGTTGTATGCCCTTGGATCAATGTCATATATCTCTTTCATGTAATCATTCCGAGTAGTTCACAGCAATGTTGTATGCCCTTGGATCAATGTCATATATCTCTTTCATGTAATCATTCCATTTTGTTATTGTATATTTATAACAAACAACTTGGAGTAAGTTACCCAAAACATGAGTGTTCTTCGATTTCATGCCCAAGTCCTTAAGCTTTAACCTGAAATTTTCAACAAGATGTAGAATACACCTCGAGTGTAGAGCTTCTGAAAAATATTCTTTTACTGATTCTTTAATTTCTTTGTCTGCATCAGAAATTATAACCAATTGGTGGGGAGGATTGTAAGGGTCAGCCCTTTCATAAAGTATGGAGCATAGACCTTAGAGGAACCATTTCCAATTTATCAAATTCTCCTGATCACATATGCAATACGCTAAGCGAAATATCCCTTGGTCCCCATCGTATGCTATGGCGAAAATGAGTATACCTTTATATCAATCCTTCAAAAATGTACCATCCAAAAATAGAAGGGGTCTGCATCCACTCAAAAAACCATTGATGCATGTAGCGTAACAAACAAAGAGCTTTGAAAACCTTCCCTCATTCTGTTATATGTGTAACTTAACAAGCCAACGAAGAAAGTTAACATGTTATATGTATAACTTAACAAGCGAACAAAGAAAGTTAATATGTTATCATTGCAACTTAATGATCTAACAAAGAAAGGTAAAATGTTATCAGTGTAACTTAACAAGTAAACAAAGAAAGTTAATATGTTATCAATGTTATAAAAAAACTTAACAAGGAACATGTTATCAATGTTATCAATAAAAGTTAACATATTATCAATGAAACTGAACAAGGAACATGTTAAGTTTGTGTTTTAACAAACAAACTTTGAAAGTTAACATATTATCAATGAAACTGAACAAGGAACATGTTAAGTTTGTGTTTTAACAAACAAACTTTGAAAGTTAACATGTTATAGTTGTAGCTAAACATGATCAGAAGCAGACTTAACATGTTATCAGTGTAAGTTAACAAGCATTGTAACAATAAAGCATAAAATTTACCATCGTAGTTGATCATACGACTCATATATATCCCCGTAAAGCTTCTCCTGTGCTCTCTCTTTCCCCCACCAAATCTTACTGTAATCAATTCTAAGGCCGTAGTTTGTGAGGAACTCCTTTTTCACATCAACGGGGCGGATTTCTGGACGGACCTTCAGGAGTGGTTGCAACTGTGTTGCAATGAATTTATGGAATGCCCTTGAACAACCTGCATTTTGCCCGTGCTGTCCACAAGTGTGTTCATTAATAAACTTCTTGATCGAAAGTCTCTTTTCATTCTTAACAGGTGAAGCAAACAACATCCATGAGAAATTGTAAGTTTCTTTATATCGGCAATACACACGGATACATTTTGGTTCGTTCTTTTTAAATTCATAATCAAACATTTTGGCTATCGAATAGTATGTCAACGTCGTTCTTAATTTCTCAGCACTTTCAAATTCTTGACCCTTTTCAGTTAATGCATTGTGCCACCAACCAGGAATCATTACTGTGTTGTTAACAATGTCATCGGATCACACTATAATGCTACCGCTGGGATTATCATTGGGAATTCTTTTTGAACTATGATTTGCGACAGAAGTGCTATCAATAACTGTGTCTTCAATGTATTCATAATGTTGTACAAATATAAATATTTTTTCTAAAATACGATCATGACTTGTAGTTAAATTCTGCATCTTTAAAAGTTAACACATATACTGTAAAGCTTAACAACCGTGCGATGGCAGTTAACATATGACATTTAACAGCTAACATTTAACCTGAAACAATTTTCTATACTACTCATTTCTCCACATTTTACTCACACAATTCATAACTTTTCAAAAATTTAAAGATAACTTATATTTCAGGAGGTTTCTTCTGGGTGTTCTGACATTTGGAAACATCTACATCTATAGTAGCTCGGATATGTATCTCCAGACACATGATATTACGGTTGAGCTCCACCATACACTTCATATCATCCTCATTCTCAATCTCAAAACTCAGATCAGGGATCCTTTCAGATTTATACACCAGACTTAATATGTCATATGGAACCTTCAACCTCTCAGCCACGTCAAACTTGAACTCAAAAAAAGAGGTTGCACACGTTACCCTTAAGAACACTGCTTTCTCACCCAAGGACACCATGCAAATCAGGGGTTTCTCTGCCATAAATAGAGGAGATTTAAGAGGATTTATGAAGGGAACGTTAGGACAAGCGGATTGTTGAAGATCAAAAGCCCTAAGTTCATAAATGTGCCTTTTACACCATAAATACGTTAGGACAAGCGGATTGTTGAAGATCAAAAGCCCTAAGTTCATAAATGTGCCTTTTACACCATAAATGAACTCGAAGCAAAGAAGAGTGGAAGATCAAAAGCCCTAAGTTCATAAATGTGCCTTTTACACCATAAATGAACTCGAAGCAAAGAAGAGTGGGTTATGAGAAGATATAATGGAGGGAACCCACCAAAATTTCCTCCCAAAACCACCATCACCTCGCCTTAATTGCGACGAGGATTGATCTTCAGCAATCGTGGCTCGTTTTCGAGGCTGGAAGAGAAAGTCAGGGGTATTTTCAGGTTTCTGGGTATAAATACGGGTGAGAGAAGGTAACTTGGGGCTCGGTCACAATTTCTTCGAATTTTAAGGGGTTTGACATAAGGGCCAAAGTACATGGGGCTAGGCCACTTGAAAACTCTATTTTTGGGTCCTTGAAGCAAATTTTTCATATATTTGTACAAATATTAATTTTATCTCGTGCATCAGATGGGTAACAACTAATTCTTATTATTCTTAAACTCTAAAACTATCACAAAGATTAAATAAATTTTGCCTACTTGATTAACAATTTTAATCTCTAAACTGACAAGTGGGCATTGTGGATTAATTCTTCTGTTTGATCCCTCTCTGTTAAACCACTGTGAAACGTGCCTATTGGGTTTCTGTATTACTTCGATCCATGATCTAAAGCGACAGAAGGATTATACAACTCAGTAATAGATAGGAAGTGTCAGCAACGGTATTTTCTATAGTTAGTAAAGCTGTCAGCAACGGTATTTTCTATAGTTAGTAAAGCCTCGGATCGGAATCTTTTGAGTTTTAAAGGGTTTTTATACTATTGCATATAGATTTGAGTGAAATCTGATTCCGGGTTGACCCGTTAACTTAGGATCAAATGGGTTATAAATGTGTTCATTAATGACATCATGCGCATATTTAGCGAACACGAGTAATTTCCACACTTTGATGCGAGACCCAAGAAAAAGGAACAATAGAAAGTCAATGAAAACGCTTAGGCTGTGGATATGTAATCTGAATTTTTCGAAAACGCCAAATGTGAGTATTCACTTTCAATTTTTATTGGCTGAATTGCACTTGAATGCGCTATAATTTCATCAACTTTGCGATTAAGTGGCCTCTATTTTAAAACCGTGTAAATAAATATACCTAAATATTTGTATATTACTGATAAATGTATCAAAATTTTAAAATGTTGCATTGTGTTGTCTTTTTGTTTACCCAATGTTGCATATAAATAATTTCAATTTGTAAATTATCTCACTTAAATACCCTAAAGTTTCTAAAAGTTACACTTTAGTACTGATATTGGGGTGGGAGCACTAACCGGGTCCGTCGGTCCAAGCACATAGTAACAATATTGTTCCCAACTTAAACACATTTGGGCCACATATGTGGGGTTTTAACTTAAAAGGCCTCGTTACTATGTGGAGACAATCCCCCACTTATATACTCATGTTGAGTTCTACAATTTTTCCATGTGGGATTAATGCTTTGGACCAACCATTCTCAACAATCTCCACCTTAGTTCAAACCAGTTCTCCATGGTTCGGACTTGAACTAACACCGATCCACCCGGTTCCACCTGGACCTATACCTTAGTCCACCATAAATCCACCTTTGAACTGTCCATGTAGATCACCAATCAACATTGTTTGCAAGATCGTCCACCTTTGGTCAATGCACATCTCGAGGTACACCATATTTCACCTTACTCGAGGAACCTGCACAACCACCTTGCAGGCTCTGGGTGTACGTAAGACTATAACGACTCCACCTCCGGCTTCTCCGAGTCTAACTCCACCATAGGCTCCACTTAATCCAGCTACCAGGACGCTTTTTGTAGCGACTTATCACCTTAGGTTCTACCGAGTTCTTCTTGACTTCACCAAGTCCAGCTACCTGTACTGCTTCACAAGTGCATGGATTCACCATCAAGCTCTAATATCAATTAAAAGGGCGAGGACACACGGGTCGGGTCCTAAGCACCAACCAGGTTCATCGGTCCAAGCACATAGTAACGATATTGTCTCCAACTTAAACACCTTTAGGCCACAGGTGTGGGGTTTTAACTTAAAAGGTCTCATTACTATGTGGAGACAACCCCCCACTTATATACCCATGTTGAGTTCTACAATTTTTTTTAGTGGCTGTGTGAGGAAAAACAACGGAGGGTTTTTTCGGCTGCAGAGAAGAAAACAGAGGGTTTAGTCGTCCTTTTTTGAGGAGTTTTTCAGGAGGCTTAGCTCTGAGATATTGAAGAGAGAAAAAAAGAGAGCTTGGAGGGTTTCTACAAGAGAGAGTTCAATTTATTTTGGGTAAAAATTATAGCTTTATCTTTGAGATGAGCTTATGGATTGTACAAGTCGTCTGTGTTCTCCTTCATAGTGGAATCTCCCCTCCCTCTTCCCCGTGGACGTAGGTAAGTTTGCGGAACCACGTAAATCTCGTGCCTTTATTATTTTTTTGGTGTTGCTTGTAAGTTCCCTCGATAAGCCAGTCCTAGAACTGATGAGAGGAAGAGTGTATATTTTACTTGGTTGAGATATTTCACTTTCTATTCTTGTTTCCTTTGTGAAATGGGAATATAGAGGTTGGCTTGAGATTTTGTGCAAATAAAAGCCAAGGTTTTCTCTCAGATTATATTACTTTCGCGATGTGAGGGCGTGACTCTGCGCCCAACAATTGGTATCAGAGTTGTTATTCAAATTGGGAGGGTGTAGATTCTGGTTTGAGTTGGTGCTCGACAATTTCATGAGAGAAGCGGATTTATTATTACAAGCGGAGGATGGCACCAACTAGTAAAATAGTTAAAGTTAAAAAGTACGAGATCAAAAAGTTCAATGGGAAGAATGATTTTTCCTATTGGAGGATGCAGATAAAAACTCCTTGATTTCGCAGAAATTGCACAAGGCTTTGGTCGGAAAGGAGAAGAAGCATAAGGATATGTCTGATGAGGACTGAGAGGAGCTAGATCTGGAAGCACGGGCATCGATTATCCTATACCTTGAGAATGATATAGCTTTCTTGGTAGATGAAGAGGAAACGGCTATGGGCGTGTGGTCGAAGTTAGAGAGCACCTTTATGATGAAGAGTCTAACGAACCAGATATATTTAAAATCCAAATTGTATACTTGCAAGATGGAGGATGGCTCATTAATCCGGGAATATATCAACAAGTTCGATAGGATAATATCGGATCTGAAGGAAATCGATGTGACTGTAGAAGACGAGGATCAGGCTTTTCTACTACTTCTATCTCTACCGAAGTCTTATGAGAACCTGGTACAAACACTGATACTTGTGGGGGACAATTTGACGATGGATGAGACTAGAACGACGCTTCTAGAGGATGACCTTCGGAAGATTACAACTAGTGGCATGACTACTGGTGGTAACAAGGAACAGACACATGTATTGTTTGCTAGAGGAAGGGGCAATGAGCAAGGAAAAGACAAGGGATGAAAATCTAGATCTAACTCAAGACCTCTTGCAGAAAGACCATGTTTCAAATACAGTGAAGTTGGGCATTTCAAGACCGACTGTCCAAATAAGAGAGTAGGTGGGAAGAAGAATAACAACAAGACTGAGAGGAGAGAATATAAGAAAGAAGCAATATGTTTTAGAGGAAGGGAGCGAGAAGGAATGCTATTTCATCACGGGTGGCGAGGATATCTCCAGGAAGTGGATTTTTGATTTAGGTTGCTCTTACCACATGTGCCCAAATAGAAAGTGGTTTACTACCTACAGAAGCATTGATGGTGGAACCGTATTGCTGGGGAATAACCATGCTTGTAAAACGGTGGGGCTAGGTAATATCAAGATCAAGATGCATGATGGAGTGGTCCGAACCCTGATGGATGTGAGGCACGTTCCCGACTTGCGTAAGAATCTTATTTCAGTTGGTGCATTGGACTCTAATGGTTACAGGATTGTTACAGAGAACAGAGTGAAGAAGGTTGTTCGAGGTTCCCTTGTAGTGATGAAGGGTGTTCGTCACGGTAATTTATATACTCTCTCATGTACGACGGTGACGGTAGATGTAGCGGTTGGAACTGAAGGAAGTGGTGAAGACCCATGTGAGCACACACAGTTATAGAATAGGCGGCTTGGGTACATGTCAGAGAAGGGTCTAGTTCTGCTTGGTAAGGAGGGTTTGTTGAAGAATCTGAAGAAATATTGCATAGAGTTTTATGAGGATTGTGTGTACGGAAAGGCACACAGGGTCCAGTTTCTAAGAAGCAAGTCTAAGAGCAGAGGGATACTAGATTATGTGCACACAGATGTTTAGGGTCCTGCTCAAGCAACTTCCAAAGGGGGTTCTAGATATTTCATCTCGTTCATAGATGATTATTCAAGGTATGCTTGGATTTATTTTCTAAAGCATAAGAATGAGGTGTTCGAGACATTCAAAAAGTGGAAGGAAATGGTTGAGAACAGGACATGGAAGAAATTGAAGACATTGAGATTTGACAACAGTACAGAATACATAGATGGTGCATTCAAGGAGTTTTGTGATCATGTTGGCATTGTTCAATACTGGACAGTTAGGTTAACACCACAGCAAAACGGCGTCGCGAAGAGACTGAACCAAACACTACGGTAGAAAGCAATGAGTATACGATCTTATGCTGAATTGGGCAAGGAATAGTGGGCAGAAGTGGTGGCTACAGCTTGTTATATTATGAATCATTCTCCACATTCTATATTGGATAGTGATACACCCTATAGGGTGTGGTCAGGGGAGCATGCAGATTATGAGAGGCTTCGGATTTTCGGGTGTACCGCCTATTATCACGTCAATGAGGGAAAGCTTGACGTGGGGTCAAGAAGGCTATATTCTTGGGATATACAAATGGTGTAAAAGGCTACAGCCTTTGGTGTACAGAAGATTCGAAATTCGTGATCAGCAGAGATGTTACCTTTTGATGAGAAATCCATGATTGCTAAGGCGTCCAAGGATGATGGTGTTGGGACTTCAAAGTCCCAGGTTTTTGAGATAGAACCTAAAGACCAACCGGGTTCTAGTCATGTTCAAGTGGGAAATCAGGCAGATGATGAGCTTGAGCAGGAAGAGGTTCAGTAGGAGAATACACAAGCACTACAACAAATAGTAGCTCAAGGATAGTTTGGCTTCAACTAGACCAAGGCGAGCATACAAGCAGGTACTGAAGCTGGAGGCTGATCACACCCTAAAGTACTATGGGCAGGTTAATTTGGTAGAATACACACTCTCGGTAGAGGATGATGAGCTGGTCTCCTTCAAGGAAGCTATTTTGGATAGAGATAGTGAGAGTTGGTTGACTGCGATGGAGGAGGAGATGGAATCTCTTTGAAAAAACCAAACATGGGAGGTGGTCCCATTGCCTGTAGGAAGAAAAGCTATTGGTTATAAGTGGGTGTATAAGAGAAAGGAAGATCCTTCAGAGCTTGATAGTACAAGGGTTTGCACAAAGGGAGGGTGTGGATTACAATAAGATATTTTCTCCGGTGGTGAAACATATTTCTATTCGGGTGCTATTGAGTATTGTTGCTCATAGTGATCTTGAACTAGAACAACTCGATGTAAAGACGACCTTCTTGCATGGAGACTTGGATGAAGAGATCTACATGCATCAACCTGAGGGCTACAAGGTTAAAGATAAGGAGAATCATGTGTATGCTTGACGAAGTCACTCTATGGACTAAAGCAATCTCCTCGGCAGTGATACAAGCAAATTGACTCCTTCATGCTGAAGGATGGGTTTTCCCGAAGTGATTATGATTGTTATGTTTACATTCAGAAGCTTCGTGGAAGTGATTATATTTATCTCCTTTTATATATGAATGACATGCTTATTGATTCTAAGAGCAGGGTGGAGATAGATAGCCTAAAATCTTAACTTGGTAAAGAGTTCGAGATGAAGAACATAGACGCTACAAGGAAAATACTGGGTATGGTGATATGGAGAGAGCCGATGAATCGGCAATTATTCTTGAGTTAGAAGGGCTACATAGAACGGGTGATCGTGAGGTTCGGGATGCAAAATGCAAAGTCGGTGGTGATTCTATTGGCTTCACATTTTAGGCTTTCAGGAAAACAATCTCTCACTATAGCAAAGGATAAGGCACACATGGAGCGTGTTCCTTATGCCAATGTAGTTGGCAGTTTGATGTATGTCATGGTGTGTACACATCCATATATTTCATAGGCGGTCAATGAGGTCAGTAGATTCATGGCGAAATCCGAAAAAGGCTTATTAAAAAGTGGTAAAGTGGGTCCTGAGGTACTTAAAGGGTACCACTGATACGGGTCTATGCTTTGGTAGAGATATATGTCAGATTGACGGGTTTGTGGACTCAAATTATGCAGGCGATCTAGATAGACGATGATCTACTACTGGTTATGTATTCTGGATACATGGGGCTCCAGTTAGTTGGCGATCGATATTACAGGCTACAGTGACACTTTCTACTATAGAGGCCGAGTACATGGTCATGACGGAGGGAGTGAAGGAAGCATTATGGTTGTGGGGTCTTCTAGATGATTTGGGGATTGAGCAGGAGAACGTGAACTTGTGGTGCGACAGTCAGAGTGCGATTTACTTGGCGAAGAATCAAGTACATCATGCTCGTACTAAGAATATTGATGTTAGATTTTATTTCATACAGGATGTCATAGAGGAAGGTGATATTTCTCTTATGAAGGTGCATACGAATGATAATCCCATAGACTTGTTAACCAAGGTGGTGACATGTAGCAAGTTTCAACATTGCTTGGACTTGCTTCATATCAGCCCGTGTTGAACTACCCAAGAGGGCATGGCCCTTCACGACGATGATGGGGGTGAGGTGGAGACTATATGGAGAATAAATTCTGAACTATGATTAGCTTGATCTCAGTGGAGGGTATGTAGGCAGCCGTGGTAAAGTGGCGCAGCTGGTTTGTCCAGGTTTGGCCTGGTTTGGTGGTTTTAGATTTCTCTGGTGATGTTCGCGGTGTTCTTCTGGTGTTCGTCCAAAATTTAAGGTTTATCAAATGATGTATAAGATGGAGAATTATGAACGTGGGGGTCACACCCCACGAGTGTGGACATGTGCAGCGGGCCTAGGGC
This sequence comes from Asparagus officinalis, assembly GCF_001876935.1. Lineage (NCBI taxonomy): Eukaryota > Viridiplantae > Streptophyta > Magnoliopsida > Asparagales > Asparagaceae > Asparagus > Asparagus officinalis. The sequence continues at coordinate 24,653,895 of NC_033800.1, forward strand.
CCACCCGAGATACATGTATAACAATACTTGTATCTTCCAAAGTTGGGCCACACCCGAGACAACCCAGGTCCAATTCTTCTCTTATAAATATCCCTTGTTCGAGGGTTTTGTAGTGGGGTTTTGTTTGGTGGTTGTGTGAGGAAAAACAACAGAGGCTTTTTTCGGCTGTAGAGAAGAAAACAGAGGGTTTAGTCGGCCTTTATTGAGGAGTTTTTTTAAGAGGTTTAGATCTGAGATCTTGAAGAGAGAAAAAAAGAGCTTAGAGGGATTTTACAAGAGAGATGTCAACTTCTTTTGGGTAAAAATTATAGCTTTATCTTTGGGACGAGCTTGTGGATTGTACAAGTCGTTGATGTTCTCCTTCATAGTGGAATCTCCCCTCCCCCTTCCCCGTGGACGTAGACAAGTTTGTCAAACCACGTTAATCTCGTGTCTTTACTATTTTCTGGGTGTTGGCTATTGCTTGTAAGTTCCCTCGATAAGTCAATCCTAGAACTAATGAGAGGAAGAGTGTATATTTTACTTTGTTGAGATATTTTACTTTTTATTCTTATTTCCTTTAGGAAATAGGAATATAGAGGTTGGCTTGAACTTTTGTGAAAATAAAAGCCAGAGTTTTCTCTTAGGTTATATTGCTTCCGCGGCATGAGGGCGTGACTCTGCACCTAACAAGTATCCTCTATCATATGGTGTTCTTGAATGTAGGGAAGCTAAGTTCTTTTTAACTTTAAAGCATTTATCTGCATAATTTAAATGCTTTGAGACATTTGTTTCTTGATTTTAAAATAGATGTAACTTAAGTGCAATGTTAGTGAAACTATAAGGCATTTAAGTGTAATTTACCTATTTTTATTTGTTACAACTTAAGGACATAGGGAGACTATTTATCAATGCAAATTGAATAAACTAGTAGAACCAGCTGAATTTTGACAATTCGATTTAGGAAATTTTCCTATTCAGTTTAGTTTTGGAACGAGCAAAATTGGCCCACATGTTGCCGCGACATTAGCATAAAATAAGCTAAATATTTGAATAAAAGAAAAGCTTCACAATTAGCCCTACATTAATTAGCCCAAGTTAAAAATTTTGTAATTAGAATTTATACTTATGAAGATTCATTTGAAAGTATTGAGATATCTAAATAAGAGAAAATAACTAATCCTTGTTCGGGATGATGTCTCATTGATTTTCGCTTTCCATATATGAGCCTTTATATCATAATCTCGAATGGTTCTGCCTTTGTAGCCTGGACAATATGAATTTAAGTAAAGTCTATATATGTCTAAATTCACCCAAAGATATCACTATCCTTAGACTAAATAGATAAAATCCCAAAAACTTGATAAATAAATAAAAACTACTAATCTTTACGATCTAATCAACACAGATTTAGTCAATATAAACCACGTAATCAACATAGATCCAGCATATATTTCACCCATCTACAATCGATTGTTTGCTTCAAACTTCACTACTACACATTAGATCTAAAAATGTCAAACGAACTAGATCCAACATAAACAAAATTTAAAAAAAACTAAAAATTGTGGGAAAATGCAAAGGATGTGATATATACATATATACATGTGTATATGTATGTATGTATATGTGTGTCCGTGCATGTGTGTGTATATATATATTCTTTGAGTTAAATGTAGAAATGAATAACAATATCCAACCCAACCTAACAATTACAATGTAATTTTTTGACAAAAAATTATGGAAAAAATAATTAGCTTATCAATACTTTGATTATCACACTGCCCTCACACATAAGGACCTAATAAAACAAAATGACATCAAATTCTATATCTCGATATGCAATATTATCCAAATTAAGGAATTCATAATTATGGAAGATAAAGATACCAAAAATTTATCAATAAAATGTTGTAAATTTTTACATTGAGTCCGTTGAGGTAATCTGGAGCCCTTCTTTGTATCTCCTCTCAAAAATTTTACCATGAGACATTGTTTCATAACACTTCCATCTTTTCTGTAATCATTAAACCAAAATGCTAGATCAATAACTCTAATTAAAATCAACATATATCACCAAAAAACATAAACTAAGAAATAAATTAAAAAAATGATATTCACATACCCTTTCTTCTAAAATGATATTCATATATATTTTAATAACTCTGATTCAAATTGTAACTAGAACAACACCCATATGATTTCCTGAAAATGAAGATAATTATTAGAAATGGGAGAGAAAGAAAAGATAAAAGGGATGAAATGTATAAAAGAAATTGGATCCTTTAGGATCAAAACTATCAAAATTTAACAGATCCTTAGAATCAAAATCTCCCTAAGTTAGACACTTAAACTGTAAATAAATATTATTGGATTATCGTACATGCGATTTTTATGAGGGTTTGTAAAGGATAGAGAAAAAATAGGAGATTTACTCGAAACATAAGTGTAATTAATAGTCTAATAATCAAGAAGTTGATCATCAGTAAAATGTTAACAAACTAATAAAATTTCTAATAATAAACCCCCTCAATCCTACTAATACGAAGATTTCTTCAATCCAAACCAGTCTTGAATTTCTTCAAGTCTAATGAAACCAAATTTTTTTTACCTACAATCAAACTATAATTCTTCCAATGAAATACGATTTAAACTAATTACTTCAATCTCTTTTAATTTCATTTTGAACTCTTTAAATCTAATGAGTAAGTTCTCTCAACCCTAGAATGTAATACATCAATTGAGAAGTCAATGTGGACTCTTTAAATCTAATGAGTAAGTTCTCTCAACCCTAGAATGTAATACATCAATTGAGAAGTCAATGTGGATTCCAAGAACATATCCACACAAGACTCTCAACCCTAGAATGTAATACATCAATTGAGAAGTCAATGTGGATTCCAAGAACATATCCACACAAGAAAAAGTTTTTGATACACAAAATCTATACTACCCCAACTTGGTGAAACACGATTAGAAATTAGTTTTTTGCGTCAGACTTATTCAATTAACTCCCACATCTCGATATAGCTAAACTATATGAATCTAAACTATACCTAAAGCTAAAATAATAAATAAAGTAAGAACCCAAACCTAATCAGTAGCTAAAATTTGAACATTTAAGCACTATAATTAGATAAGGTAGAGAGCGTGCGCTTAGAAGCATGTCTTTAATCATCTAAGAAAATTGAGTTATATTTTTTTGATATAAAAACAAGGGATAATCCCTATTCATTAATTTCCAAAATAAGTACAAGGTAGTTTAAATACAAAAAAACTTGGATACAAACTGTATCCAAATGTTGTAGGATAGAAAATAGAGTTTCTTCTAATTAGGAATGTATAACATTCTTCTTCCAGAGATCCGTGAAGATGAAGAGTGGGACTTACTGTCATTCATCATAAACACAAATGTATGAAAGAACCAAAGCCAGCTATACATATAATTAGTAGAAACTAGACTTTCTATAATCAACACCAAAAAAACATGAAAATATGGAGTGTAGTATCTAGCTTATGTACAAAACCCCACAACTTATCTATCAGTCTGGCAAAAACCTCTTCAAAACCTCATCAAACACTAGCCCTGAATATTGGATGGTCTTCAAGCCTTGCAAATAGACATTGTACAGCAGAACCACTTCCAAAACCTATCCAATCATGCAATCCAGAAATAGTCAGGTTAATAATAGACTTGTAAGAGAAATTAATCTAATCAAAGAGAGCTTTGTTTCTTGTAATCCATAGATTCCAGCACACTGAAGAGAAAATAGTACGCCATAGATATCCCTTATTTCCTTGAAGATTCTCTATAGTTTGTAGCAGCTCTTCAAAGGATGTTGGCCAATGGAAAGGTAGGCAATAGTCTTTGAAGTGTTTCCATACTTGATTTGAAAAAGGACATGAGAAGAAAAGATGATCTATTGTTTCTGAATCCATCCCACAGAAAGTGCATATTGAATCACCCTGCCATCCTTTTAACAGAAGATTATCCTTGGTGTGAAGTCTATTAATGGATAATAGCCAAGTAAAGGTACGAACTTTGCTAGGAATGATAATATTCCAAATAACTTTGTAGATAGGAGAAAGTATCCCTCTGGAATTTAGGAAGTTATAGAAAGATTTCACTGAGAAAATTCCTTTAGTTGTAAGAAACCATTTGGGTTGATCAGGTTGATTAGAGACATGAAGACTTCCTATTAGATTCATGAGGTCTAATCTAGATGTTTGTGATACATAAGATATACTTCTTTTCAACAAAGGACGCCAATGCCATGCATTACCTTGAAAAAAGCCTTGACTTTGAATAGTCACATTGGAAGAGAAAGATAGCTTATATAAAGATAGATATAGACTAGCTAAAGAATTGAAGCCAACCTATTTATCCTCCCAGAACCTAATTTTATCACCAAAACTAAGTAACCATGAAATGTGATGTAAGAACGTCTCTTTGTGAGAGATAACTACATTCCAAAAAGATGAATTAGAGGCATTGATGCACATATTTTGGAGATTTGGACCTCTGTTATTATAGAGCTGACGAAGGAAGGTACCAGTTTGAGAATCTCTATCTAAACATTTCCATAGCCATTTTGCTAGTATAGAAGTGTTGAAAGATCTAATATCTTTAACTCCTAATCCGCCCTTAGATTTACTTAGACATACTTTCTTCCAATTGACCAAACATTTGAATGTATTAGTTTCAGCACTTCCTATTCAAAGGAAATTTTTTGTGGTTTTATCAACTTCTTTGATAAGCCAACTATGCAACTTATAGAAAGACATGAAGTATAAAGGAATGGAGGTAAGCACTGAATTTAATAGAACTAGTCTTCCTCCAAAAGACAAAAAATTTATCTTCCATGTTGCAAGCTTCTTGTGGAGATTATCCAGAAGGGGTTGCTAATCTGATTTGTTAAGTTTTCCATATTTCAAAGGTGGTCCAAGGTATTTGATAGAAAGATGATCTACTTTACATCTAAGTAAAGTTGATAAAAACTGATCCTTCAAAGGATTTTTACCAATGTATATAAGGGAGGACTTTGAATAATTTATACCCAGACCTGATATTTGCTCAAAGATATAAAGAGTTGTTTTGAGAATAGAAATATCCCTTGAGGAGCTTTTGACAAATAACAAAGTATCATCCACAAATTGAAGAGTTCTCAACTGATTTAGAGGCTCTTTGATACCAAGATTAGATAAAAGACCATCTTCCATATTGTTCATAATCATTTTATTGAGAACATCTACTGCAATGTTGAAGAGCATAGGAGATAAATGATCTCCTTGCTTAAGACCTCTTTTGCAAGTGAAGTATTTTGAGGGAACACCATTTACTTTAACATCACAATTAGATGAGGAGACAATATGATGAATCCATGAGCTCCATCTACCACCATATCCCCTAGCTTTGAACAAGCTAAGGAGGAAAGTCCAGTTTATAGAGTCATAAGCCTCTATAAAATCAATCTTTAACATAGCTACTTCTTCCTTCCTCATAGTACAAAAGTGTATCATCTCATTGGCCAAAAGAACGAAATTAAGTGTTGATTTTCCTGATTGAAAAGCAGATTGAGTAGGTGCAACTAGAATAAGAGGAAAAGGAAATCCTATGGGTTGGATTGCTCGTGTGTCCATTGGACAAATCCCATCTACGATGGATGGTGTAAGTTTTTCAAATGCTCAACAAGCCACTACATTAGCAGCGCAAAAAACATGTACGTCAACTAAGTTTGTTCTGTGGTCGTAACGTAATTCGTTAGTGGGGAAAAACCGGGCCGGGACTCAAAAGAATTTGGCGAAGTGTTTGTTCCTGAACGACGGAAGAGGAAAGACAAATAGGGAGAGGGCTTAACAGCGCCTTTTATATGTTGAGACAATCTGTTAGCAAGAATTTTGTTAAAAATTTTGAGGAGGTAGTTTATCAAGCTAATTGGCCGGAAGTCTTTCACCATAAAACTTTCCTTAAGCTTGGGAATAAGAGTGATAAAAACTTTTCTTTCCTTAAGCTTGGGAATAAGAGTGATAAAAACTTTGTTCACCCTATGAAGACTAGAAGGATGAAGACTAGAAGGTTCTTGTTGGAAGAATGTCATAAGGGCGATAAGGTTCGGTTTGATCAAATCCCATAAAGTTTGGTAAAAAACCATAGAAAAAACATCTGGACCGGGAGCTTTATTAGGATTCATTCCAAAAACAGCACTTTTAATTTCAGCCTCTATGAATGGATCTTCTAAAGAGTTAAGGTTCATCTCTTCCTGAGGGTATAAGTAGGACCAATCTATAAGTATATTGTTCCTTTTATCCTGACCAAAGATGTCATAGTAGTAATCATAGAAGGCTTGGGATATATCTTGGTCTCTTGTAAGCTTCTTACCCTGATAGTTAATAGAAGCAATGTAGTTGGCATTCCTATGAAAATAAGTTGTTTTATAAAAGAAAGAGGTATTAGCATCACCCTCCTTTAACCACTGAATTCTCGATCGTTGGTGCCAATAAATTTCCTCTTCTTTAATTATAGATATGAAAGAAGATTGAAGAGATTTCCTATCAAGAGTTTCCAATTTAGAAAGGGGCCTCTGTTCTTCAAGCAGATCAAGGGAATTGATTTTGGAAAGCACATCAGCTTTCCTAGAGGATATAGAACCAAGGATATATTTATTCCACCATTTAATCCTTCTCTTAAGAAGTTTTAATTTCAAGATAAATATATCCACGGGAGATCCATGACATTGGAATGAATTTTAGCAGTTAGTAATGAATGGAATGAATCCTGTATTATGAAACCATTCCTTTCAAACCTAAAAGTAGGTAAATTTGTCTTAATATCCCCCACTATCAAGAACAATTGGAGAATGATCTAATCCTAAAGCTGGCGGAGAGAATTGCAAGCATGAAGAGAATTTCTTATCCTAATCTGAACAAATAAGGAATCTGTCTAGCGTGGCCATGGAGGGATTCAATCATTTATTTAATCAAGTATAAGCTCTACCAGAGAGAGTAAGATCAATAAGAAATGCAGAAGAGACAAAATCTCTAAAGGATTTAATGTCTCTAGAAGAACCATTCCTACCATTTCGCTTGTTAGAGGATAAGGTTGATGTTTGTGGAAAATTTTGTAATAAAAAGATGATGAAAGAATTGCGTTTGATTTTATTCTCTCTAACTGCTTAGAAAAAGAATGTTTACAAATCTCTCAACTCTCGGTTACAATTGGATTTCCTGATTACAAAAGAGAGGAGAATGATCTAGATTCTCCCCTTTGTTTAATTCTGGGTTCTTCAATGTGGCGATGGAATGCCTCACTCGAATGCTCGCGTCGAGTTTGCTCTCCGTTAACGATCTGACGTCTTATCTTATTGGAACGTGGTCTTCTCCTCACGATTTGACATTGTGGAGAACTCTGAACGAGTTTAAAACTCTATGAAAGAGTTGATTTAACCGAAATCGGTTATAAGCCAAGGATAAAGAAGATCTTGTTGCTAATCTTCAAAGCTCCAACCGAAGGATAAAGGATCCTCTTTTTGCTGCCAAATCTTAGCCGAAGGATCAGAACCAAAGCCCCTGCTGCCAAGGAGTCCCAACAGACCGAACCCGTGAACTGAATTGATTTTTTGTTATTTATAGGGGATTAAGGGGTGTAACCACCTCCTTAATTCACTCCTAAGTGGGGCTAATGGAATGTAACCACCCCTTAAATCACTCCTGAGTGGAGTTGTGATCCCCTCAGATCGTGGGAAACGGTTTTGAAACCGTTCAGCTCGTGTTTGAACAAGTCAAACACAAAATACGCATTCTGGTGTAAATTCTGCGTTCAAACGCAGTGTATGGAAGCTTGAACGCAGTGTCTGAAAGCTCGGACGCAGCGGCTGGAAGCTGCGTTGGCATCTTGTTGGAAGCTGCGTTTGGCATCTTGTTGGAAGCTGCGTTTGACAGCGGATGGAAGCTGCGTTGGTAGCTTGTTAGAAGCTGCGTTTGGCGGCTTGGAAGCTGCGTTTGGCAGCGGATGGAAGCTGCGTTGGTAGCTTGTTATGCGTTGGCAGCATTGAAAGCTGCATCTGAGCTGCGTTCGTGGCTATGAATGTGGTGCGTCTTGATGCTGGTTCGTGGGGAGGACTTCCACGTCTTGGTTTGAAGAGACCGTCGATTTGTAGTCTCTTTCTGTCAGAACGTTGCAAAGATCGTCGTTTTGTAATCTTTGGTTTAGCTCTTTGATATGTGAGAGTAGTCAGATTGTAACTCTCAATGTTAATTGTGAAGGCTGTTGATTAGAGCTTTCATCAGTTGTTACGAAGGTCATCAGATTGTAACCTTCATCAGTCTGTGTGAAAGTCTTCAAATTGTAACCTTCTGGAAGTCGTCAGAGTGTAACTTCCATCATTGGTGTTTGATGGGGATTAGCTATCTGCAGTGATTTTTAGACAGCCTACAGAACCCCCTCCAAAGTTTTCAAAAGTTCGCGGTTGACTGGGACGAATTGATCTCAACTCTGATCTTGGAGCTGTTGATTCCTTGTGGTAAAGGATTTGTTCTCTGCACTTGCTTCGAAGGCATCATGGTTGAAGGGATTTGCCACGTAGGACCTGTGTGAAGGTATGCGCCATAATCCTGCTTCTGGACTGTGGGGGTGGACCCTGTATTTTGAATTTGGAACACGGGTGTGACCTCGGCGTTCGGTTTTTGCATCGCGGGTCTGACCTCAACGTTTTGACTTAAGACATGGAAGTGGTTTCCGTGTATTTTTGACTAAGTCTTTGAGACTTGTCTTTGGCTCATCTGTTTTAAGTCTCGGCTCACATCCATTAAGCTGATGGACCTGCAAACGTGCATAGGATTTTTGGCAAACCCTCAGCCATCAACGGATTTGATAAGCCTTTACCGACTACCGTTTGAGTCGGGCTAGCATGTGGATTGTCTAAGTCCGTTCCACATGTAACGTTGTGCTAAGAGAATGAACCCTCTTAGACTTGATGCTATGATTTTGAATACATAGACTTTGTCATTTTCACGGGAAAAGACTAACCGGCAACGCGTGTTAGGCGTAGGCTTATCTCTAATTAGGGATCGAGATAAAGTCCCCCATGCGTGTGAGGCATGGATTTCGGTGTTATTAATAACAATCTGCCACGATGTTGAATACGTGGACTTTGTTGTTATTTCTTCCTGTGTTACTTGAAACACTGAAAGAAAGTTAGAAACGCCAGAGGTGTAATATTAACTTGGCATGAATTTTCCCTTAGAGTGAAATTCAGAAATTTTCTTTATTATCACTAGGATAATTCCAGAAAATATTTAATCCGTTGGGGATTTTATAATGATAACTTGCTATTCTTGTTGAAAAAGGATTAACAAGTTCATTGGGGGGTTTTACTGTTAGAGGTGTGATGTTAACCTAATAGTATTTTTATGGACCTATCGCTCCATTGACGAGAGTCGATAAGTGGAAAGTGTTACGATCAGAGCAACTTTGAGGACCTATCGCTCTATTGACGAGAGTCGATAAGTTAATTTTGTCAGAGGTGTTTGATATTAACGTGACAAGAGAATGTTGCGATCGGAGCAACTTTGAGGACTTATCACTCTATTGGGGAGAGTCGATAAGTTAATTGTCAGAGGTTTGGTGTTAACATGACGGGAATTTGTTACGATCGGAGCAACTTTGTGGACTTATCATCCTATTAAAAAAGATTGATAAGTAGATTTTATCAGAGGTGTGATATTAACGTGACAGGAATGTGTTTCGATCGGAGCAACTTTGTGGACTTATCATCCTATTGACGAGGATTGATAAGTAAACTGTCAGAGGTATGGTGTTAACATGACAAGAGAATGTTGCGATCGGAGCAACTTTGTGGACTTATCATCCTATTGACGAGGATTGATAAGTGGATTGTCAGAGGTATGGTGTTAACATGACAAGAGGATGTGTTGCGATTGGAGCAACTTTGTGGACTTATCATCCTATTGATGAGGATTGATAAGTGGACTGTCAGAGGTATGGTGTTAACATGACAAGAGAATGTGTACTTGTGACTTGCACAAGATTTTAGGAATTAGCGTCTCGCTGGGGAAACTTGCTAGGTGAGTTTATCATCAGGAACGATGAGTTCTGATACCTGTGATTTGAACAAGATTTTGAATACTTAGTGTCTTGCTGGGGAAGATTACGATTTAAGCAATTTCGAGGACCTATCATCCTATTGACAAGGATTGATAAGTTGATTGTCAGAGGTGTATTGTTAACGTGACAAATTAGGAGTGATGCAAGCTGCATTCATACTCTGTGGGGTGATGATCGTTAGAAGTGTAATGTTAACTTGACGATGTGAAAGATTTATTACTCTTAATCCAGTGGATTCCAAGTAACCAACCCCCAGTCTTGATTAAGACTTAGCAGGGGAATAAAAAGAGGTAGATAAGGCACATCACCTAGTGGGGTACTATCCATGAAGTCGGAATAGAGGCACATCACATGGTAGGCCATTATCTGATGAATTCGACTATCAGAGGAAGCTGTTAACGTGATAGTTTTGTGGACCCGCCATCCTACTTGAAGAGGATTGGCAAGTTAATGGACTATCAGAGGTAAATATTAACGTGATAGTTTTGGTGGACCCGTCATCCTACTTGAAGAGGATTGGTGGAGGAATTTGGAGGAAATGGACTATCAGAGGTAACGGTTAACGTGATAGTTTTGGTGGACCCGTCATCCTACTTGAAGAGGATTGGTGGGGGAATTTAGAGGAAAAGGACTATCAGAGGTGACAGTTAACGTGATAGTTTTGGTGGACCCGTCATCCTACTTGAAGAGGATTGGTGGGAGAATTTGGAGGAAAAGGACTATCAGAGGTGACGGTTAATGTGATAGTTTTGGTGGACCCGCCATCCTACTTGAAGAGGATTGGTGGGGGAATTTGGAGGAAAAGGACTATCAGAAGTGACGGTTAACATGATAGTTTTGGTGGACCCGCCATCCTACTGAAGAGGATTGGCTTCAGTGGTTGTAGTATCTTCCCCTTCTGACTGAAAAGATTGGGCTTGGTCCGATTGCTCAGGAGAAGATTGGGCTTGGTCCGATTGCTCAGGCTGATCCTGCCTACTTTGTTCTTCAGCTTTGATCTTGGCAATAATCTTTTGAGCCTGTTCGCCTTGAGAGATTAGTTGTCTCTAAGAACGGCATTCTGCAACCCTCATTTGTGCTAGAAGGTTGGTCTGCAAGTTGTGTCGACAGGTCTCTACTAAGGTAGACTGTGTTATACCTGTCGGATATCGCAGAGCCATGTTTTGAAACCTTTTGACGAAGGCTTTGACAGACTCCCTCTTCTTCTGCTTAGTGGCGAGGAGGGTATGGATGGAGACTTCTGTATCCTCTTTAAAGAATCTTGACAGGAAGAGTCTCTCTAAATCTGCCCACCTTTGGATACATCCAGCAGGTAGTTTCCTGAACCATTCAAAGGCAACTCCCTTGAGGGTGCTAAAGAACAATCGAGCCAGTATGGCAACATTTGATATCTCATTCCCAGTCTGTGACTTGAAATGATAGATATGTTGGTTCGGTGATCCCGTGCCGTCAAAAGTTTGTAGCGTCGGGACTTCAAATTTTGGAGGATAAGGGGCTGCATCCCATTCGGCAGGATAGGGTCAGACAACTCCCTCTTCTTGGAGCTCGCTTCTGTTAGAAATGGAATTGAGGCGGGCTTCCAATTCTTCCAATTCTTCCATTTTAGCAGATTGGAGATTCTGCTCATTCTCAGTCTCTCTTTCTTCATCAGAGGAAGATTCTAGGTTGTGGGCTTCTTAGTCAGAAGCCGTGTCATCAACCACTTTTTCCTTCCCTTTGCTTGTGTGAGGTCGGGATGAAGACGTTTTTCCTCTCCGGGAGGATTCTTGCCTAGGTGGCGAATCTGTCTTCTGAGATTTAGCCTTGTCTGCGACAAGTTGAGTCAATAGGTCTAGGAGTTCATTGAGGGCCTTCTGCTGTGATTTGAGCATGGCGTCTTGCTCGGCAACCCTCTTTGAAAGATCTTCAGAATGTTCTGCCATGTGGGTGAAGCTCTCATGCCCAATGAAAGAGCTTGATGATTGAGACTCCGCAATGGCTGAGTGTTCATCATCGGAATTAGTTCCTCTGGCTAACCTCCGATAGTTGACAGGGGGGATGGCTCCTGTTTGCGTCCGAGTACGTTGATAGATTCCTTCAAACTCGTTAGCGATTTGTCTGACGGTCGGTGAACGACTTGCCTCAGAGTCATCGGAACTAGGACTTGAGGCTTTCCCTCTACCAACCACATTGATAGTGACTCCAGGATATTCGGTCTCTGGAGACTTCTTCCTGTGAGAACGTCGTTGTTGGTTGGGCAAGGTAATATGCGTTAATCGGTCGAACACCAATTGTTTGGTCGCATATGAACAACATTGACATCCCGAGAGGACCGTAGGAATCAGCCGTTCACATTGGAATGAACGAATAACTTGTTGCATCAGTCTTTCTCTTGATATGAACTCTCTCAAATCTGTTGTAAAGATTCGAAGAGAATTACTCACTGATTGTGAGGTTTGAATTGGAACTCCCAGTCCATGATTGGACAGGACTGGCTCTTGGAGAACATGGATCTGGTTGAGATGCCTTAAATCCATGAACTTCTTATATCCGCCCCTCAATCTAGTCGCGCTATGCAGAGTATTCGGGGGTCTCGCTGACCGGTCAGCCAGCCGGGGGTCCAGGGGGTCCGGGGGGGATGGAATACCCCCCGGCGGGGTTCGGGGCAGCGCCCCGAAGCTCCACGGTATACACCAGGTTCTATATTGGGTTTCCTTACCCAAACGCATGTCTGATGTCCGCCTTTGGATTCTGGAATGCTTTGCTGAGGACTACGTTTAGGATGGTTAATGCGGTCTGGAGACCTGCATTTTTGTTTTGTAACGCTCCCTTGAGGGTTGCGTTCTGGCTCAGTAATGCATGCCTGAGCTTTGCGCTTCGATTGTATAACGCGCCATTTAGGGCTGCGTTCAATCTTATTCACACAGAGCCTATGTTTTGGCTCATAGACGCGAGGCTTGCGTTCTGAAACAGAAACAGGGTCGTGTTTAGGCTCATAAACACGAAGCTCGTGTTGACTTGAGGATCGGCATTCTCAGAGATACGCTCGTCGTAGGGATCTCCTCCTCCGTCGAGCGGCGTTCTTCTTAGCCTGCTTCAAGGACTTTGTCGCCTCCATGGGCATCTTTCGACCCGATACCCGTCGTCTTGGTGCGGGTTTGGCTAAAGCTGAGCCCACTCCATCGGGGGAGGGGCTATCCGAGCAGTCTTCCTTAGGCGGTTCGGCTGCAATTGGAGCAGTTGGAGCTTTAGTCTCTTTGGAGACTTTGTGGATCTTGCGCATAGCCTTGGGGCTAAGGGATCCGGAGGAGAGGGCCTCCTCAAACTTGGCTTGATCAAACTCTACCACGAGAGTTTCGACGGTTGTTCCAGTGAGATGAACATCGGATTGCGCCACCACTTCTTCATCAGAGAAGCTCGTCCCCAGCAGAGTCGCCATCTTTTGTTTGTGGAAAATTTTGTAATGAAAAGATGATGAAAGAATTGTGATTGATTTTATTCTCTCTAACTGCTTAGAAAAAGAATGTTTACAAATCTCTCAACTCTCGGTTACAATTGGATTTTCTGATTACAAAAGAGAGGAGAATGATCAAGATTCTCCCCTTTGTTTAATTCTGGGTTCTTCAAGGTGGCGATGGAATGCCTCCCTCGAATGCTCGCGTCAAGTTTGCTCTCCGTTGACGATCCGACGTCTTATCTCACTGGAACGTGGTCTTCTCCTCACGATTTGATGTTGTGGAGAACTCTGAACGAGTTTAAAACTCTATGAAAGAGTTGATTTAACCGAAATCGGTTATAAGCCAAGGATAAAGAAGATCTTGTTGCCAATCTTCAAAGCTCCAACCGAAGGATGAAGGATCCTCTTTTCGCTGCCAAATCTCAGCCGAAGGATCAGAACCGAAGCCCCTGCTGCCAAGGAGTCCCAACAGACCGAACCCGTGAACTAAATTGATTTTTAGTTATTTATAGGGGATTAAGGGGTGTAACCACCTCCTTAATTCACTCCTAAGTGGGGCTAATGGAATGTAACCACCCCTTAAATCACTCCTGAGTGGAGTTGTGATCCCCTCAGATCGTGGGAAATGGTTTTGAAACCGTTCAGCTCGTGTTTGAACAAGTCAAACACAAAATACGCATTCTGGTGTAAATTCTGCGTTCAAACGCAGTGTCTGGAAGCTTGAACGCAGTGTCTGAAAGCTCGGACGCAGCGGCTGGAAGCTGCGTTGGCATCTTGTTGGAAGCTGCGTTTGGCATCTTGTTGGAAGCTGCGTTTGGAGGTTTGGAAGCTGCGTTTGGTAGCGGATGGACGCTGCGTTGGTAACTTGTTAGAAGCTGCGTTTGGTGGCTTGGAAGCTGCGTTTGGCAGCGGATGGAAGCTGCGTTGGTAGCTTGTTAGAAGCTTTGTTGGCAGGATTTAAGAGCTACGTTTGGCAGCGGATAGAAGCTGCGTTGGCAGCTTTGGAGGCTGCGCTTCAGCTGCGTTCGTGGCTATGAACATGGTGCGTCTTGATGCTGGTTCGCGGGGAGGACTTCCACGTCTTGGTTTGAAGAGACCGTCGATTTGTAGTCTCTTTCTGTTAGAACGTTGCAAAGATCGTCGTTTTGTAATCTTTGGTTTAGCTCTTTGATATGTGAGAGTCGTTAGATTGTAACTCTCGATGTTAATTGTGAAGGCTGTTGATTAGAGCTTTCATCAGTTGTTGCGAAGGTCGTCAGATTGTAACCTTCATCAGTCTGCGTAAAAGTCTTCAAATTGTAACCTTCTGGAAGTCGTCAGAGTGTAACTTCTATCATCGGTGTTTGATGGGGATCAGCTATCTACAGTGATTTTTAGACAGCCTACAGTTGCGTTAAAATCACCACAAAGAACCCAAGGTCCAGGAAGAATAGAGCGAATGCGATTGAGCTCCCACCAACAAACTTCTATATCATCCCTATCAATAGGGGCATACACTAAAGTAAATGTGAACTTCCAATTGGACTATTTTATGGTGAAGGAATACTGATACAGAGAATATGCCGACATATGATTTAATTAGGGGAAAAGCATCAGACCACCCAACAAGAACTTCACCTCTAGAGTCAACAGAATCAAGATGACACCAATGGATAAGCTTATTGCCACCTAATGACTAAAGTTTTCTAGGTGAATGATTAGAAAGCTTACTTTCCTGAAGACCAACAATATCAATAGCAAAACGAGAGAGATAATCTTTGACCAAACATCTCTTGAATGGGTCATTAAGACCTCGAACATTCCAAGTTGTGAATTTCATATCGATAAAGATAGCAACACATCCATGAACTTCTAACTAAACTGATTACTAAAATTGTCAGTTTGTCTCTACTTCCATAGTCTTTAAATTATCTCAAGACTGATCAGATAAATTAATACCACAATTGGTAGCAATATCTTCAATAACATTCTTAGCTAAGTAATTTATTCATAGACCTGTAGAAGAAGAAGCAGAGGAATGAGGCTTTGTACCTTTTTTAGAAGAGCGGACCACCTTCTTAGCAGAAGAAGATTGCCTTAAGAAGCTCCTGTGCTTATGGTAAAAATAGTCTTCCTGATCGAGCGAGATGATGTCACTGAAACTGGTTGACGAGAGAAGCCTGGTGGAATAGAAGATGTGGACTGAACAGCTTGTGTTTGAGTAGATTTTGGCGGGAATAAAGCAGCTGATGAATTTGAATTTGAGGAGTCTGCTTTCTCACCAAGATAATTATTCCAGGTTGAACGCTCAATATAAATAGTGTGCCCCTTATTCTTACATTTCCTTAAAAAATTCCTTTTTCGTATAGGCTAGCTTTTTTTCATTTGTGACATGAACAAGTCTATCAACTGATAGGAGTTGAAGAAAATCAATAACATTCAAAACCCTAATAGATACTGGCCCTAATTTATATTTAAACCAACCTTCATTTGTGAGTAGTGTAGGATCTGAAATAGATACACTTGAACACTAGAGGGGGGTGAATAGTGTTCTTTTAAAATTTATGCAAAGTATATTATAAATTGCAAAGAAAAATGGCAATCTCAGAAATTCACAATCACAAACACAAGGATTTTATACTGGTTCCACCAATCCGGTGTACATCTAGTCCCCAAGCAAATCCTGCTTGAGAGTTTCCACTATGATTTTGAATAAACTTACAAAATCAAACGCAAACCTGACCAATTTGCAAGTCACTACTAAGAGTAAAAATTCTGCTATAAAAAGTTTTTATAATCATGTTTTAACTATAATTCTAATGGTTAACATAGGGGATTTTTATAGTTAACCAACATACTAAGCCTGTGTTAATGTGTTCTAATATTGTGTGTGTGTGCGTGTGTGTGATCAAGGCTTGTACAATTATTCTAAGTAAAGAAAATATAAAATATATTATCACATTTGTTCTTCATTTTCTTCACTTCAAAATGCCTTGAAATCATCTTGCACTTGTATATATTCTGATATTGAAATCTGCATATAAAAGTTAGTGCACACACTGTATAAATTGTTATCATCAAAACACTATCATGGAGATATGATATTCAACATTCTCCCCCTTTTTGATGATAACAAATAATTTATGCCAAAATATGTATTTTATAATCAGGTTAAAAAACATAATGAAATAACCATACTTACTCCCCCCTGCATATATGCAAATATGAGTTATATATAAGTCTATAACAATACATAACAATACTTACATAAAAGTACTATTTCTCCCCCTTTGTTATCAACAAAAAGAGGAAAAACATCTATGATAAACATGACATTATTTCTTCAACATGAGCTAAAACTTCAAACAAATCATCCAGGTTATGAACATAGTCCATAACTTCACCCATCCAAATAGGTAGGCAAAGACTTGCCATAAAGATCAAAAGTTCCACAATGTTCATCACCATGATCTGTTTAAAATATGTAGCACATGTATTATCTAACCAAACATTATCATAGATAATAAAAACACACAATTAACATAAGTCACATAGTAGCAACATAAGAAACATATTACATAAGTCCTAACAACACACAACCACATAGTTTTTGAAACTTAAACAGAATAACATAATTGGTTGTTGTCCTTGAAAATACGTATTAAGCTTTGTGTCCAAGTCTTCAAACTTCTTGATTAGCTCTTCTTGATTACTAATGATATATGAATTCTGTGCATATAGAGCTCTTTGACCAGTTTCAAGTTCAAGGATGCGTGCACTTAAAGTGTTGTATTGCACGTCTGAAAAGCATGACGGTTCTATAGGAAATGGTGGTGGTTGACTTGAAGAAGCTCCTGCTTGAGTTGAAGATTGTGGAATTTCTTCTTGATGAGGTTCAGGTTCATTTTGAGGATTTTGTTCTTGAATTTCAAAGTTTGTCAATTTCATCCTAGTTAGGGCATTTAAATCAAAAAATTCAATGGAACGGACAACAGAATTTTCAGATTGGAGATCGACATAGAATTTGTCAAAGATTTTAGTTAGGAATGCACCATAAGGAAGAAATCCTTTTGGAATAGTCAGAAGATTGTCAAAGTAAACTTCAGCCCAATTAACTTGAATATTTCCCATAATAGCATATAGAGCTTTTGCTAAATCTAGGGAAATAAAATGAAAACTCCCAGTTTTTAGAAACAAGTTATAAGCTAAGATTCGTGCAATGAACCTAGGAATTGGATGAAGTTTGTTTGAGTTATTTAAAGGTTTGCCATATCCAGGAAGAAATATATGATTAGATAGCAAATCCGGATCATTTATCTTAACAGACCTAAGAGAAACTCCTTGATAAGGAATATTAAAGATTTTACTAATTGACTTTGTAGTTAAGTCAATCTCTATTCCTTTAACAAGAGTTTTGAGTTTTTCAGAACCACCAATAGTTCCCACACGTTCTATATTAGTATAGAACAGTTGCACAAGAAATGGATATGTAAGTTTTTTATTTTCAGCAGTGAATAATTCAAGCAAGCCCACATTTTCAAAATATGACCCAAAATT
Source organism: Asparagus officinalis (assembly GCF_001876935.1). Taxonomy (NCBI): domain Eukaryota; kingdom Viridiplantae; phylum Streptophyta; class Magnoliopsida; order Asparagales; family Asparagaceae; genus Asparagus; species Asparagus officinalis. The sequence goes on from NC_033800.1 coordinate 24,671,969, forward strand.
CCATGGAATAAAATCATCAAATTTCACAAATCATCCTGGAAGAACTTCAAAAGATGATATTTTGTTAAATTCTTCTAATAAATCAGGACTTTTTAAATATATGATGATTTCATCATTGATAGAGGTATGGGTTTGCTTAGCTTTCTTAGATCTAGACATGATTAGATAGATAAATAACAAAAGATATAAAGATCAAGTTTAGAAACAATACCCCAAACTGTAGAAACCCTAGAATAGTCGACTATAGCTTGGATTAGTCGACTACTGAGCTTGAATGCTTGACAGATATGAAAGATTTGAAGAAATTGATGGAGAAAAATTGAGAAAAGAGAGATGCCCTAACCTGGAATCGTTGATTCTGAAGTGGGGAAGATTGGTTTTCGGTTTTGGGTAGAGTTATTGGGTAGTTTATAATTTTTACTTTATCTTTTAAGAATAAAATACAATAAATGGTTGAGATTTGATAGTAAATTGAGTGTATGGTTAAGATTTAATCTTAAATGTGTGGTTAGGATTGATAGAGTTGAAAAACAATGGTTGAGATGAATTTTACTTAACTGAAACGGGTATGGGTATTGGGTTTTAGGTTTGAATCTAAGAAAAAATCCATTAGGCTTAAAAACTGTAAAACTAAAAATTCAGAATCATTAGTCGACTAATAGTGAGAGTAGTCGACTATACTGTAATTGACAAAAAGATGAGTTTCAGTTTTTAACTCAGAGTAGTCGACTAATCTGTATTGTAGTCGACTACACTGTAAACAACAGAAAGTTGATTTTAAGATTTTAACTCAGAGTAGTCGACTATAAAGGCAAGTAGTCGACTACACTGTAATTTTTCTAATCAACAGAGAGTATTTTTAAGATTTTACATTGAGTAGTCGACTATAAAGGTAAGTAGTCGACTATAATCTGATTTTTCAGAAAAATAGTTTGTAAGAATTGTGCATGTAGTCGACTATAAGTTAGATTAATCGACTACTTAAGGTTTAAATTTATGTATTTTTGTTTAAAAAATTAATTTAAATCTTCAATTGAATAAATACCTAATTCCCTTCTTAATTTAACATAAATTTCTTCTTTTAGGGGTTTTGTTAATATATCTGCTATTTGTTTATCTGTAGGTATAAATTCTAATGAAATGTCACCTTTAAGCACATGATCACGTAAAAAATGATGTCTAATATCAATGTGTTTTGTACGTGAGTGTTGAATAGGATTTTTAGATAAATTAATTGCACTAGAATTATCACACATAATAGATGATATGGGACAATTTATGCCATAATCAGTTAAAGTTTGTTTCATCCATAATATTTGTGCACATGCAAGACTTGCAGCAATATATTCAGCTTCAGTTGTTGATAATGACACTGAATTTTGTTTTTTACTAAACCAAGATACAAGTGAATGTCCTAAGAAATGACATGTTCTACTTGTACTTTTTCTATCAGATTTACATCCGGCAAAATCAGCATCACTATATGATATTAAATCAAAAGAACTATGTTTTGGATAAAATAAACCATAATTTGTAGTATCTTTAATATATCTAAATATTCTTTTTACTGCTTTAAGATGTGAAACTTTAGGATTTGATTGAAATCTTGCACATAAACATACACTAAACATAATATCAGGTCTACTAGCAGTAATGTAAAGAAGTGATCCAATCATACCTCGATAGAGCTTTTGATCAACATTCTTACCATTTTCATCTTTGTCAAGAGATGTAGTAGTGCTCATAGGTGTTGGTTTGCTTGTTGAATTTTCCAATCCGAATCTTTTAAGTAAATCTTTTGCGTACTTGCTTTGATTGATGAAAATTCCTTCTTTCAATTGTTTAATTTGAAGTCCAAGAAAGAAATTTAGTTCACCCATGTGACTCATTTCAAATTCATCCTGCATATTCTTAGCAAATTCTTGACAAAGATTATTGTTAGTAGAACCAAAAATAATATCATCTACATATATTTGAATTAGTAAAATATCTTTATTTATTTTCTTAATAAACAATGTTGAATCAACTTTTCCAATATCAAAACCTGAAGTTAAAAGAAATTTCTTTAATCTATCATACCATGCACGAGGTGCTTGTTTAAGACCATATAATGCTTTCTTAAGTTTAAAAACATGATTTGGAAAACTTTCATGTTCAAAACCTGGAGGTTGTTCTACAAAAACTTCTTCATTTATAAAACCATTTAAAAAAGCACTTTTAACATCCATTTGAAATAATTTAAAATTCATAAAACATGCAAATGCAAGTAAAATCCTAATTGATTCTAATCGTGCAACTGGTGCATAAGTTTCATCATAATCAATTCCTTCTTCTTGATTATAACCTTGAGCAACTAATCTAGCTTTGTTTCTAACAACTTGACCAAATTCATCTAATTTGTTTCTAAAAATCCATTTTGTTCCAATAATGGATTTATTTTGAGGTCTAGGTATAAGATCCCAAACATTATTTCTAGTAAATTGATTAAGTTCATCTTGCATAGCAATTATCCATGAATCATCAAGAAGTGCTTCTTTTATATTTTTAGGTTCAATAGTTGAAATAAAAGCATTATGAGCAATCAAATTAAAATGTGATCTAGTAGTTACTTTGTCAGATATATTTCCTATAACTAAATCATGTGGATGATTTTTAACTTCTACAAAATCTTTAGGTAAATCATTTTGTAGATTATCATCTTTTGTAATATCTATCATAGGAGTATCTTGTATGGTATCAATTACATCATCATCATTATTTAGTATAATAGGTATTTTTGAAAAACTTTCATTAAAAGAAACATGTAAAGATTCTTCAATAACTTGTGTTCTTTTGTTATAAATTCTATATGCTTTACTGTGATTAGAATATCCAACAAAAATTCCTTCATCGGATTTTGAATCAAATTTATCTAAGTTATCCTTTGTATTTAAGATAAAACATTTACAACCAAAAACTTTAAAGTAAGATACTTTAGGAATTTTGTTATAAAATAATTCATAAGATGTTTTCTTTAAAATAGGTCGTAATAAAACTCTATTTAATACATAACATGCTGTTGATACGGCTTCTGCCCAAAAATATTTAGGTAAATTACTATCACATAACATGGTTCTAGCACATTCTTGTAAGGTTCTATTTTTCCTTTCTACAACTCCATTTTGTGGAGCAGCTCGAGGAAAAGAGAATGTGTGTGATATACCATGTTGATCACAATAATTTGCAAATAATTCATTTTCAAATTCACCTCCATGATCACTACGTATAGAGATAATAGAAGTTGATTTTTGATTTTGAATTTTCTTGCAAAATATAGAAAACTCATTAAAAGCATCATTTTTATGTTTAAGAAAAATTACCCAAGTGAATCTAGAAAAATCATCAACAAGAACAAATGCATATCTACTTCCATTTAAAGATGCTACTCTAGATGGACCAAAAAGATCTATATGAATTAATTCTAATGGTCTATTTGTAGATATTATGTTTTTAGATTTAAAAGAAGATTTGTGCATTTTTCCTTGTTGACATGCATCACAAAAATTATTTTTAAATGACATCTTAGGCAAACCATTTACTGAATCATTTTTAGAAATCTTAGACATATGTTTAAAGTTAACATGTCCAAAACGTTTATGCCATAAAATAGAATCATTAGATGATGCAATAAGACAATGTTCATTTGAAATATTATTCATTGATAACACATATATGTTATTTTTTCTATAACCTTTAAAAATAATGGTTATTAAATCAATATCATAAATTAAGCATGATTCTTTTTCAAAAACAATTTTATAACCTTTATCACAAAGTTGACTAATACTTAGTAAATTATGTTTAAGACCATTAACTAATAAAACATTATCAATGATAGGTTTGTTTGGATTACCTACGGAACCAATACCGATGACTTTTCCTTTGTTGTTATCTCCAAAAGTAACGGTACCTCCATCCTTGTTTTGAAAAGATGACAACAATTGAATATTTCCAGTCATATGTTTAGAGCAACCACTATCTAAAATCCACCTATCTTTCTTGGGTACCTGAAAAAATAAACATTTACATTTTGGTACCCATACTATGTTGGGTCCTTTAAATTAGCCTTTAGGAAACCAAACCCATGAAGAGTTTGATTTACTTAAATAATTAGATGATAAACAAATATTTTTAATAAAATCAGAAATATAAAAATTCTTATTAAAAGAAGATAATTCTTTTGGAACCCAAATAGAAAAGAATTTTGATTTCTTTTTATACAAATTTTCATATTTATAATCATGCAAATCACAAGAAGGTTTTACAAAAATTGTATTCTTTGATTTGTTTTTATTAATTTGAAAACCTAATCCTTTTGTCTTTTGTGATTCTCTTTGAAAAGAAAGAATATTATTAAGATTTTCTTTTCCTTTATTAAATTTGCTTACATTTAAACATATATCTTCATATCTTGATTTAAAAGAAGAAATATCTTTATCTAAACTATTAATTCGAATATTTAACTTATTACATTCTGATTTTAAATATTTATTTTCATTAGATAAATTATCATTTTCTTTTAGTAAAGAAAAATTTTCTTCTTTTAATTCAACTAATTGAGAATTAGTATAAGTAGAGGAATTTAAATCTGAAATTTCTTCACGTAACCTTTTATTCTCACCTTTAAGAAAATTATGTGAAATTTTTAATCTTATAAAAGTTTCATATAATTCATTAAAAGCATCTAAAAGCTCTTCATTTTCACTTACATCATCTTGTGCCATGAAACACATGTGAGCACTTTCCTTTTCTTCAATTTCTTCATCTGAGGATGATTCATCACTATCATCCCAAGTGACCGCCATTGCTTTCCTCTTCTTGTTATTTTGAATATTGTTGAAGTTGTTGAAATAACTTGATTTTTGTTTATTCTTCAACATTGGACAATCTTTCTTCATATGCCCTGGTTTATTACACTTAAAACAAAGAGGGTTAGTTGAATTTGAATTCTTAAATTTAAAATTACCTCTTTTGATGAATTTTCGAAATTTTCGTGCAAACATGCCCATTTCTTCATCATTATCATCTGAATCTTCTTTATCTGAAGTAGTATTAAATGCAAGAACTTTCTTGTTCTTAGATTCTTCATCATTCTTCCTATCTTCAAGTTGTACTTCATATGCCATAAGATTACCAATAAGATTTTCAACCGTAAGAGTTGACAAATCATTGGCTTCTTCAATAGCGGTAACTTTCTTTTCCCATTGTGGAGTAAGTGAACGAAGTATCTTTCTTACCATCTCCACTTGAGTATATGTTTTTCCAAGACCAATAAGAGAATTTGTGATGTCGGTGAATCTTGTGAACATTTCTCCAATAGTCTCATTTTCCTTCATCTTGAATAATTCAAATCTGTGCACAAGAACAGAAATTTTAGACTCTTTAACTTTAGTAGTACCTTCATGAGTTACCTCGAGTGTGTGCCAAATATCATATGCGGATGTGGCCGTTGACACCCTATTGAACTCATTCTTGTCAAGTGCACAAAATAAGGCATTCATTGCTTTAGAATCCAAATTCGCATTGTTCCTTTGAGATGTAGTCCATTCCGCGAAAGGAGTTGTTGGTTTCTCATATTTTGTTTCAACGACGTTCCAAAGTTCGTAGCCAAGAGATTGGAGATAGATCTTCATCCTACACTTCCAGTAGTTGTAGTTCGTGCCATCGAACATTGGAGGACGATTTGTAGAGTGACCTTCCTTGAATTGTGATGTATTTGACAATGCCATCTTTCACCTTGCTCTGATACCAAATGTAGGATCTGAAATAGATACACTTGAACACTAGAGGGGGGGTGAATAGTGTTCTTTTAAAATTATTGCAAAGTAGATAATAAATTGCAAAGAAAAAAATGGCAATCTCAGAAATTTGCAAACACAAACACAAGGATTTTATACTGGTTCCACCAAACTGGTGTACATCCAGTCCCCAAGCAAATCCCGCTTGAGAGTTTTCACTATGATTTTGAATAAACTTACAAAATCAAATGCAAACCTGACCAATTTGCAAGTTCCTGCAAATTGCAACACCAATTGACAAACTCCTTGTCAATTTGAACACCAATCTCTAACCCAAGAGACTAACCCTCTCACAACCGAGAGAAAACTTGTTGAAGAAGAACACAATGATCCTATAAGCCTTGAATGTGTAATAATGTGCAGCAGTGGCTTAGGATTCTTTTAATCTTTGTAAAATTGCCTAATTGATTTGTTTTTGATGAAAGTATTTTTTTTAAGTAAAGAAATTTTTTTTTTTTCAATTCAATTATTTGAGATTAGAAAAAAATAGAGGAATTTAAATCAGAAATTTCTTCAAGTAATCTTTTATTTTCACCTTTAAGAAAATTATGTGATGTTTTTAATCTTACAAAAGTTTCATATAATTCATTAAAAGCATCTAAAAGTTCTTCATTTTCACTTACATCATCTTGTGCCATAAAACACATGTGAGCACTTTTTTTTCTTCAATTTCTTCATCTGAAGATGACTCATCACTATCATCCCAAGTGACTGCTATTGCTTTCCTTTTCTTGTTATTTTGAATGTTGTTGAAGTTGTTGAAATAACTTGATTTTTGCTTATTCTTCAACATTGGACAATCTTTCTTCATATACCCTGGTTTATTACACTTAAAACAAAGAGGGTTATTTGAAATTGAACTCTTAGATTTAAAATTACATCGTTTTATAAATTTCCAAAATTTTCGTGCAAACATGCCCATTTCTTCATCATCATCATCTGAATCTTCTTTATCGGAAGTAGTATTGAATGCAAGAACTTTCTTGTTCTTTGATTCTTCATCATTCTTTCTATCTTCAATTTGTCTTTCATATGCCATAAGATTACCAATAAGATTTTCAACCGTAAGAGTTAACAAATCATTGGCTTCTTCAATTGCGGTAACTTTCTTTTCCTATTGTGGAGTAAGTGAACGAAGTATCTTTCTTATCATCTCCACTTGAGTATATGTTTTTCCAAGACCAATGAGAGAATTTGTGATGTCGGTGAATCTTGTAAATATTTCTCCAATAGTCTCATTTTCCTTCATCTTGAATAATTCAAATCTATGCACAAGAACAGAAATTTTAGATTCTTTAACTTTATTTGTACCTTCATGAGTTACCTCAAGTGTATGCCAAATATCGTATGCAGATGTGGCCTTTGACACCCTATTGAACTCATTCTTGTCAAGTGCACAAAATAAGGCATTCATTGCTTTAGAATCCAAGTTTGCATTGTTCCTTTGAGATGTAGTCCATTCCGCGAAAGGAGTGGTTGGCTTCTCATATTTCGTTTCAACGACGTTCCAAAGTTCGTAGCCAAGAGATTGGAGATAGATCTTCATCCTACACTTCCAGTAGTTGTAGTTCGTGCCATCGAACATTGGAGGACGATTTGTAGAGTGACCTTCCTTGAATTGTGATGTATTTGAAGATGCCATCTTTCACCTTGCTCTGATACCAAATGTAGGATCTGAAATAGATACACTTGAACACTAGAGGGGGGGTGAATAGTGTTCTTTTAAAATTATTGCAAAGTAGATAATAAATTGCAAAGAAAAAAATGGCAATCTCAGAAATTTGCAAACACAAACACAAGGATTTTATACTGGTTCCACCAAACTGGTGTACATCCAGTCCCCAAGCAAATCCCGCTTGAGAGTTTTCACTATGATTTTGAATAAACTTACAAAATCAAATGCAAACCTGACCAATTTGCAAGTTCCTGCAAATTGCAACACCAATTGACAAACTCCTTGTCAATTTGAACACCAATCTCTAACCCAAGAGACTAACCCTCTCACAACCGAGAGAAAACTTGTTGAAGAAGAACACAATGATCCTATAAGCCTTGAATGTGTAATAATGTGCAGCAGTGGCTTAGGATTCTTTTAATCTTTGTAAAATTGCCTAATTGATTTGTTTTTGATGAAAGTATATAGGCAATTTCAGAAACTCTTCTTTTTCAGAAAAATTTTTTCTGAACAAATAACCTATTTATAGCCCTTGAAAAGACAATTTTTTGAACTTTAAAAACGTTTAAAAACAGCTATAAACAGTCATAAATTCAAACTTTGAATACTGAAAAAACTGTATCTGTAGTCGACTACTATTGACATTAGTCGACTTCACTGAGTTCAAACAGACTCTGTGTATTCAGAAAATTTTCTCAGTAGTCGACTATAATGCTCATTAGTCGAGTACACTGTATTTTGACAGAAACTGATAAATTAAAATTTGAGTTTAGTAGTCGACTATAATGATGATTAGTCGACTACACTGTAAAATAACAGAAACTTATGTTTCTGTCAAACACCTGCGTAGTCGACTATAATCCATTGTAGTCGACTATACTGTAAAATGACAGAAACATGTATTTGAGTTTTATACACGAGTAGTCGACTACTATTCTAATTAGTCGACTACTAAGAGTAAAAATTCTGCTATAAAAAGTTTTTATAATCAAGTTTTAACTATAATTCTAATGGTTAACATAGGGGATTTCTATAGTTAACCAACACACTAAGCCTGTGTTAGTGTGTTCTAATATTGTGTGTGTGTGCGTGTGTGTGATCAAGGCTTGTACAATTATTCTAAGTAAAGAAAATATAAAATACATTATTTTATTTGTTCTTTATTTTCTTCACTTCAAAATGCCTTGAAATCAACTTGCACTTGTATATATTCTGATATTGAAATCTGCATATAAAAGTTAGTGCACACACTGTATAAATTGTTATCATCAAAACACTATCATGGAGATATGATATTCAACAAGTAGAACCAGCAACCATGATGACTTCCAACTTCATGAACTTTATTTTTAACTTGAGCCACAATATTGACACTAATACTAACTATTGGAGAGAAATCAGGTCCAAAATATAGTTACGCGTGTTAAATAAATTTTAAGAACTATTTTTTACCCAAAAGCTTAAACTATTGGGTATTGAGTCTTTGACCCTAGGATTTGGATCATCTCTAGTTAGGTGGAAATTACAGAGTCTCCAATTTTTACAATCATTGACATACGATCTGAATTCAATGAATGAGATTATGCCACATAGGATTGCACTATTTGATAGTGGGTTTCAAAGGATAGTGCTTTTCAAAAACTAATGGTCTTCAAGATCATAATAGTTTTATCTGTTGGGCTAATCTCATCTCTTGAATTCGTAATGCATGGTAATGATTGGAGAGATTGGATTGAAACTCTTTAGTTATTACCGACTTGAAGAGGATCTGAATACTTAACCCCAACTCTGACTTAAATTAACAACTCCCTTTTATCCAATCAATTGTGAAAACTGTTATGACAAACTCCCCATGATAAGCTAATATCAATCACATGAGAGCATGAAAAATATCAAGAACACACGAACACAAAGATATATGTGATTCGGCTTGTAGCCTACATCCACAGACGAAGGAGAAGAAAAGCTTTACTAAATAGTGAGCAATACAAAGTGGAATCTCTCAATCACTCAATCCCAAATAACATCCCAAGATTCTCATACAATCTCTCTAAATAAATGAAACAAAAGAAGAGATAATTCATGACGACGAGATTCTGAAGTAACTTCCTTTCTCTCTCTGTATTGGTGCTATAGTTGATGATACTTAATAGAACCTGTCGAGCCTTCTTTTAAAGGAGCTTCTCCAAGTCGTTGGCTAATAGGAAACCGTATAGGAATAGAATCCTAATGTGAGTCCAATTCGTAACAAATCAATCCTATCAACACTTGGACTATGATAACTACAACAAGGGCCTATTGGAATCCAATCAAATTAGATCAAAAAGTCCTTATTCCACTAGGATTAAGACTTAATTAAGATGTCTACACAAACTCAAATTCTAATGACTACCATATGCAATTATGGTTGAAGATTTTGAAATCGAATTACTTTGCGATTTGAGTCACATCACAACAAAAACAATACTCAGATATGAATCCTTAACAGAAAGATTGAGCACTCAAAGAGAATTAATTAAGTGCAGTTGCAAATGAACATATCATTCTCTACAAATCAAGATCAATAATACAAACTTGTCAAATAAACATGGCAATTGTGTATATAGTGTTAGTCTAAGGGATGTAGACTCAAAGCTGGAATCAAATAAATTGCTGGATATCATGTTTCCTAATCTATTTTGGTAACAGGTTTCCTAATCTATTTTGATAACATGATTCTTAATCTGGTTTGGTAACATGATTCTTAACCTGTTTTGATAATAAGTTATTAGGATTCCTAATCTGTTTTGTTTTTTGGTTTCAGAATTTCTAGTCTGTTTTGGTTTTAGGTTTTCTATATATATGGAACGCCTTAGAAGAGATTAGACATAAGAAAAAAGAGGGTTTTGAGAGAATTCTTCAGAGAGATCTCAGAGAGATTAGATCCTATTTGTGGGCATTGTAATCTTCTTTAATATTAATCAAAGAATTGTGTGGTGTGGCTCCCGAGGACATAGGCACGATTGTCGAACCTTGTTAAATTTGGTGTGTTCTTTCTTGTTTACTTTTCTGCAAGTTCTTATCTTTTATTTGCTGTGAATTTTCCTACTTTACTACTCTCAAATACAAGGTCCGAAAGGGTAAGGGTTCGATTTGATTGTTTCGAATCCCTAACAACTAGTATCAGAGCTTCGTTCAGAAGGATTGTGAGAGAGGCATGGTAGAGGAAAGCAAATCTAAGATCGAGAAGTATGATGGTTCAGACTTCGCCTACTGAAAGTCGCAGATGGAGGACTATTTATACCAGAAGGACTTGTATCGCCCATTAATGGGCAAGGCTAAGGGAAAGAAGAAAGAAGAGTCAGGCGAGTATTGGGAGATACTGGATAGGAAGGCTCTAGGGAAAATCTGATTTTCGCTCACCAAGATAGTCGCACACAACATATTAAAGGAGAAGACGACGATAGGGCTTATGGAAGCATTCGCGAAGATGTACGAACAACCATCTGCCTCAAACAAGGTGCATCTCATCAATACACTCTTCAATCTCAAGATGGCAGAAGGATGCTCCTTCACAATGCACCTCAACGAGTTCAACACGATTGTTGATCAACTCATCTTCGTAGACATCACGTTCGATGACGAAGTGCAGGCCCTATTGATTCTATCGTAGTTGCCGGATAGTTGGGCAGGTTGTGTAATGTCAATCAGTAATTCAGCAGGGAAGGACAAGTTGAAGCTGAACGAGGTTGTTAGCATGATTCTATCCAAGAAGGTTAGAAGGAAATTGTCCGAATCAGAAGGTTCGGGTTTAGTCCTAAATTTCGAGCAAAGAGGCAGAAGCCAGAAGAAGGGGAATCAGAACAAGAATCGGTCAAAGTCAAACAAAAAGAGGTCAAACTTAAAAGTTAGGCCTATCAAAGGGAAGTGTTAGAACTGTGGTCAGGAGGGTCATATGTCTTCAGCTTGTAAAGCACAAAAGAAGGATGTGAATGAGTAGGAGGCTCATATCGTGCAGGATGCCTTGATCCTAGCTATGGACATCGATTTTGATTCCTGGATCATCGACTCAAGAGCTTCGTTCCACGCCACTGCTAATAGGAAGCTTCTTCATAACTATGTAGTAGGGGACTTTGGGAAAGTATACTTGGGGGATAATGAATCCTGTAGTGTTGTTGGAAGAGGAGATGTGCAAATACAATTGAAGGGCCCTAAGTGGAATCTGAAGAATGTGAGGCATGTACCGGAGCTGAAGATGAATCTTATTTTAGTTGGCCAGCTTGGAGTAGAAGACTATGTTTCGACATTCACCGAGGATTCATGGAGGATTTCAAACGGTATTATGATTATTGCCCGAGGTAGCAAAATAGGAACTCTCTACCTCACCTCAAATGCGAGTGACACACTCGCAATTGCAGCTGGCAAAGAGAGTACGGATCTATGGCATAATAGGTTGGGACACATGAGCGAGAAGGGGATGAAGATTCTACATTCACAGGGGAAGCTAATCGGCATCGATTCCATGGATGTCGGTGTTTGCGAGGATTACATCTTTGGGAAGCAGAAGAGAGTTAGTTTCCAGAAGGGTGGAAGGCCACATAAAGCTCAAAAACTAGAGTTAGTTCATACTGACGTATGGGGTCCAGCTAGCGTGTCTTCTCTTAGCGGTTTGGCATACTATGTTACCTTCATCGATGATCACTCGAGGAAGGTGTGGGTATACTTCATGAAGCACAAGTTGGATATGTTCGGGATCTTCAAGAAGTGGAAGGCTATGGTGAAGAATGAGACAAATTTGAAGGTGAAGTGTCTGAGATCAGACAATAGTGGAGAATACGAGCTGGAGGAGTTCAAGAGGTTATGTTCTCTAAATGAGATTTGTTTGGAGAGGACTACTCCAGGGACACAGTAGCAAAACGACGTTGTAGAGAGGATAAACAGGACATTGACGGAGCGTGCCAGAAGCATGCGATTATATGCAGGTTTGCCTAAGATATTTTGGACGGATGCGTTGCATACAACAGCTTACTTGATTAATCATGGTCATTAGTTCTATTGGATTACTAGATTCCAGAGGAGGTTTGGAGTGGCAAGAAGATCAATCTCTAACATTTGCGAGTATTCAGTTGTGTGGCATATATTCATATCAGTGACCATGTTAGGGACAAACTAGAGGCCAAGTCATAGAAGTACACATTCATTGGATACGGCATTGATGGATTCGGGTATTGTCTTTGGGATGAGAAGAATAGGAAGATCATCAGAAGCAGGGATGTGATATTCAATGAGGAGGTGATGTACAAGAACAGGGACAGTGCCAATGATAGCCTAAGCAGTGGGAACAGCACTACAGATATAGGTGGATCCGAGTACATGGATTTGGAGGAACTTCCAGATTGAGGTGACAAAGTCAATTATGACTGAAGAACAGAGGAGGCTCCAAGTGCAGAGACGACTACCCAAGGCGTGGAGCTTAGGAGGTCATCTAAGGTACTCAAACCGAATCCCGGATATCTCTCATCATTTGATTATTTGCTTTTGAAAGATAGCGGAGAACCGGAGTGTTATAAGGAGGCTATGCAAGTGAGTGAATCTCAGCAGTGGGAGCATGCGATGCAAGAGGAGATAAATTCTCTACACACTAACGAGACATGGGAGTTAGTCCAATTACTTGCACAGAAGAAAGCCTTGCATAATAAATGTGTCTATCGGGTCAAGCAGGAGAGTAATAGAAGCAAAAGATACAATGTCAGATTAGTCGTGAAGGGATTCTAACAGTGGGAAGGAGTGGACTATACGGAGATATTTTCCTCCGTGACCATTGACAAACTGGAATTGTGCACAACTTCAATTGGCCTTCACGTGTAGGAGATGAAGGCGGAGCCACACCAGGAGGATCGCCTGGATCACCGGGTTGATGATGATTGAAGAATGGATTTTTTCCATGTAGGAGGATGCTTACGAAGAAGGGAGAGTTCGGGTGAGCTCGTTGATTGTGCTTTGGTCTCCAAGTGGGAGATTATTAGTCTAAGGGATGTAGACTCAAAGCTGGAATCAAACAAATTGCTGGATAGCAGGTTTCCTAATCTGTTTTGGTAGCATGATGATTCTTAATCTGTTTTGGTAACATGATTCTTAATCTGTTTTGGTAAAAGATTATTAGGATTCCTAATCTGTTTTGTTTTTTGTTTTACAATTCCTAGTCTGTTTTGGTTTTAGGTTTTCTATATATATGGAACGCCTTAGAAGAGATTAGACATCAGAAAAAGAGGGTTTTGAGAGAATTCTTCTGAGAAATCTCAGAGAGGTTAGATCCTATTTGTGGGCATTGTAATCTTCTTCAGTATTAATCAAAAAATTGTGTGGTGTGGCTCCCGAGGACGTAGGCACGATTGCTGAACCTTGTTAAATCTGGTGTGTTCTTTCTTGTTTACTTTTCTGCAAGTTTTTATCTTTTATTTGCTGTGATTTTTCCTACTTTTCTACTCTCAAATACAAGATCCGGAAGGGCAAGGGTTCGATTTGATTGTTTCGAATCCCCAACATATAGTCTTCTTCATGCACGTGGGTGTTAGATGACAGCGGAGATGAAAGTATGAAAGTGAAGCATTTTTATGTACTTCATGCTTGTTGAGATGAAACTAGTATTTGAAAGTTAGAAAGTGAGTTTCCAGACAATACGATGCATAATTCACTTACCCTGAAAAAACTAGAAATCACTAAAAGTAAAAAAGCGGGGTTCATTTTTGTCAAAAATTTACTTAATTACCACTCTTTTTTTCATATTCACTTTGGCAAAATTTGATGACCTAATTAATTTTACCAATTGAATATATTTTTTGCTGTCTATGCTATCAAAAAGTGTATATTTTATCTTAACAAATATGATATTAGATAAATAACACATGTGCTATTTAAATTAATATTAGTTTTAGAAATTAAGGTTCACATTAGATAATGACACATATCATATTTAGAGTCATATACAGTAATCATTTGCCCTCGATCAAATGAAAGAATAAAATTTTTCACTATTTTGATATTTTTATATGATTATCAAACAACTGAATCATTAAAGTGTAATACAATAATAAATAAATGGATAAATAATATTGTTATACCAATATTTTATTCTTCTTTTTTTTTTTGCACGCAGGCATTTTATTTCACTTGTGTGCTAAAGTAGATGTACTTTCAAATTAACTTGTAAAAGAAATACTTTCAACCTTTCCGACCCACTCTTCCGTGCCAAACAATCCTTACATACATTTCTCATATAATCTGATGTGTTTGTTACTACATGTAAAACATAATTTAAAAAAAAAATTGATAGAACGAATTTTTTTTTTCACTTTTCTACTAAAATAGACATATTGTCTCCATCTTATGTATATTTTTTTTTACAAAAAGAAGGGTTAATTGCGAATAGGCCCCTATAATATCACCCAATTGTGGCCCCCTGTAATTCTATTTGTACAAATATACCCCTTATAATATTGACCAAAGTGTAAATACAGCTCCTTAGTAATCTTTTCCCCATATTCCTATCACATAGTAATATACTATTCCTCGAGCTAATTGTCGTGGGGCTAACTGCGAACCATAGAAGCATTACAGATTATCTGAATAGTTGGGAGGTAATATAACTCTCACGAATTTGAGTTTGATTCCTAATGGCTTCATTATTTAAAAAAGAAAAGGAAAAGAAAAGACAATAATGCACCATAAATCTAGCTGGCCAAGCTCGTATAAGTTATTCTATACTTCGATCTAAGATCTAAGAACAAGGTTAATACAACTCATAGAAATATTAATAGAAATATTAAGGGTGAATTTCACACAACACCCCTAAACTTTGGGGGAGTTGCACATTCTCCACATAAACTTTGTTTATCTCATATAACTCATCTGAACTTTGGAGTCTCACAAACCCCCCTAAACTATGACATTATCTCATTTAAATCCCCACCATGCACCCAACCCACCAAAAAATACTTTCAAATAACTAAAATATTTTTTAGAGGAAAAAAAATCTCAAACTCTGTCATTTGTCATTTACAGGTAACATATCCTAATCCTATTCCCTAAAATTTGAGATTTTTCCACTCAAAGAAATTTTAGTTACTTACAAATTACATATAAAGAGGTCTAGTGAGAAACGTAGTTCATGGGGGGTTTTGTGCGACACGAAGGGGGTTAGTGATATTAACCCAGATATTAATACGGTGTACATGTCCAAGCAAGTGCAGGTGCAGCTTGTTGAAGTTGTGCGACTCTCCATAAGATGCCAAATCAAAAAATAATCCCTAAGAATTTTTCCACATGCTTTTGGTCTAATGGTTTTAAAAAAATAACCCGTTCCCCGCTAGCCTAAAATGTCGGTTCCCTTCTCTCTTCTCGTCGCGGTGCGTTCGCCTCAAAATTCCATGCCAACGTGTTTTTTTTTTTTTTTGAACCTGAGAAACAGGGTGTAAAGCCCTGTTCATTTAATATAATGCAAAAAGTATCAACATAGAGGTTACAACTTCTCTAGATAGATGAGAGCACTGTAGGAGAAGTGGGTACTGTAGAGGTTACAAATTCCATGCCAACGTGTTTACTCAAAGAGAGATTATTTAATGGTTTTCAAATGCATATTTCAGTCCCTGCCATTTGAATCACTGTTAAATATATTCTCAGTATCTTCTTTGGATCTCCCTATACATGAAGCAAGTTAAGGATTTGAATACCCATTCATTGGGTCTCAATTTCATCATTTCCACCCACATGAATATATAACGGATAGGACTTGTCTTTTATATAACATCTGATCTGTTAGAACATAGTCCTTATAATAGCTTTTATTTGAGTAATGACAAATTCTTATTTGGTACTAATATTTGCTTGAGATAATATAGTACATATAAAATATAGGTATAAAAAGTGTGTTATGCGAAACAATACGAAAATCAGCTCAAAAGCTGATTTCAGCCTTCTTGCCATCAATGGTGGCATAGGACCATCAATGATAGGTTGAGCTCATTAATGGTAAATATGTATCATCGATGATTTTTGCTCCAAGAGACTTTTGTATCATCAATGGGCCTCTTAACCATCGATGAGGCCTCGACACCATCGACGGTTGAGAAGCACCATCGATGGTAAACATAGTGGAAGTGCAGTTTTTCAGATTTAATGTCAGTCATTTATTGTTTTATATATCTCCAATCTCTAATAAGTATAATGTTGGGGAATTTTAGTCTCCCTGCCTACTACAATCTCCGCAACTCGAAAGCCAATCCATAATTAACAAGATATAAAACAACCACAATAAAAAAGAAAGAACACCGAGATTTATGTGGTTCGGTCAACTAACTTCTACCTACGTCCACCGGCAACAATACTAGAAATCCACTATGTATCAGGGAGAATTACAAAAGGAACCACTCAACTCTCGTCTCTCAATCTCTCAACATCACATACATAATCAACTCTCATATTCTCTCCAAAGCCCTCTCCTTGCAATCTTTTGAACGAACAAAGACTGCGAAACCCTCTCCCAATAATGTAATCTTTTGCACGGACAAAGACTACAAAACTCTCTCCTCTCGTACAATAGTCTTAAATCAGGCTACGCCCTATGCTAACCCTAGATTACAAGAATATTGACTCTCTCTCTCTTCTGTTTGGTTTTTCCTCCAACAATAGAAAAATATATATAGGGAAACCAAAACATTATCTCTAGCCTAACTTCCTACTTAGAATATGATTCAAACCCCTAATCATGATGAGACTTAATCTCCTAATCATGATAAATCTCTAACCTTATTAAATTCTGATGAAGTTATACAAAGAATAAAAGACACAATCCCAATAATCTCCACCTTGGATTTGATTCCCAAACTCCCTTGAATATATGTCATCGCCATCTTGAAACTTTGCCTTTCCTACTATAGTCTTCTAGTCTTTTACACTTCAAATTGAAGCACTTGCACTCTAACTGGATGCCCTTATGACCCTCATTTTCATCTGCCTAGCCGTGGCGCCTCCACCTCTCTTGTGTATACAAAGAGATGTTCACCACCTCTAACATTAGAAGCAAGTCAACCATGCGTGTCCTCTCGAACTGAATATGACAGTAGCATTGCCTTATCTTCCATCAGATCTTCTTTTTTCTCTTCATCTTGATTCTTGTAATGCCGCCTGATAAATATGAATATTTTCTATATTTTGACTATGTTTCACCTCCGAATTTATTGTTATTTGATGCGATTTCCTTGCACTTTGGCTTTGTTTAGCTTCCTTGTTCCTATTTACTGCTCTATTTATATATTATGTAGGAAATACTAGATCTAAGCACGGATTTAGAGCTAAGAAGGAGTCAAGAAATGCATGGAAAGAGGCAACACGGTTCTCCAGTATCCAACAACACAGGCATGTTGAATACAGAAGAAAAGCCCAGAAAGAGCAGAGCGAAACAATTAAACACGGCCTGGTCGTGTTGATCTATACAACCGTGTTGGATGTCAGCAATCAGTTATCATGCGATTTTAAGCGAAATTTGATTATATCTGTTAACACATCTTTCTCTAGACTTTTAAGAAAGACGTCCTGAGGTATCTCAGAGGTACCAAAGGCTGGAGATCTCTATTTTCTCTTCTTCTTCTTCTCTCCATCTCTCTAAAAACTCTTAGATTAGGATTATTTTGATTTAGCAAACTACCGGTTGTGGAGATTTGTGTGAAACATCTCGACTTCGATATTATGGTTTTGTTTTCTAATTCATCTTATTTTCCAATTTATTCCTCTTATTTTCCAGTTTACTATTATGATCTTACACATCATCATCATGTCTTCTATTTCAATTATGTGTGAGTAATCATTTTTTCTAGGATTGAATTAGGTTCGGCCATGCATGTCTTCTATTTCAATTATGTGTGAGTAATCATTTTTTCTAGGATTGAATTAGGTTCGGCCATGGTTATGAATTGATGAACTGATTTTGTCGTTATCAGGTTCGGCCATGGTTATGAATTGATGAACTGATTTTGTCGTTATCATTAATTATTTGATTTGCATTATTCAATTGCTAATATATAATTTCCTAGGTTTAATTCAATTGGTCATTGATTTGATCCTTCTAGGATGTTGATTTGAACTGAAATGTTAGATTGACGCCGTAAAATAGTTTTTGAACGAGAATTAATTGATCACGAAAGTAAGTTAATTATTCTCGGGAACACAAGGGACTAACGTGAACTTAATGGGTTTAATTTAGTTTAATATTATAAAAATAGGTTGTTAGGCTGAATTAGGCATGACTTTTAGTCATCGAAAGAGGCTAATATTTATCATAGGCTAGTCGTTCCTAATGCATTGAGAGGTTCGATAACGATTGATTAATTTGTTGATTCAAACCAGAGTTGAAACCGAAATTCAATCCTATATTCTTTTAGTTGAGTGAATTCACTTTAATACTAGTTAGCACATTCGCTATTGATAGTTAAGAATCATACTTTTAGCACGATTGGTTTAGATAGTCACAAAATAGTGAAAATCAGTAATTGACAACAAAGTCCCTGAGGATACGACTTTGTATTGCTACAAAAACATCCGTGCACTTGCGAATTTGAGTGAACAAGTTTTTGGCACAGTTGTCGGGGACTTCGACATTGTTAATATTGACTTTTTTATTGTTTGACTAGACTAGACTTTTTCTTTCATTTGTTTTATTTTTATTTTTACGTTTGACTCGTTCCTTTGTTTTCTTGTGCAGACACCCTTGTATGCCCAGATACTTACGACTTGGAGAACCAATCGAGTGTGATCCCGAGATTGAAAGGACCTTGCATCATATTAGGAAGAGGGTACGAGAAACAAAGGATAGTTTGAAAAGTAGAAACACCATGGGAGACCAAGAAAACCAAGGCAATCAAGACCGATCCTTGAAGGAGTTTGCATCACCAACCACCCATAGCTCCTAGTCTAGCATCGTGAAACCTAATGTTGCTGCCAATAATTTTGAACTCAAACCTTCACTCCTCTCTATGGTTCAGCAAAACCAGTTTGGGGGTACTCCAACTGAAGATCCAAACCTCCATGTCTCAATCTTTTTGGAGTGTTGTGACACCCTGAAGATGAATGGAGTGTTGGACGACATAATCAAGCTAAGGTTATTTCCCTTCTCACTAAGGGACAAGGTAAGGGCTTGGTTGCAATCACTTCCATCAGGCTTCATCACTACATGGGACCAACTCTCAGAAGTGTTCCTTGCTAAATACTTTCCTCCGAGCAAAACAGCCCAGATGAGGAATCAGATAACGACCTTTAATCAGAAAGAAGGGGAGTCATTGTATGATACTTGGGAGAGGTACAAGGATCTTCTAAGGATGTGTCCAAATCATGGGTTGGAGAATTGGCTCATAATCCACACTTTCTATAACGAGCTTCTCTACAACACTAGGATGACCGTGGATGCTGCAGCTGGTGGGGCATTGATGAATAAAAGTGTGCGAGATGCAAAACAACTCATAAAGGATATCACACAGAACTATTTCCAATGGTTAGGTGAGAGCTCTTTACCCAAAAAGAGCGGGAGGTATGATGTAGATGCATTAGAGCACATTGCTTCTAAAGTAGATGCTTTATTTTAGAAATTTGATAAGATGAGCATGAAATCAGTAGCATCTAGCTCTACTAACTATGAAATATGTGGTATCACTGGACATTCTGCTGTGGAATATCAGATTGGAAACTCCCCTTCCCCTGAGGCACCACTATATGAACATGTTAATTATATGAATAATTTTAATCAGAAAGGGGACCCTTTTTCTAATACGTACAACCCGAGGTGGAGGAATCATCCTAATTTATCCTATAAAAATGCATCGCAAAACCCAAATCCTCACTCTAATTTTGACCTCCAGGTTTTTAGGCCCCTAGACTCCCTTACCCTAATCCCCAAAGGTCCAACTTGGAGAGCTTGATGGAAAATTTTGTGACAACTCAAAATAAGCAAAATGAAGAATTTAGAAATCAGAATAGATCATGAGTGACGCCACTAAGAATCTAACGTCTAAAGTTGACTTTTTAGCCACCAATAATAAAATGTTAGAGAATCAGATCACTCAAGTGTTCCAACAATCTAGCTCTTCTTCCAGACCTTCTGGAATGTTTCCTAGACAACCTGAAACCAACCCCAAGGGATCTATCAATGCCATCACACTCAGGAGTGGAAAAGAGTTAAAGGGACCAGTGATGAGGAGTGATAATAGGGATGTAGTTGATGAGAGTGAGAAACTAGTGACAAGTAAAAAAGAACATGCTGGCGAGTAAGGAGAGAATGTTGAGAGATATGTTGCACCTGCACCTTACAAGCCCCCACTACCTTTCCTCAAAGGTAAGTTAAAGCTAAGTTGGGAAAACCAGTATAGGAAATTCATAGAAATATTAAAAAAATACATATTAACATCCCATTTGTTGAAGCCATTTCCCAAATGCCCTTCTATGATAAATTCTTAAAGGAGATTCTGTCAAACAAGAGATGATTAGAGGAGTATGAAACCGTAGCCTTAACTCAGGAATGTAGTGACATAATTCAAAATAAGTTACCACCTAAGCTTAAAGACCCTAGCTCATTTTCTACTCCTTGCACAATTGGTGATATATCAATTAATCGTGCTCTATATGACCTTGGTGCTAGTGTCAGTCTTATGCCATTGTCTATATGTAACAAGTTGCAGATGGGAGACTTGAAGCCCACCACTATCTCCCTCTAATTAGCAGATCGATTGGTTAAACGTCGAGTAGGTATAATAGAAGATGTACCTATCCAAGTTGGTAAATTCTATATTCCAGTCGATTTTGTTATTCTTGAAATTGAGGAGGATTCTCAAATCCCTATTATATTGGAAAGACCTTTCCTTGCTACTGTTGGCGCGGTGATTGATGTGAAGAATGAAAAGCTCTCTCTCAATATAGGGGATGAAATGTGAATTTTGACTTGTTTTCAGCTATGAAATTTCCACTACTTGATGATACTTGTTGCAGGATTGATACGATTGCAATGGTGGTTAGAGAATACTTTATTAGATATATCTCAAGTAATCCACTTGAGAAATACTTAGGACTTGTTTGGATTGAGGGGAATGAGGGTGAAGGGAAGTTAGGGGAACCATTCACCTCCATTCACCTTGTTTGGGAACACTTAGGAGGTGAAGTTAATTCACCCTAGTTTCCCTTGGTTCACCCCCTAATAGTATAAAATTTGTTACCCCCCAAATTAGGGTGTAACCAAGGAGAAGGGAACTCCCTTCCCTTCCCTTCCCTTCCCTTCCCTTCCCTTCTCTCAGTTTCCCTTAACTTCCCTTCACCCCCTACAAATCCAAACAGGCCCTTAGTAGAGAATGGGGCACCAGTTGATAATGATCAGGAAATAACTTCCTATGTTACAATGCTTGATGAAAGCCCCACCTACACCAAAACCACCTATAGCAAAGAACCTGATGTAGTGGCCAAAATTGCAAAGGTGTTGAATGACCAGGTTGTGTCAGTGAACACAGCCGTGTCAAAAAGTAGCAGAAAAAGTCCAAAACAGGTTTGTGAAGGGAAAACTGCACCCAAGGTAGAACTAAAACCACTTCCCTCCTTACTCAGGTATGAATTTCTAGACTCTAATGGTGCATATCCTGTAATTGTGAATGCTAACTTAAGTCACCAGGAAGTTGAGAAATTACTTAAGGTTCTCAGATTTCATAAGGATGTGATAGGTTATTCCATAGACGATATTGAAGGCATTAATCCATCTATTTGCATGCATCGAATTCTGTTGGAAGAAGGATACAAAACTTCCATTGAACATCAAAGAAGGCTAAACCCGAATATGAAAGAGGTCGTTAGGAAAGAGGTGCTGAAACTACTTGATGCAGGGATCATCTATCCTATCTCGGATAGCGAAGGGGTGAGCCCGGTTCAAGTAGTACCTAAGAAGAGAGGTATGACCGTTGAAAAAAAATAAAAAGAATGAGCTAATCCCCACTAGAATGGTCACCGGGTGGCACATGTGCATTGATTATCGAAAACTTAATAAAGCTGCCTAAAAAGATCATTTCCCCCTCCCTTTTATCGACCAAATGTTAGAGAGGTTGGCTAGGCATTCTCATTTCTGTTATCTAGATGGGTATTCAAGATTCTTTCAAATCCTGATTCACCCTAGTGATCAAGAGAAGACAACATTCACAAGTCCATATGACACTTTTGCTTATAGGAGAATGCCATTTGGTTTATGTAATGCCCCTGCCACTTTTCAAAGATGCATGATGACCATATTTTCTGATTTTAAGAGAACATTATGGAGGTCTTTATGGATAATTTTTTTAGTCTATGTCATTTCTTTTGATGACTGTTTGCATAACCTTGCTAAGGTCTTAAAAAGATGTAAAGAAATGAACTTGTGTTGAATTGAGAGAAGTGCCATTTTATGGTACAAGAATGGATTGTTTTGGGTCATTTATTTTCTAATCGGGGTATTGAAGTGGATAGGGCTAAAATTGATATCATTGCCAAGATGCCACCACTGACTAATATAAAAGGAGTTAGGAGTTTTCTGGGCGATGTCGGGTTCTATAGGCGTTTCATTAAAGATTTTTCTAAGATTGCCAAGCCCTTAACCCGTTTGCTATAAAAGATGTTCCTTTTGTATTTGATCAAACTTGTTTTGATGCTTTTGATAGGTTAAAGGAAGCTTTGACAACCGCCCCAATTATGAGGCCACCTGATTAGAGTATTCCATTCGAGATTATGTGCGACGCAAGTGACTATGCTATCGGGGCTATTCTTGGGCAAAGGAAAGAAGGGAAAGTATATAACATATACTATGCCAGTAGAACAATGGATGACGCTCAGATGAACTATGTGACAATAGAGAAAGAACTCCTAATGGTAGTGTTTGCATTGGATAAGTTTTGATCATACCTTGTTGGGTCGAAGGTCATAGTATTCACAGATCATGCTGCTTTAAAGTACCTCTTGGCAAAAAAGGATGCAAAGCCATGACTGCTAAGGTGGTTTCTTTTATTACAGGAGTTTGATCTCGAGATAAAGGATAAGAAAGGCACCGACAATGTGGTAACTGACCATCTCTCTAGACTCAGGTAAGTTATGGATCCAGGAGAATGTGAAAAGGAGCCATTTGATGATTCATTCCCAGATGACAACCTGTTTGTTGTTACAAGTCTTCAAGCCCCTTGGTTCGCTGATTTTGTGAACTATATTGTTTGTGGGGTATTACCACCTGATTTGTCCTACCAACAACGTAAGAAATTCCTATCGGATGTCAAACACTATTATTGGGATGAACCTTGTCTTTATAAGTATTATGCAGATGAGGTACTTAGAAGGTGCCTGCCTGAAGAGGAAGTATTATGTGTTATCTCCCACTGCCATTCTTCACCATACGGAGGTCATGCAAGCACCACCAAGACCGCGGCTAAAGTATTACAATATGGGTTCTATTGGCCTTCACTTTTCAATGATGTGAGACATTTTGTGCTTAGTTGTGACCATTGTTAATGGACAGGAAACATCTTAAGAAGGAATGAGATGCCACTGAATAGCATATTTGAAGTTGAACTCTTCGACGTGTGGGGGATCGACTTCATAGGACCTTTCCCATCGTCTCGCAACAACAAGTATATATTGGTAGCATAGGATTACATCTCAAAATGGGCTGAAGCTTTAGCATCCCCAACAAATGATGTGAAAGTGGTGGTCAAATTATCTCAAAAGATCATTTTCACTCGGCTTGGTGTCCCAAGAGCTGTAATCAGTGATGGAGGATCACACTTTGCAAACAGGGTCCTAAGGACACTTTTAAGGAAGTACGGAGTAACTCACAAAATGGCTACACCATATCATCTTCAAACAAGTGGCAAGGTGGAGATCACTAATCGGGGGATTAAAGAAATCTTGGGAAAGATAGTATCTCATTCGAGAAAAGATTGGTCTATGAAGCTAGATGACGTTCTTTGGGCATATCGGACGGCTTATAAGACTCCTATTGGTATAACGCCATTCAGGTTGGTTTATGGGAAATCATGTCATTTACTAGTTGAAGTGGAACATAAAGCTCATTGGGCTATCAAGAACATTCATTTGGATTTGAAAGAAGCAGGAGAACAGAGAAAGCTCCAACTTAAAGAACTCGATGAATTGAGGTTAGATGCATATGAGAATGCCAAGATTTACTGTGACGCCCCTAGGTTCACACAAGGCTGCAGTCCAAGGTGAAACCAGAGATGTCAAACATGCCATGCATCCACACTGTGCATAAACATGTTTTACCAATCACAGTAATATCCTCTAGTAGAACCAAATAGAAATGTAGGTACAAACAGGCAAAATAAAGGGAATAAATATAATAGACATGATATAGAAGAGATATCTCATAAATAAAAAGAATCATGTCTCAACTATAATATATCTAATATCTGAATAATAAAAATGTCTCAACATGAATCAACTAAAAATCGCACTAAGGCACACTGCCTTTACAATATGAATATGAAACTCTAATGTCTGGATAAAACTCAAAACTACAGTGAAGTCTCTACAAGTAAAAATACGCGACGGCGACTATGCCAGAACTTCGCCACCCTGCGGCTCTCCGAAACTCCGAACTACCTGAAAAGTAATTTAAAAGAAAAAGAATAACAACAAGAGCGTCAGAGCGCTATAGCAAGATTACCTCCATCCGTCCCCAGGGAAAGGGCTACTAGATGGAGTGAATGCTCTATCTATTAAGCATAGTCTATCTAGATTTATTTTCCCCGTATCTAAGTAGGATTAACATTTAGAAACCAACAACACGAGACGTAGTACGTCGAGCGAAATAATCCAAACAAGGAAACCCTCATGTATATACCATAAGTCTCAAATTGCAGATATCTAAACATTAATACTGAACTAAGAAAAGACAATCTAATGAAACCAATAATTAGAAATCCATAACACGAGACTGGTACGTCGGGCGAAATAATCCAAACAAGGAAACACTCATGTATATACCATAAGTCTCAAATTATGAATCTCTAATCATTGATCCCAACTAAGAAGTAAAAAGACAGTAAAAGAAATAAGATATCAACACATCGTATTTATAATATCTTCTACTATCACTGGGGAGATAGAATAAAATACCAACACATAATTTTGTATACTTTCAAAAGTAACGTATCTCAGTTATATAGTTCAATGATAGGTCGTATTCATAATCGGCATCTGCCATACTTAGGCTATCAAGTAATTGTCTCAGTGCAACGGACTACCCTGTAGGTATCCTGAACTGTGTACACGGCTCATTAGTCTCATCGCGATCTCAGTGCATAACATGAGTGCGGGACGGACTACCAAATAGGCATCCTAGAAATACGGCTCACGAGTCTCATCGCACCCTAGTGCGGGACGGACGACTAGATTAAGCCTCCTAAAATCTGACTCAATGGCCTGTACATGTGGAATATTGACGCACTACCTCATGTAGTACTGAACTGAGCTCATCAACGATATCCACCTCATATAAATCATTGTACCTCTGGCATGTCGATGCACTATCCCATATAATACTGAGCTATGCTCATCAATGATAGTTACCTCATGTATAAACTGTTTATATCTGGTGTGTCGACGCACTATCCCATATAGTACCAAGCTGTGCTCATCAACGACATCCAACATATATATGAACTATATCTAATTCAAATATGATCAAATCAAAATTTATCATAATGCCCTTGGGATTATTAAATGTATAATATAATATATTCATGACTATACGTATAACATCAAGCGGCTCAAATCTCCGCGAACGCAACTTAAAACGGCGCAACACAGCTCCACAAAACGAGCAGGAAAAACAGACGTGATATCTGTTAGTAAAATAAGCATATCTTTCTCTAGGAAAAATATTTTTACAAATGGTTTTTTGTTTTGGAAACTAGATTTACAAATATTTCAAATGGTCATTTGTTATCCCAAATCTCCAGTTAAACATCATATATGTGCATCCTTTTCTGCAGGACATGTTGTTAGTAAATATAACATATCTTTCTCTATACAAATGATTTTTAAGATTAGTCTTCTGTTTTAGAAACTAGATACATATATCTTCATTTGGCACTAGTTTGGTTAAATTTGGAGTTTATTTTCTATTTCAAAATCTCAGTTATACATGATACAATTGCTGCAGTTTTTTTGCAGAAAATATTTATTTAGTACATCTCTTAAATTTCTCATATATAAATAAAATTATGAAAAATCCTAATGATCATGATCATGATACTATTATAAACAGCAAGAAAAAAATTATTAATCTAGCATTGGTTTATATTTTAACATCAAAAATTTAACTTTTATCACATCATGTTAAGATTAAAGCATGAAAACACATATTCAACATCATATTAATCATCTACACTAGTTATTTAACTATAGGGATAGGTTTGGATGAAGATAATCTTGCCTTAATCCCATATGCAAGCCTCTGAAATAAACATCAAGCAATCCATAAGCACAAACCACCCGTTCTCCCTCGTCACACGTTGATGATCTCGCCCTTTTGTCGATATTTGCTTCACAAAGCTCTCAAAACTCTCAACTTTAGGGCTAGGGATTCAAAGAGAGGAAGAGGGTCTCCTAGGGTTTGAAACTCTGATGTAAGGATGTTAATTTTTTGTGAAAACACATGTTTATATATATGCAAACCCGAACTAAACCCGTTTGACCCGAACCAGGAATCCTAATCTGACTAGGAAAATGACCTTCGATATTTTGGCCATAACTTTCACGTTCGATCTCAGAATGAGATGATCTAAGATTTTTTGGAAATATATTAAAAATACCTATAACTTTGCTATTTTGACTTTCCCATATTCTAAATGCATCATTATGTAAAATCTATAAACTCTTAACTGGTCATTTTTCCCAGATTTTCTCGTGCATGTTTTGTGCATTTGCACTCATATATTCATATATATGTATCGAATTGATCTCAAATCAATTCCTAGCATACTCAAATATCAATAAACGTTATTTATCATGATATAATATTTTTATTATTATATTTCATAATCATTCAAAATTACAGGGTTTTACATTCTTCCCCCCTTAAAAGAATTTCGTCCCCGAAATTCCGCATTCGTATCTTGGAGATTAATAATGCCAGAAAAGCACGTTGAGGGAATAATCCAGACAAGAAAACCCTCACATACATATCTCACATCATTAGTCTCCAGATATGAACATAGCAATATCTACATCTAACAATCTAAGATACAAATATTTCCACTTAACCCCTAACTAAACGGAACTAGTA
Source organism: Asparagus officinalis (assembly GCF_001876935.1). NCBI lineage: Eukaryota > Viridiplantae > Streptophyta > Magnoliopsida > Asparagales > Asparagaceae > Asparagus > Asparagus officinalis. The sequence goes on from NC_033800.1 coordinate 24,699,807, forward strand.
CGTCGGGCGAAAAATCCAGACAAGAAACCCCCCATATATATACCATGTGTTCCGAATGATTAGAATTTAAGTGTCAATACCTCCATTCTAGCATTAAATGTAAATATAACCATACAAATAATTACATACATAAATCAATCCACCTTCTCAATAGGTGCAGGTAGTCATGATGCATAACATCTTCCCGCTCCCGAGAATCATCCTCAATGTCTATACTTAACAGTCTAAAATGTAAATACCCCCACTTAACCCCTAACTAAATGGAACAAGTACATCGAGTGAAAAATTCAAATAAGGAACCCCTCCTATATATACCATATGTTCCGAGTACTTAGGAGTTAAGTGTTAATACCATCATTTTAGCGTTAAGTATAAACATTACCATACAGGTAGCCACAAATCATAAACAAGTCATACTAAATTTAATTTACCTGCTCAAACAGGTGTGGGTAGTCGCGACGTATATCCTCTTCACGTTCCCAAGAAGCCTCCTCAACTCCTCTCCGATTCCACTGAACTTTAACTAAAGGTATCACCTTGTTTCTCAACTTCTTGTCCTCCTTGGCAAGAATACATACAGGAATCTCAACTGCTCCTCCTCGTCGCGTAGGTGCTTCTTAAGCATCGAAACATGAAAAACATCGTGTATGCTCGACATGGATGCTGGTAGGTCTAGCCGATATGAAACAGCTCCAATGCGCTCAATAATCAGGAATTGTCCAATATACCTCGGGGCAAGTTTTCCTCGTCTGCTAAAATGCTGAACTCCCTTCATTGGTGATATTTTTAATAACACATAGTCCCCAACTTGGAACTCTAACGGTCGTCGCCTATGATCTGCATAACTCTTCTGACGACTCTGCGCTGCAAGGATGCGCTCTCGAATGACTGTTACCTTCTCCGTAGTTTGCCTCACAAGCTCCGGTCCAAGCAATAGGCTGTCCTCTGGTTCTGCCCAACAAATAGGTAATCTACAAGGCCTCCCGTACAATGCTTCATACGGTGACATCCTAATAGTCGCTTGGTAGCTACTATTATAAGCGAATTCGATTAATGGGATGTGGTCCTCCCAGTTACCCTGAAAATTAATGACACATACTCGCAACATGTCCTCCAATATTTGGTTCACTCTTTCCGTCTGCCCATCCGTCTGTGGGTGAAACACACTAGTATAAGATAATCTGCTGTCGAAAGAGTTCTGAAAGCTTCTCCAAAAATGTGAAGTGAAAACCGAGCCTCGATCTGACACAATCGTCTCTGGGACTCCATGTAATCTCACGATCTCTTGAATAAATATCTGTGCATACGTCTCTGCCGTGTATGTCATCTTTACTAGTATAAAATGTGCTGACTTTGTCAACCGATCTACTACCACCCAAACTGAATCATTCTCCTTCTTCGATCTCAGCAATCCTACAAAGAAGTCCATAGAAATATCTATCCACTTCCACTCCAGAATGGGTAAAGGCTGTAGGGTTCATGCCGATCTCTAATGTTCTGCCTTCACTTGCTGGCAGGTAAAGTACTTAGCTACATATTCTGTAATCTCTCTACGCATGCCGCTCCACCAAAAATGTCTCTTCAGATCCTTATACATCTTCATTGTACCTGGAAGCACTGTATACCTGGTACGATGTGCTTCGTTGAATAAGTCCTTCTTCAGCTAAGCATTAGCTGGCATTACTAATCGGCCCTTCATCCGAAGTACTCCATCTGCTCCAATGGTCCAATCAGTCTCTGGCTCTTTGGAAATCTCTCCCTTTTGGGCTTGAATCCAAGAGTCGTCCCACTGAGTTCTGACCACTCTGTCACTCTAAGATGGCTGTACGGATAAAGCTCCTAAAAATACGCTGCTTCCACCAATCTCCGGTCTAAAGTCGAACTGGCTAAGTGTGTGGAGATCTCGATATAACGAACATCTCAAAGCTGCAATCCTGTGACGACACTTCCTACTCAATGCGTCTGCTACGACATTCGCCTTCCCTGAGTGATACTGAATCGTGAACTCATAATTCTTAATGAACTCAACCCATCGTCGCTATCTCTGATTTAGTTCCTTCTGAGAGAAGAGGTACTTCAAGCTCCTTAATGAACTCAACCCATCGTCGCTATCTCTGATTTAGTTCCTTCTGAGAGAAGAGGTACTTCAAGCTCTGATGATCTGTGAATAGCTCAAACTGGAGAGAAGAGGTACTTCAAGCTCTGATGATCTGTGAATAGCTCAAACTGTACCCCGTACAGGTAGTGTCTTCATGTCTTCAATGCAAAGACTACTGTTGCTAGCTCCAAGTCATGTGTGGGATAGTTCTGTTCATGCGTTCTCAACTGACGTGAAATATATGCTACTACCCTCTGGGTCTGCATCAAAACACCTCCTAGACCCGCTAACGACACATCTGAGTAGACTACGAAGGTCTTATCACCGCTAGGAATGGTCAAAACTGGCACTGTAGTCAACTTAGTCTTCAAAGTCTCAAAAGCCTCCTGACACTCCGTGCTCCAAACAAAAGGTACACCCTTTTTCGTAAGGTGTGTAAGTGGTGTAGCTATTTTTGAGAAGTTCTGAATGAACTTCCTGTAATAGCCAGCTAAACCCAAAAAGCTACGGATCTTGGTAACTGTCGTCGGTGGCTCCCAATCAAGTACTGTCGTAACCTTAGCTGGATCCACTAAAATGCCCTCTCTGCTAATGACGTGGCCTAAAAATCTGACCTCGTATAGCCAAAACTCACACTTGCTGAATTTGGCATATAGCTGGTGCTCCCGTAAAGTCTGCAATGCTAATTGAAGGTGCTGCTCGTGCTCTGCCTCTGACCTCGAATAGATTAGAATGTCGTCGATGAATACTATCACGAACTGGTCCAAGTATGGACGGAAAACCCGATTCATCAAATCCATGAATACCGCAGGTGCATTGGTTAGCCCAAATGGCATAACAAGAAATTCGAAGGACCCATAACGAGTCAGAAAGGCGGTCTTGGGAATATCCATCTCCCGAACCCGCAACTGATGATAGCCAGAACGAAGATCAATCTTCGAGAAGTGCTGCGCTCCTTGTAGCTGGTCGAATAAGTCATCAATCCTCGGTAATGGATACCTGTTCTGGATAGTGACCTTGTTCAACTCCCGATAATCTATACAAAGACGCATGCTACCGTCATTCTTCTTCACGAAAAGGACCGGCGCCCCCATGGAGAATGACTCCGGTGAATAAAACCCTGAGACAACAACTCGTCTAGCTGAGTCTGTAGCTCCCTCATCTCAGCAGGTGTCATACGATAGGGAGCTCTAGATATCGGTGCTATGCCTGGGTGCAACTCGATGCAGAACTCAACCTCTCTCACAGGAGGTAGCCCCGGTATGTCTTGAAAGACATCCTGAAAATCTGAGACAACCCTAGTCTCGCACAAATCAACACTCCGGTCTCTCAGCATCGCCTCCTCGATATAGGCCAGAAATGACTCTACAAACTGGTTGCCCTGTGAGGTCGCTACGATCAACTCAGACCCATCGAACACTCGCAAATTGACTATTTTCGTAAAACAGTCAATGCTAACATAGTAGGATGATAACCAATCCATACCAAGAATGATGTCGAAATCCGACATCTGCAAGACGATCAAATCTATGATAAACTCGAACTCATCTAAGCTGATGACACATCTCCTACAGACGTTCTCTAATAGAGATACCTCTCCTAAGGGAGTAGAGACAGACAATGGAACATCTAAAGGATGTGTGACTAACTGGAGCCTATCCATGAAGGCATGAGATATAAAAGATTGGGAAGCTCCGGAATTGAACAGGATCCGAGCTGGAAAAGAGTTTACTAAGAAAGTACCTTCTACTATAGCTCCGCTCGCACCGTGATCACGCGGTATGACTGCATAGACTCTGCCAGTGGCTGGCGACTACTGAACTGTCGATGGTGGAATATACGGGACTATCTGTCCCTCGGGAATCTCCTGAATCGCGCGAATATGGCCTACTGGCCCCTCAATCCTAGGANTCAATCCTCTACTGTAGCTGTTGGCCATAACCGCGGCCCTACTGATGCTGACCCTGACCACGGTTCTACTACTGACCGTGTCCTCGATTTTGCTACTGGCCCTGACCTCTGCCCTGCTGGCCTCCTGCTAGCGCACTGCAACAGTCCTTGGCCTGATGCCCGATCTTGTTGTAGTTATAGCATGCACCCTGAATCTTGCGCTGCGGTGGTGCTCTCGAGTCATGTTGTGCTCCCTTCTTGAACTTTCCCTGCTGATGGTGATGAAAGTCCTTACCCTGTTGCTGGGGTCCTCCTAGTCCGGCAAAAGGTTTCTTGCCCTTGCCCTTGTCATTCTGCTGTCCAGACTTATTGTTGCCCTCCTTGTTCTTCTGGAACATCGCAGTCTCTGTCTCCTGTGATATAGCTGCATCTGCTACCTCTCGGACTGAACAGAATCTTCTGGAAACTAGGTAACGGCGAAGACTTGGGCGAAGTCCCATAAGAAACATCTGCGCATAGCGCTCTCCTGACTGCCACATGCCCGTGAAACGTAGAAGACTCATAAATCGGCTCTCAAAGTCAGCCACAGACATATCTCCCTGCTCTAGCTTAGACAACTCTAGCTCTTTCTCGGCCCGTGCCGCAGAAGAGATGTACTGCTCGTCGAAGAAATACATGAAATCCTCCCAAGTGAGGGTCATCCAATGATCCGGAGTGAACTGAAGCATATACCATCCTCTTGCATCACCCTTCAGGCTAAAAACTGCCAGCCTCTGCTTCTGCACTGAGTCGACGTTAAGTAAATCTAAAAGTATTTCCCACATATTTCCTTCATTTATAGGTTGTAACTGAATTCGATGTGCCCTAAAATTTTTGTGCTCCCAACTTCTAATATCTTCCTCAATCTTACCGAGCCAAGCTTCCTATTCTGCGACTCTATTAATAGCTGGATGTGGCGATGGTGAGATCTTCGATATTACCTCTTCAATAGGTACGGCTGGTACAACTGGTGGTGGAACTTCAAAGAGTAAAATTTGGCTTGTTACTCACTCCTCGAGTGTTGCTAGTCTCTGCTTCTGTAATCGGTATTACCAAGTCGAACAGATACTTTGGAGCCTACTGCGGCTCGGACTCTACTTGCCCAGCTCTCCGGGTATAAAATTTACCTCGACCACGTCCTCGTTCCAATGTTTATAATACTAAGAAGAGAGCTTATTTGACACAGTAAGTGAGATCCCAATCATAAATAACATAACATATACCAATAGGAAAAATCGTATCACCTATCATTCATGCATTTACTTTTCAATCAAAGTATGATAGTCATAAAAAAAATTTGTAATTTTCGAGATATACGTATATATCGTCCTCACTCATTCTAGAAATTCCTAGCGGACTCTATACATGAATCCTAAGAAACTCTATACTAGCTCCACGACTCGACACAAGATGATCCTAAGGACACTAGAACTAGAGCTCTGATACTAACTGTGACGCCCCTGGGTTCACACAAGGCTGCAGTCCAAGGTGAAACCAGAGATGTCAAACCTGCCATGCACCCACACTGTGCATAAACATGTTTCACCAATCACAGTAATATCCTCTAGTAGAACCAAATAGAAATGTAGGTACAAACAGGCTAAATAAAGGGAATAAATATAATAGACATGATATAGAAGAGATATCTCATAAATAAAAAGAATCATGTCTCAACTATAATATATCTGATATCTGAATAATGAAAATGACTCAACATGAATCAACTAAAAATCACACTAAGGCACACTACCTTTACAATATGAATATGAAACTCTAATGTCTGGATAAAACTCAAAACTACAGTGGAGTCTCTACAAGTAAAAATACACGACGACGACTATGCCAGAACTCCGTCACCATGTGGCTCTCCGAAACTCCGAACTACCTGAAAAGTAATTTAAAAGAAAAAGAATAACAACAAGAGCATCAGAGCGCTACAGTAAGATTACCTCTATCCGTCCCCAGGGAAAGGGCTACTAGATGGAGTGAAGGCTCTATCTATTAAGCATAGTCTACCTAGATTTATTTCCCCGTATCTAAGTAGGATTAACATTTAGAAACCTACAACACGAGACGTAGTACGTCGAGCGAAATAATCCAAACAAGGAAACCCTCATGTATATACCATAAGTCTCAAATTGTAGATATCTAAACATTAATACTGAACTAAGAAAAAACAATCTAATGAAACCAATAATTAGAAATCCATAACACGAGACTGGTACGTCGAACGAAATAATCCAAACAATTAAACCCTCATGTATATACCATAAGTCTCAAATTGTGAATCTCTAATCATTGATCCCAACTAAGAAGTAAAAAGACAGTAAAAGAAATAAGATATCAACACATCGAATTTATAATATCTTCCACTATCACTGGGAAGATAGAATAAAATACCAACACATAATTTTGTATACTTTCAAAAGTAACGTATCTTAGTTATATAGTTCAATGATAGGTCGTATTCATAATCGGCATCTGCCATATTTAGGCTATCAAGTTATTGTCTCAGTACAACGGACTACCCTGTAAGTATCCTGAACTGTGTACACGGCTCATTAGTCTCATCGCGATCTCAGTGCATAACATGAGTGCGGGACGGACTACCAAATAGGCATCCTAGAAATACGGCTCACGAGCCTCATCGCACCCTAGTGCGGGACGGACGGCTAGATCAAGCCTCCTAAAATCCGACTTAATGGCCTGTAAATATGGAATATCGACGCACTACCTCATGTAGTACTGAACTGAGCTCATCAACGATATCCACCTCATATAAATCTTTGTACCTCTGGCATGTCGATGTACTATCCCATATAATACTGAGCTATGCTCATCAATGATAGTTACCTCATGTATAAACCGTGTATATCTGGTGTGTCGACGTACTATCCCATATAGTACCAAGCTGTGCTCATCAACGACATCCAACATGTATATGAACTATATCTAATTCAAATATGATCAAATCAAAATTTATTATAATTCCCTTAGGATTCTTAAATGTATAATATAATATATTCATGACTATACGTATAACATCAAGCGGCTCAAAACTCCGCGAACGCACCTCAAAACGGCGCAACACAGCTCCACAAAACGAGCAGGAAAAACAGACGTGATATCTATTAGTAAAACAAGCATATCTTTCTCTAGGAAAACTATTTTTATAAATAGTTTTCTTTTTTGAAAACTAGATTCACACATCTTTCAAATGACATAAGTTTGGTTCAGTTTGGAGTTCATTTGTTATCCCAAATCTCTAGTTAAACATTATATATGTGCAGCCGTTTTTCTACAGGATATGTTGTTAGTAAAAAGATCATATCTTTCTCTATACAAATGATTTTTAAGATTGTTCTTCTGTTTTAGAAACTAGATACATATATATTTCATTTGGCACTAGTTTGGTTAAATTTGGAGTTTATTTTCTATTTTGAAATCTCAGTTATACATGATACAATTGCTGTAGTTTTCTGCAGAAAATATTTATTTAGTACATCTCTTAAATTTCAAAAATTCTAATGATCATGATCATGATACTATCATAAACAGTAAGAAAAAAATTACTAATCTAGCATTGGTTTATATTTTAACATCAAAAATTTAACTTTTATCACATCATGTTAAGATTAAAGTATGAAAACACATATTCAACATCATATTAATCATCTACACTAGTTATTTAACTATAGGGATAGGTTTGGATGAATATAATCTTGCCTTAATCTCATATGCAAGCCTTTAAAATAAAAATCAAGCAATCCATGAGCACAAACCACCCGTTCTCCATCGTCACACGTCGATGATCTCGCCCTTTTGTCGATATTTGCTTCACAAAGCTCTCAAAACTCTCAACTTTAGGGCTAGGGATTCAGAGAGAGGAAGAGGGGCTGTTAGGGTTTGAAACTCTGATGTAAGGATGTTAATTTTTTGTGAAAACAGATGTTTATATATATGCAAACCCGAACTAAACCCGTTTGACCCGAACCAGGAATCATAATCTGACTAAGAAAATGACCTTCGGTATTTTGGCCATAACTTTCACGTTCCATCTCAGAATGAGGTGATCTAAGATTTTTTGGAAATCTATTAAAAATACCTATAACTTTGGTATTTTGAGTTTTCCCAGATTCTAAGTGAATCATTATGTAAAATCTATAAACTCTTAACTGGTCATTTTTCCCAGATTTTTCTCGTGCATGTTTTGTGCATTTGCACTCATATATTCATATATATGTATCGAATTGATCTCAAATTAATTCCTAGCATACTCAAATATCAATAAACCATATATATGTATCGAATTGATCTCAAATTAATTCCTAGCATACTCAAATATCAATAAACGTTATTTATCATGATGTAACATTTTTATTATTATATTTCACAATCATTCAAAATTACGAGGTTTTACATTTACAAAGAAAGAACAAAGAAGTGGCACAATCAACACATCCTCCGTAAGAAGGATACTTGGTACTTCTATTTTAATTCTTGACTCAAGATTTTTCTGGGCAAAGTTAGTTCGAGGTGGTCAGGGCCATACCAAGTGCGTAAGGTATACCCATTTGGGGCTGTTGAAGTATGAAGTGAGGCCACCGGAACCTTCAAGGTCAATGGATAACGATAAAAGCATTATTTCATAGGCACTCTGATCGAGAAGTTGGGTACTTTTACCCTCCTCAATCCATCATCATCGTGAGCATCGAAGGGGTCGATCTCATGACAAAAAACAAGCACTTGTTGGGAGGCAACCCAAGCTTTTCTTTCACTTTATTTTTCTTTCTAGTGTTTGATTTTAATTGGTTTTCTAATTAGGTTGACGTGAATTGATGTGTAGATGGATAACAAGATGGGTAGCAAAGAGTTCAAGGATAAAAAAAAGAATGAGATGACTAAGGAAAAATGTTGAATAAATAGTTTACACGGCTATGCTGTGTCCACTAACACAGCTGTGTAGCTCTCGGACAACAATCTTCACTTTATTTCTAGAGTCTACCACACCCTGGGGTGGTGTCCCCCACACCCCTGATATGTTGGACACCAGAACGCTCAACAATTCCAAACTCCACCATACTAAGGTGTAGTGTCTACCACACCCACAGCCAATGA